>NC_081425.1:55563305-55866805 GCF_949786415.1 Peromyscus eremicus | reverse complement strand
TGGAAGATTAGTATCTGAATATGACTAAAATTACTTTTATGTCATTTACTCATGGCTTCTATTTTATGCTCTATGGGTCTGTTTTAATAGCTTTGACAATTAGGGTTAATAAGTAAACATAAGAAAGGATAGGTCTTTTTAGACGATACACATGCACACACACACACACACACACATACACGCACGCACAGTTTTAATCCCTAGGGATTTGAAATGGTTACGTTGGGAAAATGTTCCTTAAGCAGACAAGAATCAGCTGCGGAGGTCAGTTGTCTGGAATGACTTCGAGCAAGACACTCATTAGGGCAAGGGAATGTTTCTGAGTCTTGCACACATTGCACCACCCCGAGATGTGGGTCCTGTACTACATTGACATCTACAGGGAGGGGAATATCACAGTGGTTAGAACTCAATTAGATAACGTCATGAAGCTAAGACACACTGTTGTCAAATTTGAGTGGGGAGTTTCAATGTGTTTCCACTCGAGCCAAATGAAGCAAAAACTCAGGTATCAGGCAACGATTTCTTAAAAACACGCTCTTCTGGGGAAGAAAGTGTCAATGAGGGGTTGTCTAGATCAGGTTGGCTTGTGAGCCTATCTGTAGAGGAACGTCTTGATGACCTCAATTGTGGGAGGACCTGTTCATTGTGGGCGGCACCATTCCCGAGGTGTGGGTCCTGTACTGCATGAGTAAGCATGTGAGCAGTTGCTCCCCACGGGTGTGAGCAGCCTCTGCAGGTTCCTGCTGCCGTGACTTCCCTGCGGTGATGGACTAACTCGGAAATAAACCCTTCTCTTCTAAGTTACTCTGTCAGTGTACATTATCACAGCAACAGGAGAGGAAACTGGACACATTTAAGCATCAGAAGTGCAAGTTTTCTATTGCGAGGGGCACATTCCAGTGACCTCAGCCAGTACACAGAAAACCGCCAACACTTGCTTCCAGGTTCCCCAGCAGCCGTGACAACTTACTTCCCTTTTGCTTTATCTCTGTATCTTATCTCATTTACCCTCATTCTATCTTTCTTTTTCCCTCCAACCCCACAGTTTTTTAAAAAAATAATTTATTTAACTTTATTTTATGTGCATTGGCGTAAAGGTGTTAGATCCCCTGGAACTGGAGTTACAGACAGTTGTGAGCTGCCATGTGGGTGCTGGGAATTGAACCCAGGTCCTCTGGAAGAGCAGCCAGTGCTCCTAAGCCCTGAGCCATCTCTCCAGCCCAACCCCACAGTTTTATATAAGAGTTATTTGGTTTGGAAAAAAACTCACTGTGGGTTATAGGTATATTTAAAAAAAATTGACTTAAATATTGAATTTAAGTTGGTGATTAAATATTGGTAAAAAGCCAGTAAGATTCCATGACCAAACTCCAAATGTACCTCCCATATACTTCACAGTGAAAGTTTCACGTCTGTCTTTCTGAACAGCAAATGAGTTTAAGGGAAAGGCTGGGCAAGGGCATGCCCAGGAGGAAGAGAAGGACTTCCTCTTGGGAAGTCACTCGAAGATGGAACTTAAGTCATTAATGACCTTCAAAATGGCTTGTTTGAAAAATGAGAATGGAAGGGGCGTGGAAGGAGGGATCGAGACACAGTGGTCCAGGGATGTAACATGCCGATAAGCATGATGAATATGCTCTGGAGGTCTAATGTTCAGGAGTGTGACTGTCGTTAACAGATTGTACTGTACATTTGCAGTTTGCTAAGAGGTGGCACCCTAATTCTTACAGAAGAGACGGCAAAGAGAGTGGCACGAATTATAGTCTTACCACTCTCTGAGAGTCTTTCCACTCTAGGAGGGCTTGCGGATGAAGGGTTTATTTTAGCTCACCCTTGCTCCCTTAAGTTGTTCATCGTCAGGGCATTTTATCTTAGCAACGGAAATGAAATAAAGACAAAATCCTTGTAAGAGATACTTAATATGAATTTCAGGCACTCTTTACCTTGTGCTGTTGCAAGAAAATATATTCCTGCCAAGCACTCGAAAATTGCTTAGCAGTTACATCCTAATTCTTAATAGGAGATGAAGGAACGGGGAGGAAAGGGGAGGAAGGGGAGGGGAGGCGTGGGAGGAGGGGCAGGGGGAGATAGTGAGCTCATAAGCCAGGCAAGATGGCTCAAGCCTGCAATCCCAGCACTCAGGAAGCTGGGACAGGAGAGCTGTTTTGAGTTTGAGGCCAGCATGTGCTACACACAGATCCTGTATCAGGAAAAAAAAAAAAGCATGCTGATGTGAGTTGACATCAGGCTTAGCTGTGGTGGCTTTCATATGCCATGCACAAGGTAACTGTGCACTATTTCTTCAGTGTCAACTATATACCAATAAGGGTGGACTAAAAAGCAAATGTATTTGTATGGATAATCTACCAATCAGTGAACCATATACCAAGACACTGGTTCACCCTTGGGCCTGTCCGAATGTCCCTTGCCAAGGCCTTTGTAGAAGAATGCTGTGAGAAATGATACAACCCGACAGAGGGACAACACAGATTAACACTTCTGGGGTTCTGGCCTCATCCTCCTGAAGCAGCACTAACCAGCGGTCCACAGTCACAAACTTCGTCTCCTTCCAACACTCCATTCCCACAGACTTCTGCCTTGTAAGTCGGTTGGAGCCTCAGCTGGTTCTGAAGACAATGGGACTTTTGACTTGAGATAAAATCGGAAAAATCCTCCATGCTGCAGTTACTGAAGGACTTGATGCCACTGTAATGACTGGAAAGAGCCCAAGTGTCACATGGTTGTGTTCAGAGCTCCCACAGGCCATCTACCCTCAGAATAACAGCAGTTAGTTGGGAAGAAAGTACTACATGGAGCATTCAGATCTGTGCAGAGGAAGTCAATTGTTCGAGAACTTCTGCTAAATCCTTTATTAGAAAAAGTAGCACAAAATTCTACTGGCGTTCATGTGGCAAACTTTGGGTGACATTGGTCTCATGCTTTAGTGTCTACCTTACATATCACTTCATTTCTTAAGTTGTTGCTTCCTTTTCCTCCTAGAACTGCTGAACTTTGAAACAGCCCCACCTTAAGGACGGCCAACAGTTTTTCTCTCTCTTTATCCACACTTGGTCAGAGGTGATTTCCCCCAAGCCGGTTTTGTAGGTTTTAAATAACTCCTACATCTCTTATCTTCTACCTTAAAATCTGAACTCTGTAAGTCTAGTAAGCAACTCCAAGTAAGCATGTATGTGTGTATGTGCATATTCATTATGTATACAGGAGTGTGTGTGTGTGTGTGTGTGTGTGTGTGTGTGTGTATAGGACAGCAGTCAATTTCAGGTTTATGTGGGGCCAGGCAGGGCAGGGATCCTGGTGGACACGGATCCCTATGCTGTAACACTGACTTAGGCCTTTGGTCGGGACGTAGATGCTCTAACAGTAACACTGCACATTCAGAGACAAGCATGTGTGAGGAAGAAGCATCTGGAGTTATTCAGACCGAGCACAAAACACAGTTGACGCTCTGGGTCACTGAGCTTCACCCTTACTAGATTCGACCAACCATGGGTCAAAAGTACTGGGGAGAACTTGTACCTGCTGAAAGAGAACAGACCATTTGCCTTGGCCCTGCCTCCTGAGCAGCACATCCCAACAGACGTCTTCCTAACACTGACTTTAGTCCTGACACACTCATCATCTAGAGGAGAAGTGAGGCACACAGAGGGATGTGCAAAAGTACTATGCAGCTCTGTGAGGGACCTGTGCATCTGAGGACTCGAGAAACCTCACATCCATGAGGGCTGTCTTAACTGATGAAGGATGGCATCTTCATTGTGGACAGGACTGATCCCTGAGCAGGGCTCCTGGACTGTGTAAAATGGAGAGTGTAGCTGAGCACTGGCACACAGGTGCCACTTCCTCTCTGCTCTTGACTGTGGATGCAATGTACTCGGTGTCTGGAGCTCTGGCTGTTTTCACCTCCCTGCCAGGACAGACAGTAGCCTGAAATGTGAGCTTGAATAAGCCCTTTCTCCTTTAAGTGGCTTTATTCAGGGAATTTTATCACAGCAACAGAGATAACAGTAAGACAGTAAGGGATACTTAAGTAATAGGAACTTCAGTCCCTTTTTCTAATATGGAGACAAAGGCACCGTTTATCTCCTAGAGCTGTGAAATATAACTCATGCAAAGTACAAATGGGACGGACATGCCAACTGGCAAGTCGGCCGGGACAAAATATTGAAAGCATCTGTATCTCACCAATCCTGTGTCGGTAATGAAATATTCATTCTCCATGACGGCCTCCAGTTCCTAGAGTCCACCATCTCCTACAGGTTAAGGCAGGAGACTAGCTGAGCAGGAGTGTCCATGCTTGTCCTCCATGCTTTCCCCGGAACACCGTCAGTTCTGTCTGACCTCTTGTATAGACCACTCCCAGTCTCTCATCAGAGCCCAATCTCTGTGACTTCAACCCACATTTCCCAGTCACCTTGTTCTCCCCACTCAGTTCACACTGCTCAACATCCTCCTTGCTGTCTCCTCTGCCACACTTAGACCTAACGCTCGCACCCTCTACTTGAAAAGCTGTTGCTCGGTGTACATGCACGGTTCTCTCTCTTGCTAACACAGGGATGATTTCTCAGCACATACATCAAATATCACCCCCTCGCTAGTCTTCACCCTCTTTACTGACATTGCCTCTAAGGCACTTGTCAACCAGAATACTCCTGATTTAACTCGTTTTCTTCCAGCACAGCATAAGAAGGTTATAATTATTCTTTAAAAACGAAGCAGCGGGCTGGAGAGATGGCTTAGAGGTTAAGAGCACTGCTTGCTCTTCCAAAGGTCTTGAGTTCAATTCCCAGCAACCACATGGTGGCTCACAACCATCTGTAATGAGATCTGGTGCCCTCTTCTGGCCTGCAGGGATACGTGCAGACAGAACACTGTACACATAATAAATAAATAAATCTAAAAAAAAAAAAAAAAACCAACTAACCAACCAACCAACCAAACAAAAACCAAAGCAGCGAGCGGGACATGGTGCCATGTTACCTGTCATCCTATCCTTGGGGAAATAGTGGCAGAAGTATCACAGCAAGTTCAAGACCAGCTGAGTCTACACAGCAAGTTCCAGGAGGGTAGCATAAACTCTGTCTCAAAGATAGTTAAATAAATAAATAAATAAATAAATAAACCAAAGGGAAAACCAGAAAGGGAGTATGATTTAAGCCACCTGCTTAAATAATAGATTTTTTTTTTTTAGATATTTCCTTATTATTCTCAACAATAACACCATCTAACACTATTATGGTCATAAGCATCTATAATTCAGTGGTGGGTACGGCTAACATAAAGCTATTCAGATGGAGATAATAAACGTGATGGTCTGAAAGCCTAACCCCTTGCGTTGCTGTATGAAGATGCTATTGACATGAGGATGAGCAATGAAGAGTTTTGAACAGATCACCAGTGTTGCATTTGTGTGAGCACACCGCCTGGTTGGACACAGCATTCAGTTAACTACACATAACGGGATCAGCTCTACATTTCCAACCACTGTCACATGATTTCCATTCGTGTCTGTGTATGGGCACATGTGGGTCACAGCACACAGGAGGTTAGACAACAGCTTGCAGGAGTCGGATCCAGGGATTGAACTCGGGTCATCAGGTGGGACTGTTAGTGCAGAGTCATTTCACATGCGTGGTTTCTCTCCACATCCCAGAGAACAAAGGGAGAAGAAGCAACAGAGAGTTGGCAGGAGAGCTCAGTGGCTAAAGCTGCTGACTGCGCAAGCCTGGCAGCCTGAGTTCAACCCACATAGAGGAGAAAGGAAACAGCTCAGAGGTGTCCTCTGACCTCCACGTGCATGCCGTGGCATGTGCCGCCTCCCGCGCGCGCGCACACACACACACACACACACACACACACACACACACGAGCAGGCCGTGAAAGGGAGGCTTCCCCCATCAGTGTGCTGTCGTGTATGTGCCTGTTCTGTGAGGATGGAATGGACGCTGTTCCTGGAACGCAGTGTGAATGGCAGCTCGTCCAGGCAGTGAGCGGGTTCACGGCTCCCATCACTGAATGGATGCGCCGTGCGCTCTCTTTCTCCTTCTCCCACTCAAGAGCTTCTGAATTTAGTTGATTTCCTTGTACAGATCCTGCCGTCTCTCAAAGGGCAATAAATGACAATTATAAAAACAAGTTTATGATTTTTAATTCATCAATTTTGATATGATGAATACATACTGGGAAAAAAATAGCCCAGATTAAAAAAAAACTCTGTAATTTCAAAATTAATAAACTCCTTTCTAAAAAGGAGCAACCCAAGCCTAGATGGCCTCACTGGTCAGCTCTACCAAGTAAGTTAGAAAGCAATGGCACCAATGTTGGGAAAACCCTCACTGGGTCCCATCGCAACAGACCATGGCTGAAGACCAAACGGTTCTTATCAGCACTTTCTCTGTATGGGAAAATGAGGAAACACTGTACTCTGGAGGCTTCCAACCACAAGGAGCCTCCCAGTTTCATGTCTGGTGTGGTAAGGAAGTGCCTTGACCAAATGTAACTCAGGGGAGCAAGGGATAATCCAGTTTACAAGTCCAGGTCACTGTCTGTCAGTGAAAGGAAGCCATAGCTGGAACTCATGCAGCCGATCACTTCACACCCGTAGTCAGGAGCAAAGAGAGAATACAAGCACCCTGGCTTGCTGCTGAGCTGCCGAGTCAGCAGATATCCTGCTAACGGCACTGAAAATTGCCCCCTGTAGGCAGAGGATAAGCATGAGCCTTTCATCCTTGGGCTTGTTTCATGGGTGGCCTGATGAAGAGGCTGGTTGGTATTCATAAGTGTTGAAAAGTTTAGCCAGGCCTTGGAATAATCTTTAGTACTTTCTGGTAGGAAATGAAACACAAACATCCACATGCAGTTGCCTCCTCATGCCCTAGGGGGTGCTGTTCCAGGACACTCTATGAATATTCAAATTCTCAGGTTTTCAGGTCCCTCACAGAGGGTGATAGAGGGGCTTATGAACTTAAGAACATCTCTGTGTACTTGACATCACCTCTATATGATATTCAAGATCTAAAGCCAATGCTGGGCAAATACCCATCATGCTGTGCTTCAGGAAGGAGGAACTAGGATACAATTTCCCCCCAATAATTTTGATCCAATTGTGTTGTTTGAAATTGTGGGATTGAAGCTCAGTGACCCAGAGCGTCAACTGTGTTTTGTGCTCGGTCTGAATAACTCCAGATGCTTCTTCCTTACGCATGCTTGTCTCTGAATGTGCAGTGCTACTGTTAGAGCATCTACGTCCTGACCAAAGGCCTAAGTCAGTGTTACAGCACAGGGATCTGTGTCCACCAGGATCCCTGGCACCCCACTCACAAGAGGTGCCAAGTCTACGGAACTGTTTGAATTCTGCTCACTGAGACACTCACCATTCCGCACGGCCTTTGGCTCTAAATGTAATTGTACTACAGTATGATAAGTAAACATCAGCACAAAACCATTTTTTTTTCTTTCTCCACTAATTGGCTTTTGGGAGTTCCCACTGAGGACCCTGAATTGTTAAGAAATACTGGATAGGGCCTGGGGCTGTGCCTCAGTTGGCAGACTGCCTGCTGTGTTGGTTAGTTTTTTGCCAACTTGACACAAGCTGGAGTCATCTGGGAAGAGGGAACCTCAACTCATCAGCTTGGCCTGTGAACCAGGTTGATTGACTAATGGTTGGTGTGGTATGGCCCAACCCACTGTGGGGTGTGTCCTGAGCTGAATAAGGAAGCAGGCTGAGAAAGGCATGAGGAGCCGGCCAGTAAGCCAACTCCTCCACAGCCTCTGCCTCAGCTCCTGCCTCCAGGTCTCAGCTTCAGCTATTGCCCCGACTTCCTTCCCTCAGTGGTGGACTACGACATGAAGTGAGACATGAAATAAACCCTTTCTTCTCCAAGTTGCTTTTGATCTTTTTTTTTATCACAGCCATTGAAACCCAAGACGCCCAATTTCTAACGGGTTAGTTTTCTTAGAGGAATTAGCTTAATAGAAACTCTAGAGGTGAGGCATAGAAGCCAAGGCTCTTACATCGCTTCCGGATTCATCACACAGATGGAAACTCCGCACTGGCACTCGCTCACATTGTCATACCCTACTCCCATGCTGAGGCTCAGCAGCTGGACTAAAATAATCGCAACCGATTCCAGACTTACGGCTTTGGAGTGCTGAAAAGAAAACACATCAGACCGTAAATGTACGCACACACGTTGTGGGAGCCGTTTGACTCATGGCTAGGAAAACGTGATTGACAATTCACGATAGCCACATAGTCAAATAAAGGGGAAGCAGGCATTGTGCTAGTCACAGGAGTGCCGCCCGCGTTGCAACGTTGTGTTACAGGCAACACTTTGAACACAGGAGTGATCTAAAAATAAGTGTCTTTTAATAACGTGAGTGAAGAACTCAGAAAAAATCATTTAAATTTATTTAAATGGGATAAATTCCAGTTAGAATATTGAGATGCATAATAAAAGTAAATTTGTAGGGTCTGGAGAGATGGCTTACTGGTTTAGAGCACTTGCTGCTCTTCCAGAGGATCCAGGTTTGATTCCAAGCACCCACGTAGATTCTCACAACTGTCTATAACTCCACTTTCAGGAGATCTGACACCCTCTTCCAGCTTCTGAGGGCACTTGTGGTGTACAGACAGACTCCTGTACATGCAAAACACTCATACAGGTAAAATAAAAATAAAACAAAAGTAATCAGCCAGGCGGCAGTGGCTCATGCTTTTAATCCCAGCACTTGGGAGGTAGAGGCAGGTGGATCTGGCAGATCTCTGTGAGTTCAAGGCCAGCCTGGTCTATAGAGTGAGTTGCAGAACAGCTGGGGCTACGTAAAAAAAAAAAAATCCAAAATAAATAAATAAAAATAAATCAATTAAAATTATGAGTGATTAGAAAATTCAAAATAGAGCCCAGAGCAAGCATCTCATCTACTAGTGCCAGACAGCACTTCTCCCAGAGATCAGAAGTGATAACATCCATTTGTCAGCTCTACTCGGTGTTGTTAAAGTCAACTACCTCATAAATGCTCACAGGTCAAGAAGGAAAAAAAATGACTTTTGTGTGCACAGGAAACAGTTTCGCTCATTATGGAATCTGTAATAGTCAGACTCATGGGGCAGAGTGCTGTGTCTGATGAAGAATGTGTTCATTCATTTTACATATGTGTACATGTATTATTTTGTGTCTGTGATGTACGCCTATGTGTGTATATGCATATGTGAGCATGCTCATCTGGGCGTGCACGTAGAGGCCTGAGGTCCACCTCAGGTCCACCTCTTTGCACTCTGTTTTTTGAGATGAGGTCTCTAGTTCAACTTGGAGCTCACTGTGGATGGAGGACTAGCTGCTGGGAGCTCTGCAGACCCCTCCTCGCCTTCCTCCCAGCACTGGGGTTACAGTGTGCACTACCATACCTGGCCTTCTTATATGATGACTGGGGAATCAGGTCCTCATGTTCACACAGAGGGCACTTTCTCTACCAGGTCATCTCCTGGTCCCTGTTCATTAATTTGTCTGCAGTAACTATTACACAGTCTGTGTATGTAAAGCAAGTGCTATGCTTAAATAAATAAATAAATAAATGTAAGTTTTGTCAATTGAATATTTAGAACTTAAAAGCCTACACATGGATAACATTTTCACTTGCTTCTCAACTAACAGCTGGGTTGTGTTTTTCCATATAGGTTTTTAGGAAGCAGGACAGGAGGATATAATCCCTTACTGGCATTATACGGCCCTGAGGGATTATGGGAGAGAGGGAACATTAGTGAGCCAAGCTGCACCTATGTATTTCAATGTGTCAGTCACTCCTGTAGATACTGGATGTTGCTGGCATTTCTTGGCTAAAGATCGGTGATGGTTGTCCTAAAGAAATGTGGGGGAAATGGAAAGTGCTGGGGAAAGCTTCTGCCAGTCACTGCTCTTCCTGGGGGACCACTGTTCCCTGCCCAGCAATCTCAGCCTTCCCCGTCCTCTACTGCTGGACTATCCCTGGTAGTCAGTCTGCCTTTAGACAGAAAGGTTCTTCCTCTTTGTTAACCAGTAAAGTTCTTGCTTCATGTTAGCATTATGTGTGTGTGTGTGTGTGTGTGTGTGTGTGTGTGTGTGTGTGTGTATGTGTGTTGCATATGTTTAAGTCCCACACCCCATCCTTAGAGACCAGAGAAATCACTTTCTCCATAAAATAAAAGCTACATTTACCCAAATATGATTCATGAACTTTAAATATGAATTTTCTCTTTCCCAGCCCCACTGTGCTCCTTTTTGCTTATTAGAGTAAGATCATTCAATGCTGCCTCTCTGAAACTCCAGCAGACATCACATAAACACAAAGGTAAAGAGAGGAGCAAATTCCACAGTGAGAAGCACCAAAGTGAAATGATGTCAGAACTACACCAGTGTCAACACCCTGAGAGTCCTACAATAATGCAAATTTTTAATGGATAATAAATCAAGGGAATCTTTAATTTTATACTGTTTTATACAACAGTCTGTTATATATTGTTTAAAGATTTACTTTATTTTTATTCTTGTGTGTGCACATGCATGTGTGAGTGCAGTGCCCACAGAGGCCACAAGAGGGCATCAGATTCCCCTGGAACTGGAGTCACAGCTGGTTGTGAGCTAAAGGATGTGGGTGGGTGCTGGGAACTGAACCTAGGTCCTCAGAGAAGGAGCAAGCACTCTCCAGCAAGGAACCTCCCTGTTTTGAATTTTAATCAAGCAGATTAAAGCACAGCATACCAGAGCAACGCCTCCCGCATAGTTCTGCTCACATATCTTCCCTTGAAAGGTGGCACCCACATAGTCTGAAGTTTCTCTGTAACTAAATTGAAAACAGATTATAATCATATCATTTTGTAAAAGTAAGCATAGTTAATGCTCTATTTTCATAGGACAGATCTTAGTGTTGCTCACTGATTCAGAGTCTTACATTTTCCACTAACATTCGTGTGACATGGGTTAGGATGTGCCCACTGTTCCTGCATTTTCCAAAAATGATAAAAACCAATTAAAAAATAGAAAACATTAGAAAGTGTACTTTCACATGGGTTTCTGAAACGTGATAGGATTAATTCAATGCAGTGACTATTTTAGAAAAAAATGGATATATCCTCTGGAATAAATACAAAAATCAATAAAATCCCTTCAAATGACAAAACGAAGACAGCGAAGCTGGCACAGGGGTGGGGCCAGGGCAGAGCTGGGACGTCTCCCCGTCCTTGGTGGGGTTCGCCTGCCAGAGCCTTACGAAGGCAAGCGTGTGACAGCATACTAAAAGTACTGCAGTTCACGCGTGTTCCGAAATTACCAATGATAGAAAGCAAAGAATCTATTAAATACGAGGGCTTGCATGCTAAAAATTTCAACCCAGTGGAGCTACACTACATTGATGGTGTATTAGAACAGTGGTTCTCAACCTGTGTTTTGCAACCCCTTAACAAACCTCTATCTCCAAAAATACTTACTTACATTAAGATTCATAACAGTAGCAAAATTACAGTTATGAAGTAGAATTGAAAATCATTTTATGGTTGGGGCGTCACCACAACATGAGGAACTGTATTAAAGGGTTGCAGCATTAAGAAGGTTGAGAACCACTGTGCTAGACTATTCAGAAGTATCCTCCTTTCTGGTTTTTCTCTTTTCTTCTTTTTCTTTCTTTGCATAGTGTGTGTATGTGCTCATTTCTGTGTGCCCTTGGGTTGCAGAAGCACTGGCCACTTGGCTTTGACACAGGTGCTGGGACTCTGAACTTGGATTCTCATAAATGCACAACAAGCACGTGACCCACATGGCCAGTTCCTTAGTTTCTCCTCGTTGTTGCCACCATTATTATTATTTCAAAGAGCAAAACAAAGGCCTACATTCATAGAATTCAGACAGGCCTTCCAAACAGATGTGGTGAACCTGTGATGCACAGCCAGGGGCACTTGGTAGAGTGATGTGTGCACTGTGGTAGGAAGGCACTGGAAGCAGACTGAAGAACTGAGCACCAACTACAGACCAACCAAGTGAGGGAATTTAATAATCTCACCGTAAGTCAACTGTTCCAGTAACAGCTGCATACTGTTGTATATACAGGGGGCAGAAATCACAGAGAACTTGCTTGTTCTCTAAAATGCATGTGGATTGTTGGAAAAGGGGTCAGATTGACCAGTTTCTCTTGGTCTAACCTGTTGTAACTTGAGAACGTACATACACAAGTAAAAATGCCATGTCATGTGGACGCAGAACAAGGTAAGACTGTTTCCACTTCAGGAACCTGTAGAGCAAATCGTTAGCGTCGCCAGTGGTCGAGATTTTGTTTTCATCTGCCCAAAATTCCAGGGAAGACAGAATTACTGTAAGATTAAAGGGGGCAAAAATCTAAAATAGAACACAGACAGAAAACCTGTTCAAATGACATGATCTAAAGGGACTGGGCAAAAGAGCTCTGAAAATGAGCTCAGGTCATGCATTTAACAACTGCAGTGTGGGTCTGGACTCAGTATTTAAAAGTGTTAGTCAGCAGTAAGTGCCCTGGTCATAAAAGTCAAATGCTTGCACTTAATCACTGCCCCTTCCCCACCCCTGGAAAGTCTCGTATGTAATCCTTACAATGACCTACTTTACAGGTAGGAGAATGGAAACTTCAAATGCAACTTAACGGTCCTTCCATCACTCAGCAGGCATCTTTATGCGGCTCCACAAAAGAAGGTGTGGGGGTTCTTAGGAACAGCAGCAAGTGTGGTGGTCTGAGTGATAATTTCCCTCATAAGTACTGGCATTTGGATACTGGTCACGAGTTGGTGGCGCTGTTTGGGGAGGTTTAGGAGGTGTGGCCTTGCTGGAGGAAGTATGTCACTGGAGGTGGGGCTTTGAGGTTTCAAAGCTGAATGCCACTCCAGGTGCACCCTCTGCTTCATGCTTTGGATCCCAGGCACATGCTCTCAGCTTCCAGCTCTAGCTGGTCTATCTGCTGCCTCGGCCATGCTGTCTCCACCATTAAAGGACTCTAGCCCTCCGGAACTATAAGCCTCAATAAACTCTTCCTTCTATAAGTTTCCTTGGATATGGTGTTTTATCACAATGATAGAAAAGTGACTAAGATATAAGTGTAAAAAACTTTTTTTAAAAAGACAAAGAAGAAAATACTCACAGCATTTGCCAGTCCAATCAACTGGAAAATCTTTTCGGTGGCAATGGCTGTGTCAGCCCCAATACGCTCATACTGTAAAATAAAATTGCCAGATATATACATATGTATATTTGCTTGACACTGATGACTTCAACTCTCCTGTTATAAGTTTAATATAGCAAAGTAACAAACTGTTTTCAATCACTAACATATTTTAATCAACATTACTTTATTATTCATACCATATAGTGTGAAAATGGAAAATATAAAAAGATCTGAAAAAAGTTACAAGATAGAATTCCACTATTAATAAATTAAGGATAATAGTTCCTGACAGAAAATATTTGCTTTAAATGATTTAGATGTGAACAATCTCAGTGTTTTGCTTGTGATGTGTGTATTGCAGTGCCCACGGAGGCCAGAAGAGGACACCAGATCACATAGGCTTGACTTAAGAAGCTGTTGTGAGTCACCTCGTGGGCGCTGGGAGCTGAACTCAGGTCCTCTGTAAGGGCAGATAGCGCTCTTAACCACAGTCATCTCTCCAGCCCGAGGAAGTCACTTAAGACTGGGGAAATTCCCAGAATTTGTATGTGAAAAGCTCCCAAAATGGTACATACTGAGCAATTCCATGTAGCATGAATCTTAAAAGTTCTTATTAATAAAATCAAACCCGGGGCCAGTTATTGGGGTGAATGCTGGAAGGTCAGAGAGAGACAGAACAAGCCACAGCTAACCTCATCTGGCCAACTTCTCAGCTGATCTTGTTTCCTCAGACTGGAAGCTTCTGTGTCCTCATCCCAATGGCTCTCAGCTGAACTGCTGCTCGAAATCCTGAATGCTTAACCAGCCAAATGCTTCTAGTTTCTGGTCCTCACTCCTTATAAACCTTTCTGCTTTCTACCACCACTCCCTGGGATTAAAGGCTGCTTTCTGGGATTAAAGGCATGAGTCACCATGCCTGGCTGTTTCCAGTGCGGCCTTGAACTCACAGAGATCCAGAGGGATTTCTGTCTCTGGAATGCTAGGATTAAAGGCGTGTACTAACATTTTCTAGCCTAAGTATCTTGTGGCTTTTCTGTTCTCTGACCCCAGATAAGTTTATTAAGGTACACAATATTTGGGGGAACACGATACCACCACAATTCCATTCATACAACATTTTGGAAATAAACACATTAGTGGATTATGAAGGCCAATGAGATTAAGGGAGGGGTGTGTGTGAGACTGGAAAGCAGTATGCTGTGGCTCCTTGTTGGGGTTCAAGTATCCTGTCTCATGACCGCATGGGCTGCAGTGTGTGGGCTGCTCAGCATTGCAGAAGGTGTCTACACGTGCACACTCTCCGGCCAGTATGTTTGAGGCTCTAGCTAGCCTCAATAAGTAGGTAAATGAAAAAATGAGAAATTACTGGAATCAAAAACTTCCAGGTTTTAACAAAAGGAATAATAGAGGAAAAAAGAGTGCAACTAATTGAGAGTTTATTAAAATCCACTACTGCAAAGTTATTATGCAAAGTCAAAAATTGATTCTGTGAGACAGAGAATTGTTTTTCTTAATGCTTCACAGCTAATAAGAAATGAGCAGGACAAATACAATTGGAATACACTTACCATTTGTTTCTCAACTACAACATGTATTTCCAGAAAGTGAGAGGCACTTTGCTGTGGCTGAAAAAAAATCCACAGACTTGATGTCAAAATTGAAGAATGACTTCAATATTTTTAGTTTTATCGCTACTGCTAAAGAGATGAATATGGTGAGATTTCTATATTCAGAAATAGAACCAGAAACATTACCAAAGCAGATCCTCCAGATCCCTTCTCTACCTGTTTCCCCGTTCCTTCTCTGCACCTTATCAGACATTTATCTTATCCAGAAGATAATCCCCCTCCCCCTTTCTCCATATTCTGGTTGGGCCCACCTCTCCCCCTCCCCCTTTCTCCATATTCTGGTTGGGCCCACCTCTCCCCCTTTCTCCGTATTCTGGTTGATCTCGTAAGTAGTTCTGTTAGCTGAATGGTATTCTTTTTAAACTTCATCTTTATTTTTAAATAAAAACAACAACTTATGTGTACTCATGTGTGTCTGTATGCACTATGTGTACCATGTGTGTGCAGTGGTTCTCTTGGATATTTAGTCATAGTTACTCCCCAGAGCAGGTGTAGGAGAATTCACCCACATTTTGCTCGTCATTCAACTGTTTTTTAGATACTAGATCTCTGCTCTACTTAGAGTTTATCATTCAAGAATTTAGCATTCAGACATCCCCAAACCTTTCAAGTTCCCTTTCTGGCCCCAAGGTCCCATTTGCACATTTATTTCTGTGGCACTGGTGGTGTTCTGCGCTCTGAATGCTGCTATTTTCATATCTGGTGGAGACCTATGACCCCTGTCACATGCACTGTCACACACTTCTTTGAATATTCTCCACTGTTCCATCTTCCAGATGAACATCCTAACTTTTGTAAAAATCTCCTGTTAAAAGTATTGGGGCATATTCTGGGGGAGAGGTTACACAAATTTTTTAAATTGTTATAAAAAGAATAACTGTGATTTTATAACTAGGGTAGAAATTTATCCTTAAATGATTGTGACTTATATTTCTGAAGATGATGATAGATCAAAGTGGGTAAAGGAAGGAGGAGAAAGAGAAAGGACATTGCCTATTTCAAAGCAGTATCAGCCATAGTAATGTTCCACGAGGTGAGGAATGCAATACACATGAAAAGAAAATCATCTTAACAGCATGAAATAGACTGGTAAAGGTTTGAAAGAGTTCTACGTTCATGGCTGATGACCCACTACATCAAGTGGACTGGGGCATCTGTAACTAAAACAAGACAGAGATTGAGTACTGGAAATGCAGGGAATGCAGCCCCTCTGAAGAAGAATCTGGGAGCTATTTGAAGTGTGAAATACAGTGAGCAGATGACCTGGCAATCTAGACTATACATAAGAGAAATAAAAGCTTGTATTAACACAAACATTTCTTTACAAATGTTCTTGGTAGCACTGTATTCTTTAAATAGTGGGAATCATCCAGTTGCTTACTTGATGATTAATTAAATGTGGTGTATTCCTGAAATGAAATATTACTTAAAGATAAAAAGAAACTGGTATTTAACAATACTGCAACCATGAGCACATTGGTGGGTAAAGTGTCACAAAAAGACCCACTTGGCGATTCCATTTGTATACAATGTCCCGAATCAGCAATTCCATAGCTACAAAAATATGTAAGTGGTTTCCAAGAAAAGGCAGCAAAACAGAAAGAGATACAGGCTGTGCTGGCAGATCTGTCTCTGTTATTTAACTGTGAGAGCAACACTAACACGATACAGAGCAGCAGTGATGGGTGTGTGGCTCAGTAAACCCTTACAGACGTGAACAGGCAGTCTGCCGCCCACTCATTAGCAACCACTAACGCTGCTATGTTGTTCAAGTCAGCTCTGTATTTATTTTGCAATGTGACTAACATAATATATAATACAAAATACACAACACAATATGTCATTTTAAAGTTCCTTAGGGGATAAAATAAGACTGTTTTTGAAATACTTGATTAATAAGAACGTAAGAGGAAGAATAAAGGAATAAGAACATAACAAGACTGAGAAATGACAAGGTAGTAGATTTAACCCATAATTACTCTACATGTGTGCATTAAAACTGATGCCATGAATGATGGAATATGAAATTGCCACATTAAAAAGCAACAGCATGCTGTTTGAAAGAACCATGGTTCTTCACTTGTAGCTTTAAAATGTTCACATCGTGTACATGTGAGCAGCTCTGATAACATTCAATGACTTACAAACAAACAAATAAACGAAAACACCCAAAAGGAGACATGAAAGGAGGAGGCAACATATTGGGAAGAGGAGGGACTGCAGATGGAGTGGGGGGGTGGGCTGAGATGGGGGTGGGGGTGGACATGACCAACAGATATTCTATACATTATGGAATTAATAAACAAAATTATTTAAAAATAGAAAATATGGCGCTGGAGAGATGGCTCAGAGGTTAAGAGCACTGACAGCTCTTCCAGAGGTCCTGAGTTCAATTCCCAGCAACCACATGGTGGCTCACAACCATCTATAATGAGATCTGGTGCCCTCTTCTGGCATGCAGGCGTACATGCCAGCAGAACACTATATGCATAATAAATAAATAAATAAATAAATAAATAAATAAATAAATAAATAAATCTTTTAAAAAATACATGTAAAGCCGGGCAGTGGTGGTACACTCCTTTGATCCCAGCACTCGGGAGGCAGAGCCAGGCAGATCTCTGTGAGTTTGAGGCCAGCCTGGTCTACAGAGCGAGATCCAGGACAGGCACCAAAGCTACACAGAGAAACCCTGTCTCGAAAGAGAAAAAAAAAACCCAAAAAAACAAAAAACACATGTATGGAGTTGTCAAAGAATAAATAAAATTATTTAAAATAAAAAATATATAAATGAATAACAGAAGGAACAAAGAAGAGTCATCACTAACAGTATAAAGGAAGTTAGAGAAATGGGAAAAATCACAAAACTAGTTTTTAGGATTGTGACTGATACGCTTTCGACACATCCTTGTGAAGTCTATGTGTGTGTGTGTGGGGGGGGAGTATGTAAAGAAATAATTTGTTTATCAGAAAATCACTTGATACCATCTAATTAATCCCCGACCTTGACACTTTGTATCTTGTACTTCAGGTTCCTTAGTTTAATATCCTTGTCAGTATAGAGTAAAGCGTCACTTTTCTTGGGTTCCAACTTATAGATCACATGTTCAAAACCAATGGACGATTCTAGAGGTTCGATTCCATAGCTGGCGTTTCCAATCTGAAGAAAACCCCTGCCAAGAAACAAAAAAATACAAGTTATAAATAAAACATTGCACGTGAAGGTGTCCGTTAATTGCCATGTAATTGATGCATTTTCCTAAGTTCACTAAATCCCACTGTGCTACTGAAGAGCCACGAACTGAGAGGCACACAAGTGATACAATCGGGATATTCCAGCTATTAAGATTTTATGACTTCTGTGGGGCCGAGAGATGGCTGAGTGGATGAGATCACTTCCGGCTCTTGTAGAGGACCAGGGTTTGGTTCCCAGCTCCGCATGGCCGCTCACAACCACCTGTACTTCCAGTGTGCTCATGTAGTGCTCACGCGGGCACACACATGTACACACAAAACTAACAGAAAAATAAATCCCGAGAAACTTTTTATCAACTCCAAATTTAAGAATAACTTAAATTCAGTATGAGGATAGAAGCTGTTATTTAAAATAATTTCCAATTATAATCCATTGTATTCCACACATTTACACACACACACACACACACACACACACACACACACACATTTAAAGAAAACCACACCATTTTATATACAATTATGTATTACAACCTGAGTCCAGTACATGTGCTAACAATCACCATAGAATTTGGATAACCTTCAATGGATCCTTGGAAGTAGCAGATATTCTGAAACACAAAAGATAAAATACACAATATATCCCCTGTCATACAGACAGAATTATCAGATACCCCAGACTGTTATCTATTTTGTGTGGATCCATAAGACCTATGGGTCTCGGTCTCTCTCTCCCTCCCCCACACCCTCCAGGATGTGGCACGGCAGAGAGACAATGTTTTCCGGTGGCTGCCTCTCCCCACATACCCCAACCCTGGAGGATGTAGTTATATCACTCCCATCTTGTCTTTCTTTGAGGACAGAATGCTTACAGAGTGGCAGGTCCTTTTCAAGGGAGGGCGGGCTGAATCCACCTGGATCCAAGATGGCTGCCAGCCTGACCACGTGACCACCTCTAGCCTTACTGTAGTTTCCGTATTAAGTGACACACCCACCCGCAGCCATAACAGAAAGTATTGGACCATAAAAGGGGCAAAGAGAGCCAGTGCCTGGGTTCCGGGAAAACACTTCTGTGTAGATAAATGTAGATAATAAAACTTATCTGATAAACTTGTGCTGGTGAAACTTAGCCTAGGCTCCATCTTTGGCTTTGTGGCACTGAACAGTCACCTCTCCAGGGTGAGGACAGTAATCTGTGGGTAACAGGGGAATCTGGCAGAAACTAAGACCCTTAAAGCTGGCAAGCCAGATGCTGGCTCCAGATGAATTACTAAAACAAGACTGGAAGTGCCTGAAGTTCATTTTTTCCAGTGCTGGGACTTGAACCTACGACCTCCTGCATGAAAGACCCCCAGCCTCCCCGCCTAACATAGCTTAGCTCCACTGTTTTTGAATAAAGCCTGAGAGGTACTGAGGAGCTCAGTTAACGGACATGGAATAAACAGAACATTTATGGTTAGCCACCTGGCCCCAGAGCGGGGAACTAAAAGGTCAGAAGGGCACCCTGTACCCTAGACAAAAGCTAGGCGTAGGCGTGGCGAGCTCGGGGAGAAACCACGAGCTGACCTGGGTTTGAACCTGGCCTCATTTGAATCATCCAATCAGAACTGGCCTCATTTGCATCATCCAATCAAAACCCTGTAGCCAGGCTCCTTGCTTCTGTACCTGTGCCCGACCCTATAAAAACCCTCTGCTCCAGCCCGTGGGCGCGCCAGTCCCTTGAGCTTCTTGAGAGACTGTGTCGCCCTGGGTACCCGTGTTCCGGAATAAAGCCTCTTGCTGTTTGCATCTGATTCGTGGTTTCGGTGTGTTCCTTGGGCAAGGGTCTCTCCTGAGGGAAGACTGCCTTCGGGGGAGTCTTTCATTTGGGGGCTCGTCCGGGATCTGAGACCCCCTGCCTCGGGACCACCGACCCACTGTCAGGAGGTGAGTTGGCCGGCCACTGTCTGTCTTGTCCCAGTCTGTCTACTTGTCTTCTGTTTTCGTCGGGCGCCCTAATTCAGGTTCAGGTCTGAGTCGGTGGGGGCTGAAGGAGCTGACGAGCTCGGACTTCGCCCACCGAAACCCTGGAAGACGTTCCACGGGTCACGGAAGTCCCCTGGAAGACGTTCCACGGGTCACGGAAGTCCCCTCTGGGGCACGGTTTTTCGGTCTGAGTTTCTGCTTTCGGTTTTACGCCGAAGCCGCGCAGCGCAAATTTCTGTCGTCTGTCTTGTCTTTTTGTTTATCGTTACTTGTCTAACACTTCTTTATCTAGAGACCACCATGGGGCAGACCGTCACCACCCCACTGAGCCTAACCACGGACCACTGGTCCGATGTTAAGGCCCAAGGAAACAATGAAGGTGTCATTGTTAAAAAGAAAAAATGGATCACCCTCTGCGAGGCCGAATGGGTCATGATGAATGTTGGCTGGCCGCGAGAAGGATCCTTTAACCTCTCTCTTGTTTTACAGGTGGAGGGCAAAGTTTTTGGCCCCTAATCCTTATGGACACCCCGACCAGGTCCCATACATCGCCATCTGGAGATCTCTGGTCGAAAATCCATTTCCATGGGTCAAGCCTTTCCTTCCACAGCCCCCTCCAGTCTCTGGGCCCCCTGCACCCCTCAACCCGGACTCTTCCCTTTGGGCGGCTCCCGCCGCCGCGGAAGCGCCCCCGCCGCCGCGGAGGAGGCGGCGGCGGCAGCCGCATTAGCGGCCGCAATCCGGCCGTTGGCAGATGCTAAGGTTTCCTCAACCAGCAGGACCTCAGATGAAGACAAGGAAGATGAGGCCGACTTGGGACGATTGTCAGCAGCTCCTGCAGACCCTCTTAACAGTAGAGGAAAAGCAGAGAGTTTTCCTGGAGGCCCGGAAGCAGGTTCCGGGCGATGACGGGAGGCCATCCCAACTCCCGAATGTCATCGATGCGGCTTTTCCCTTGACTCGCCCTAACTGGGATTTCAATATGCCTGAAGGTAGGGAGCATCTACGTCTCTATCGCCAGTTGCTCTTAGCGGGTCTCCGAGCGGCCGTTAGAAGGCCTACCAATTCGGCTCAGGTAAGGAATGTGATACAGGGAAAGGAAGAGACACCCGCTGCATTTCTAGAAAGATTGAAGGAAGCTTATAGGATGTCGGTTGGAGGGTTTATAGGATGTCGGTTGGAGGGTTTATAGGATGTCGGTTGGAGGGTTTACAGGCGTTAGGGTTGCCAGACCTAATGAAGGAAGCAGAGAAAGTATTCAATAAGAGAGAAACTCCTGAAGAGCGTGAGGAAAAGAGATGGCAGAAACAAGAGGAAAGGGATAGGAAACAGCATAGGGAGATAAAGAAAGTTCTGGCCGCCGTTGTATCTCAGGGACAGCGGAGAGAGGGAGACAGGTTGGGAGAACGAAGGAGGCCACCCCTAGACAAAGATCAATGTGCTTACTGCAAGGAGAAGGGACACTGGGCCCGAGAATGCCCCAAGAAGCCACAAGGACCCCGCCGGGCCAAGCCCAAGACCGTGGACCTCCTTAGTCTGGAGGACTAGGGGGGTCGAGGCCAGGAGCCCCCCCCCCCCGAGCCTAGGATAACCCTCAAGATCGGGGGGCAGCCCGTGACCTTCCTGGTTGATACTGGTGCCGAACATTCAGTCCTAACTCATGCCGGAGTGCCTCTTAGCCGGCATTCTGCACTGGTGCAGGGGGCAACTGGAAACAAGAGATATTATTGGACTATCGAGAGGAAAGTTCAACTGGCTTCAGGGCAAATAACTCACTCCTTTCTGCACATACCTGAATGCCCCCATCCGCTGTTAGGACGGGACCTACTAACCAAATTAAAAGCGCAAATCTATTTTGATGAGAAGGGACCGAGGGTCACGGGTCCTAAAGGAGACCCTCTACAAATCCTTGTCCTCAATTTAGAGGAAGAATACCGTTTGTTTGAGTCAGAACCCCCGGAGAAATCACCTGAGGAGCTACAGAACTGGTTGAGAGAGTTTCCTCACGCCTGGGCAGAGACTGGGGGCCTGGGGTTGGCACGCGATCAGCCACCGCTGATGATCTCATTAAAGGCCTCCGCGACTCCCGTTTCAATCAGACAATACCCAATGTCACGGGAAGCTCATGAGGGAATCAAACCCCATATGCCCGATAGCCCAGAAGACCATGAGCTAGCAAAGAAAATGGGGGCGGGCTGGGAACAACGGAGGCAAGCCTATATATTAGGGGATCGGGTGGTCATGCCAACCTCCCATACCCGATATATGCTGAAGTTCCTTCATGCGCTGACCCATTTGAGCAAGGATAAAATGAAGACCCTACTGGACAATGAAAGTACTGGGACTGTGCTATTAAACCAGGACCGGGTGCTTCAGCAGGTAACTTCTACCTGCCCAGCCTGTGCCCAGGTCAACGCAGGAAAAATTCATCTAAACAAAGGGGCTCGTCAACGAGGGCATCGCCCAGGTGTACATTGGGAAATAGACTTCACAGAAATTAAACCCGGACTCTATGGGTACCGGTACCTCCTGGTCTTCGTGGACACCTTTTCAGGATGGATTGAGGCATTTCCAACCAAGAATGAAACGGCTAACGTGGTAACAAAGAAACTGTTGGAAGAGATCTTCCCCAGGTATGGGATGCCTCATATATTGGGGTCGGACAACGGGCCTGCCTTCGTCTCTCTGGTAAGTCAGAAAGTGGCCAAATTATTGGGGGTTAATTGGAAACTCCATGGCGCATACCGCCCCCAGAGTTCAGGACAGGTAGAGCGAGCTAATAGGACAATTAAGGAGACTTTAACCAAATTAACGCTTGCAACTGGCACTAGAGATTGGGTGCTCCTACTTCCCTTGGCTCTTTACCGAGCCCGGAATACTCCTGGGCCGCACGGCCTAACCCCTTTTGAAATTCTATATGGGGCCCCACCTCCAGTCGTGAAATTTCCCCATCCTGATATCTCATCTTTTGCCACCAGCCCCACTTTAGAGGCACATCTACAGGCCCTCCAGCTGGTGCAGAAGGAGATCTGGAAACCCTTGGCTGGAGCCTACCGAGAGCAGCTGGACAAGCCGGTGGTCCCCCATCCTTTCCAGATTGGGGACTCCGTTTGGGTCCGGCGCCACCAGACTAAGAATCTAGAGTCACGGTGGAAGGGGCCCTACACTGTCTTGCTGACCACTCCCACTGCACTCAAGGTCGATTGCTGCATGGATCCACGCCTCTCATGTGAAGGCTGCCGGGGAGACCGACCCAGCAGGAAAATAAGGTCATCTCACAAACTGGGGAAACGGTCTGGCAGATGCCTTAAACTCCTCCACCCACTCGGGGGGGTGCATTGGCCGGATCCGGGATGCCGTCACCCTCAAGCAAGATGTAGATTCGCCCAGTCGGACTTTTATGTCTGTCCGGGGGGATGGGAGGGGCTGGGCCCTCGCCAAGAAATGCGGGGGGGAAGGAAATTTCTTCTGCGCCCAATGGGGCTGCGAGACCACTGGCGCAGCATATTGGAGTCCTAGCTCCAGCCTAATAGAGGTTTCAGGAAGGCTACAGGGGGGGGGGGTGGGTCTTGCTCAGCTGGGTCCACCGAGGTCAGCCGATTCGAGCCCGGGCTCTGACTCCCCCTAAATATAACTTTCACTGGCCCGGGGAAGGCTGGTAGAAACTGGCAACGGGGGCGCACTTGGGGGCTCAGGTTATATGAAACCGGATATGATCGGGGCGTAAGATTCACTATCAAACTTAAGATTGAGGAGGCCTCCGCCCCTATAGGCCCCAATCAGGTTCTCTCTGACCAGAAGCGCCCCTCCTTACCTGTTCCAGCACCCCCGAAGATTACCCCTCGACCCGGTTCGATTACCAGCCCAGGTATAACTCCGGCCACTACCAAACTGCCCCGGCCAGGAACCGGAGACCGGCTCTTGGGTCTGCTAACAGGGGCTTACCAGGCCTTAAATGTATACTAACACTCACAGTCCCCCTCCGAGCCAATGTCTAGGGACAGCCCAACATAAGCTCACAATCTCAGAGGCATCAGGACAGGGACTATGTCTGGGGAGCGTCCCCCGCACCCACCAACACCTGTGTAGCCGCACCCTATCCATAAGCGCTGTCTCTGGTTATGTCACCGGCCCTAGTGGTACCTATTGGGCATATAATACTGGGCTCACCCCCTGCGTTTCAGCCTCAGCCCTCGGTGCTGCCTCTGATTTTTATGTGCTCATCGAGTTATATCCAAGGATTGTTTACCATACACTAGAGGAGATTTACCCACACTTTGAGATGAGACCCTATCGGTGTAAGAGAGGGCCGGCGTCTCTCACTCTGGCCCTATTATTGGGGGGGGCTGACTATGGGAGGAATGGCAGCCGGGGTGGGGACAGGCACCACCGCCCTAATGGAAACCCAACAATTCAGACAGCTCCAAGCGGCCATTGAATGGAGGATTCCATTCCCGAGATAAGAAAATGGGGGAATGAAAGACCCCCAGCCTCCCCGCCTAACATAGCTTAGCTCCGCTGTTTTTGAATAAAGCCTGAGAGGTACTGAGGAGCTCAGTTAACGGACATGGAATAAACAGAACATTTATGGTTAGCCACCTGGCCCCAGAGCGGGGAACTAAAAGGTCAGAAGGGCACCCTGTACCCTAGACAAAAGCTAGGCGTAGGCGTGGCGAGCTCGGGGAGAAACCACGAGCTGACCTGGGTTTGAACCTGGCCTCATTTGAATCATCCAATCAGAACTGGCCTCATTTGCATCATCCAATCAAAACCCTGTAGCCAGGCTCCTTGCTTCTGTACCTGTGCCCGACCCTATAAAAACCCTCTGCTCCAGCCCGTGGGCGCGCCAGTCCCTTGAGCTTCTTGAGAGACTGTGTCGCCCTGGGTACCCGTGTTCCGGAATAAAGCCTCTTGCTGTTTGCATCTGATTCGTGGTTTCGGTGTGTTCCTTGGGCAAGGGTCTCTCCTGAGGGAAGACTGCCTTCGGGGGAGTCTTTCATGCATGCTAGGCAAAGACGCTACCACTGAACTATGTCTGCACTCCAAGGTTGTGAACTCTTTAAAGTTTAAGTGTTTTTTGTTTTTTTTGTGTGTTTTTTTTTTGTTTGTTTGTTTTGTTTTTTTGTTTTTTCGACACAGGGATTTCTGTGTAAATTTGGTGCCTGTCCTGGATCTCACTCTGTAGACCAGGCTTGCCTTGAACTTACAGAGATCCGATTGGCTCTGCCTCCCGAGTGCTGGGATTAAAGCCATGCGCCACCACTGCCTGGCTCATAAGTGTTTTGATGGCATCATTGAACATGGCCAGTATATGATTAAAAATACGTTTGTGGGGTGGTGATGGTAGTGGTGCGCACCTTCAATCCCAGCCATTGGGAGGCAGAGGCAGGCTGATTTCTGTGAGTTTAAGGCCAATCCAGTCTACATATAGAGTTCTAGGCTGGCCAAGGCTACATAGTGAAATCCTATCTCAAAAAAAAAAAAAAAAAAAGTGCACACACACAGAGGTACTTAAATAATGGAGAAAAGTAGCACGCAGTCAACACACACACACACACAAACCTAAATAACAATTCAGTCTTAAAAGAGAGGACTTTGAATTACTAAATACCCAAACAGATCCCAAAATCGTGATCAAGAATTCTAAGGAAAAACTGGGCACAATAGAAGATCAACTAAGAAGTCTGGAGAACTATGGAGCCTAAAAAGCCAATTAAAACAAAAAAGTGGAACACACCAAGTAGGTTCCACTGCCCAAGCAAGGGTCGGTGGTGGCGCACGACTTAATCCCAGCACTCGGGAGGCAGAGCCAGGCGGATCTCTGTGAGTTCGAGGCCAGCCTGGGCTACCAAGTTAGTCCCAGGAAAGGCGCAAAGCTACACAGAGAAACTCATACCTGAAAATGATGATCAAGGGGCCTCATGATTCCTGCATTGTCATAACTGTAAACTCTAAAGTTGGGAGGCAAGAACGCTCTGCAAAAGCCAAGAGAAAATGTATTTAACAGAAAATTGCTTTCTACACGTTTAACTTTTCATATACATTATCTATAGGTAAGTTTGCAGAAGATTTCTTCAGTGTCCAGATCTTTTACCTCTATGTTAAGTTTCCCATAAATAGCCATTGCTATTGCCTGCAAGCCACTCAAACACTAGTATCTTCCCATCAGAAACCAAATAGACAAAGATGCTTGCTCTGCCCAGACCGTGGACAGAAGGAGTCTGCCTGTTCCGGGCTACTTTTTGACATGAATACACAGCAACTCAAAGTATCCTGCAGTCAGATGACTGCTGAATGCCAAGCAGCCCCAGCATGGCCAGGAGTGAGGGATAAGGGTAAATGCTGAGCCCAACTCAAAGATCCTGAAGGGATCAGATAGAAACAGCCACTATGTCATTCCCAAGGCCTCTGTGTCCCACAGAGAGGTGGGAGAGGATCATGGGAAATAAGCCATTTCCAAAAAGAGGTCTCCGTGTCCCACAGAGAGGTAGGAAAGGGTCACAGGAAGGAATAGTCACAAAACAGGGTTTAGAACAGTGGCTACACACACATGGAAAGGTAGGTTCAAAGCTCGAATCTTCCACAGAGAAGAAACAACAGTTAAATAAACAATGTAGTGTAAGGAAAAACTTCTCATGTTGAGAAGTTTAAAAAAAAATAGGGCTGGAGAGATGGCTCTGTAATTAATTATAAGCATTGTCCATTCTTAGCACCCACATGGTGACTCATATACCTCTGTAACTCCAATTCTGGGGATTCTGATGTCCTCACTTGGTCTCTTGCAGGGCCTGTGTGCTCATAGTGTACACACATACACACAGACAAAACACAGGCATAAAATAAAAATCTTTTTGGAAACATTTAAAATAAAAATTAAAAAATTAAATGATAGAAGTGAAGTCATAAAAGATATTTGCAGAGCACTAAGGTGTCTGTTTGTACAGAAGTTTAAACATGAAAAACAGTCATATGCTCATTGAAAATAATCTTTAAAACTGGACCAAAAGAAACAGTAAAGTGAAAGCTAAAATCCAAGGAAATCACCATGCATGGAGCGTAGCGTCAAGAAACGTAATGGGAAAGATGGGTATGGATAAATACATTCGATAGATCAGTGAGTGCAGAATGGCTTCAGTGGACAGACGGATGAGTCAGTCACTCAAATTCATGTCAAACCAACCCCCTCCCCCGCCCCTGCTCCCTTGCATGCCCACCAGCATCCGGAAGAGGTGGGTGGAGTGAGTTATTCCGCGGCTTCACGGGGCACTTGCATAATGGCGTGATGGCTCTGTACACATCACAAGTGTCCTGTGGTGGTAAGCATGAACATAGCACCAGTCTATTTAGGCACATGCTGGTGGTCAGGTTGGAAACAGCTACAAAGACAACTGGAAGGGGCTGGAAGGGCTGAAACCGACCAACGATGCTGGCTGCTGATGGCTTCAGCCCCCACAAGCACAAGGTCTGGGAATTTGTTCCAGAGACTTCGTAGTCTTTCAAACACAAAGTTGGAGAAAAATGAAGCACAAATCAAGGAGTGTGGCCTGTGCCTGTCACTCCAGCATCTGGGAGACTGTGGGAGGAGTAATGAGTTCCAGACCAGCCTTGGCTACACGGAAAGATTGTGTCTCCAAAGGAAAAAAAAAAAAAAAAAAACAAAGAGAAAAAACAATGAACAGCCCATAACTAGAAAGTTTTCAAACATAAAATCACTACACTTTAGGGAGTTACCATCATTAGTGATTAGTGAAATAAAGGCAGTTGACGAAATATGACCGTCACCTACTTTTGCATTAGGTTCAGAGTGTATGTTTCCCCTTCCATTTTGATATTGTAGACCACCTGGAAGGAGAATATATTTAAAAAACAAGGAAAATAGAGAGTCAGAAAGGGAAACATTCTTTTAACAGGGATGCTTCATTCCAAAATTATAATACAACAAAAAGAGAAAAAATATAATTTAATGTTGACTTACTTCAATGAAACGTGATGTTAAAAATGTAAGAGGACAGAAAAACAAATGGCTGTAATTTATTATCCATTAACTTACCCAATCAGACAGATCTTCTAAAAAATGGATCACTTTTTATCCAATACCTGAGTTAGCTTGCTAAAGATTGGGATCACTATGAAATTTATGGTTCATATGGCAGGAGATAGCAAAATCAGTTTCACAAACAGGAGAGTGAAATGCCAACAGCATAGCCTGCGGTATTTGCAGGTTTTATAAAATTCACTCATGGCTTGGGACCAGACTCACCAACCACTATACTAACATGAAGATTTAGAGATACTCCCTGCAGTTATCAGTTCTCAGTTCTCAGAGACTTGACGTGTCTTAGCCCACAAGTGTATAATTAATAACATACCTCAGCATATTAAGGTCTTCTGTCTCTCCCTTCTCATTTTCCTGTGTTCCATTAGAAGATTATATATTTGTGAGATTTACTTGCAATCAGATCTATATGTCGTATAAGTTACATCCTTTTTTATAAAATTCTGCTTTGTACTTTTGCCTTTGCCAAAATAAAAATGCACTGCGTTTTGTACTTTGATTGTGCTTATACAATTTTCTGCTGTTGGATATTAGTCTGACTGACAGATTTTGTTTATAGTTGTCTCATCTGTAAATAATGATCATTTTCCCCACGTCCTCTCCAGGTCTTATGCCTAGCCACTGTTTCTCTTTTCTCTCCTTTTTGCACGGGTTGGTCAGTACTTTCAGGACAATGGTAAATAAAAAATAACATGGGCCGCTTTACTTCCTTCAGGTTCTCTTATAGGACACTTCCAACAGTTCAATTTTATGCCGTTTTTAAAGGGCCTTGTGAATTCTCTGTAAGCTGCTTTGTGGTGGTTTGGATGTAATTGGCCCCCCACAATCTCTTAGGGAGTGGCACTGTTAGGAGGTGTGGCTTTGTTGGAGTTGGTACCGCCTTGTTGGAGAAAGTGTGTCACTGTGGGGATGGGCTTTGAGGTCTCCTACGCTCAGAAAACTGTCCAGTGTCTCAGTTCACCTCCTGCTGCCTGCAAGATGTAGGATTCTCAGTTACTACTCCAGCCCCCCCTCCCCCGCCACCATCTGCCTGTATGCCGCCATGCTCCTCATCGTGGTGATAATGGACTGAACCTCTGAAACTGTAAATGAGCCACTCCAATTAAATGTTTTCCTTTATAAGTGTTGCTGTAGCCTGGCAGCGGTGGCACATGCCTTTAATCCCAGTACTGGGAGGCAGAGGCAGGCAGATCTCTGTGAGTTCGAGGCCAGCCTGGGCTACAGAGTGAGTTCTAGGAAAGGCACCAAAGCTACACAGAGAAACCCTGTCTCAAAAAATCACATACAAAAAAAAGAATTACTGTGGTCACGGTGTCTTTTCACAGAGATAGAAATCCTAAGTAAGACACATTTTGATTCTAACTTTTATTGTCATGTACTTTAGCCATACTAGACTTAAACATAAAGCACTGGTGGTAGTTGAAGGCAGTGTCACACTCACTCAGGAGAGCTGAGTCCTCTCTGATAACCCAGATGGCCAGCATGCGAAATCTCATGTTTACCATTCATGTTTGTCCTGGTTATAATATTGACTTAAACAGTGGTTTGTTTTGCATACATTTTGATTTACATAAATTTTATTTTCCCATAAGTACATAGTCTATATGCTTAAATCGTGGCCTCAGACACAGTAGACATGGTTGCAACCCCCGGGTGTTCATCATTACTACGGCCACAATATCGTCAGCACTTCCTACCGCCTCTGGTGCGATATTTCCCTTTCTGACTATATCAGAGTTTATTCATCTATCCTAGTACTGGAAATTGGTTGTCATTTGTTTTCCAATTAGAAGCAAAGCGATAATAAATATGTATTATATAGGTCTTAGTTAGGGTTTTTATTGCTGTGAAGAGACACCATGACCATGGCAACTCTAAAACTAAAAACACTTAATTGGGGTGGCTTGCTTACAGCTTCAGAGGTTCAGTCCATTATCATCATGATGGGGAGCAGGGCAGAGTGCTGGAGTAGTAGCTGAGAGTCCTACATCTTGCAGGCAACAGGAAGTCGACTGACTCATTGTGCCATATCCTGAGCAGAAACAACCTCAAAGCCCTCCCCCACAGTGACATACTTCCTCCAAGAAGGCCACACCTACTCAACAAAGCCACACCTCCAAATAGTGCCATTCCCTATGAGATTATGGGGGCCAGTTACATTCAAGCCACCACACTGTGTATGGGGGAAGCTTTGTTAACAAAATAAGTGTTTTTTCAATTTCATTTATAATTTAAACATAGCCTTGGGGTGTAGTTCAGTAGTTGAGTACTTGTCTCACATGTACAAGGCAGTGAGATCAATCACCAGTACTCCAAAAATAAATAAATAAATAATGAACAAAATAATTAAAAATATTTGCAAGTTGGCTGTGCATATTTGCATGTTCATGATCAGAAAAAAACATGGTTTAGTTATCTTCTTTTTAAAAAAGATTAAAAATTTTTTTTTTGCATTTTCTGTATATCTGTTAAGAGGTGTGTTCATATGTGTGCAATACCAGGGGAGGCCAGAAGAGAGCGCCAGATTCCTGAGAGCTGGACTTGTGGATGGTTGAGTTCAGTAATGAGGTTGCTGGAAACCAAATTCTTAAACACTGAACCTTCTCTCCAGCCCCTGAAGCACATTATTTTAACAATGTTCTCCACTTTTAATTTGAACTCTTTGCTCCTTCTTTGTTGGCTTATTTATTTATTGAGAAAAGTTCTCACACTATAGTCCTAGCTGGTCTGGTATGTACTATGAAGGCCAGGCTGACTTCAACATACAGTGACCTTCCTTGCCTCAGCCTCATAGCTACTGTGAGTAGAGACATGAACCGCCATGCTGGCTCAGGCTGGAATCATTAGCGCGGCCCATTTCTGAAGAACATTTCATTTGAGTAAATGACTGTATAGCCAAATTTATCAAAAATGAAAACTGGAGCTTTTGTCTTATTACTTTCACTCCCTTTAGAAGACTTATCCATCCCCTTACTGTGTCATTTCGTATTCTTTCTAAAAAGTGATTTAAATTAATTAACTAACTACTGCATCTGTGAATGTGTACACACAGAGGCCAGGAGAGGACACCAGGACGCCTAGCTTGGGCGCTGGGCGCTGGGCTCTGGGCTCTGTTCCTCAAGACTGAACAAGCTCTCTTAACCACTGAGCCATCTCCCTAACCCTGTTGTTATTCTGACTTCCCTTAAGACATGTCTTACCTTGGTATTCAGATGTGTCAAAGAGTTACTCCCCTCACCTCCCAAGCCAGTTTGTAAACCTGATCCAAGGATTCTGTTTAAAAATCAAAACCAAAACAAAACAAAACCATTTCTCAATTGATAAAATCTTGCCCCTTACCCCTTCCTCTCAGGGCTCCTAGTTCCTCTAGCTGAGTTTTCCTTTCCTCCCCCTTTCCACCAGCCATTCTATACTACACTGTGCATTCTCTACAGATCCTCCACGTTCGCACTTGCATTTGGTGTTTTACTGTCCCACGAGTTGCACCCACCCACACTTGAAGTATCTTCCTCTTAGGATTTCTACTTTCTACTGAGCACGCTATTTGTAAATGTGCACAGTGTCCCCTGAGTCCCTAACTACAGCAGCCTCACTGTTTCAAGGGCCCTAGCAGGTCCCTTACAAAGGAACAAGAATGCAGGCATTGACAAAAAAGACAATTTGAGTTCTGAATTTTACACTTAAGACAACTGCTTTTTTTTTTCATTTTCTACTCTGCTTATTGCAAATCAGTACCTGGTGAGTCCTGGAGGCTATTCCCCCCCGCAAGTAGAATCCTTGTTTGTTTTCCAATTAAAAAGAAAACAAGCGTTTTTAAGATGCCCCTCTTAACTACCTGATTCAAGTTTCATAAACACACACACATTCCTTTTAAAAAGATGTATACAAATCCACAAGCTTGACCCTTCAGAGCTAGCTGCAAATGGACACATGACAAGGAAACATGGACACTTCATGACCAGACCACCTGTGGCCCAGCCATAAAGGTTTGCTACTTCAAGAACACAGCTTACAAACTATTCTAGAACTTACTTCAAAAATATAGGAAGCAAAGGACAATAATCCTAAGGAGAAGCAAAAATAGTTTGGAAAGAATAATTTGTAATAAGGAACATATTTGCAAACTGGAGAAATGGTTCTACACATACCATAGTATCAAATGGCAAGCATCATCCCTCCCCAGAAGAGTCCTTCAAATACGCGGCTAGGTGGAAGGGAAGAAAACCTTTGGTGGACCAGGTCAACAAGTGAGTATTCAAAACCACCCAAGGACCTGGGGCTGAGACACCCGAAGTCGTCAGCAGTGTTTCCTTTAAGTATTGTCAAAGTTGGCAAAAACAGGGAATTAAAACAAAACAAACAACAACAACAACAAAAACAAAAACCAAAAAAACTAGGGAGTGCACATGGATGAAAAAAATCAAAGTAACAAGTAACTTCTCGACAAGCATATATTTGGATGACTTCTAAGTCTTAAGCAAATTGGTAATTAATTACGTGTGATTCGTAGCCTCCGCTTGGAATGGACCGGATTTTCTCTGGCACAATGATTTGCACGTGTAATCTCTCGGGAGCTGCAAGGTGCAAAAGGCGTTTCTCAGAGAGCCAAACCCCTGGCACACCCAGAACCTTGTATCCCATGAGGCATCAACTCTTAGCATGGCTATCTATTTAAATACCCACACTTCTCCTTCCTTTCCTGAACTGGAAGCTTTTCAAGAGAAATATGTCTTACTTTGGGAGTCTTGCCCAGTGGGAAGGATTTGTAAATTCTGAGACAAAACCCTAGTCCTTGGTACAAATAAACTCACTTCCTCCTCCCTTCCAACTCATGGGTATCAATGTAGCTTCGTCAGCCTGAAACAGGATCTAAAACTGGAGGATAGTAGGAGCCAAGTCTGCCCACCCCCATTTTTCATTTCTCGGGGTCCTCGGACCTGTGGGAAAGCCTGGTGCAGCCTGTTCGCTTTTGAGCTGTGCTGAGCTGGTGGCCTGGGCTTGTGCAGGTGCGATCCCAGGACACCCTGGGCAACCAAGAGGGAAAGGCCTGCAGAGCTGGCACTCAACGGCTCCAGGGTGGGTTGGTACTCACGGTCTTTCGTTTGGAGCTCGCTAAGTCCGCCAAGCCCTCTCAGCCCACTCAGCAGAAACAAGATGCACCACATGGCCTGGCGTCCTGGGCCCCGGCCCCGGGGAGTGGCAGTTGGCCCGCTACAGGGCAGTTGGGAGCGCGAGGGGAGGGCTGTGGGCGGCACAGCTGTGGGCCGGCAGGCTTGTGGGCTGCTCTCTGCAAGTTGGCCGCTTTGGAAGGACTGGCTGGGTTTGAGTTCTAGCTGAGACCAAAGGAGGAAAAGGGGTGGAGGGGGTAGGCGGTGGAGGGAACACAAAACTACTGAGAGCAGGGGCAGTGGTGGTGCAAGCCTTTAATCCCAGCACTCGGAGGCAGAGCCAGGCGGATCTCTATGAGTTCAAGGCCAGCCTGGACTACAGAGTGAGCTCCAGGAAAGGCACCAAAGCTACACAGAGCAACTCTGTCTCGAAAAACCAAAAAAATAAAACCAAAAAAAACAACAAAACAAAAACAAATAAAAAACTACTGAGACAGAATCCGTAGAACAGCTGAGGAGCTGAGAGGTGCATATACACTTACATGGACTTTTAATTTTTTTTTCAAGACAGGAACTTTTAATTCTTAACAACAATAACATTTTATGATATTTAACACTTCACACATATATATATGTAAAGATATATATGTACATTATATATACATACATATGTATGTATATATACATGTAAAGTTACTGTCAATATAGGTGGACAGTCTTGACTAATATTCAAGGGGACAAAACAAGCCAGTGTAACTGCCACTCCGATCAACCGCTAAGACAGAACCACCAACAGTTCCAGCTTGCTCCCTGACGGTTCTCACAATCACAGAATACTTTTGTCTGTCTCAAGCAAAACAGGTGTATTCTTCACATCTAGGTTCCTGGGACAGAGAAATTGTAAGTCCCCCACACAGCAGCTGTTTTGGTGCATAGTGCACGTTGAATATATTACCGTGTGTTTGATATTTGTCTATGAACTTCCTTGTGTGTGATTTCGGTTTAATACTTAGGTATTCCTACTGAGTTTATTCCCAGAGGGAAGTTGCTGGGTCGAAGAGTACGTCTTGTAAATACTTCTGAAGAATCCTTCAAGACTGCACTACTAATTGACATCCTACCCAAAGTGTATGAAGATTCTAAATTCTCTGTCAGCACTGTTCTTATTACCTCCGTCAACCCGACACAGCCTAGAGTCACCTGAGGAGGGAGTCTCAATTGAGGAATTGCTGAGATGAGACTGGCCTGTGGGTGTGTCTATTCGGGATTTTCTTTGTTCTGTTGATGTAGGAGGGCACAGCCCACTGCGGGTGGCACCACTCCCTGGGCTGGTGGTCCTGAGCTGTATAGGAAAGTTGGCTAAACATAGGCTTCGGAGTGAGCTAGCAAGCAGCATTCCTCCATGGTTTCTGCTTTGAGTGTCTGAGTTCCCGCCCCGACATTCCCTATGAACTGTGACCTAGAAGTGTATGCCAAACAAATCCCCTTCTCCCCTAAGTTCCTTTTGGCCATGGCAGTTTGTCACTGCAACAGAATGTAACAAAAACAAATGTCTGCATTTGTTTGTTTTGGTTTGAATTTGTATATCCCTGGTGGCTAATGAATGTTAACATCTTATATGCTTTTCTCTGTAGTTATGGGCAACATTATATATATCCTCTTGGGCAGTTGCCTTCTTGAGATGCCCCCCCTTTTCTGAATGGACTGCTTTGCCTCTCCTTAATTGCACATGGAACCTGGAAATATATTCTAAATAGGATCTCTTTGTTGGATGTAATAACTGTCAAAGTCTGTGTATATTTTGTTCCAGTAGTTTTTGTTGTTGTTGTTGTTGATAGCAGTAATTATAATCAGAAGTTTTCTTTTATTTCAACCAGATAGAATTTTCATATAAATTTTATCATGGATCTTAAATTTATTGAAATTCCTTTTTTGCATACATGAGTTGGTCACAAGACTTTCTTCACTTTATGTTCATGTTCTGAGTTAAACTGTTGGAGCAAACTCATGTCCCTGAAATGCATCCTGTTATGTTTTGCCATTTCTTTATTTTTCTGGATTTGATTTGCCTACATTCCTTTCAGAGTCTGTCTCCAAATTTAATGAGAGTTTTTGCAGTTTTCTTCTGCTGCAATGAACTCACCATCGGAGGCATGCTGGTCCTGTGGATAGTTCTGGAGGTGCAGTCCTATAATCTTCGTGAAATTTGGTGTCATACTGTGAATGATTTTTCTTGCCTTCCTCCTCCCCCAGCATTCATCAATAGAGGGGTTAGGAGCTGTGATTTTCCTTGTCGGGGATTTGTTTTACTGTGGATCTCATTTCTTTAAAATATCCAGTTAGTCTCTTTCCACTTGGGCTAGTGAGTCAGTTTATTCTGAAAGGTTTTGTCCATTTTTTCCCCCTGAGTTTTCAAGTATATTTGCAAAAGTTGTTCAAGTATCCCCCTGTCCCATAATATCCTCCAGGTCCCTATGGTTGGTACTGGGATTAAAGGAGTGTGTCATCACGCTTGGCTGTTCCCTAGTGTGTTCTTGAACACACAGAGACTTTGCCTGCCAAGTGATTAAGGGCGTGTGCTACCACCGCCCGACTTTTGTTTAATGGCTTGCTATTACCTCTGATCTCCTGGCAAACTTTATTTATTAACATACAAATAAAATATCACCACATTTCAGCACAAATAAAATATCACCACATTTAATGACTGATATTAATATTTTAAAAATTGGGGTAGGCTTCAGCAGGGAAGCTGGTTGGTCCTGGCCTCTTCTCACTGGGCAACATTTAACTATTGATTTGAAATCATTGTTTATTGTGAGCCTGTTTAGGTTTTCTGTTTCTTCAGGGCTCACCTGGGTTCTTGCGGTGCACAGCTTACTCACAGCTCCTAGGTTAATCACTGTGTTGGTATATAGTCACTCTTAGCAGCCCTTTATGCACGATCATCTTTCTGTGCTGTCAATGACTTGATTTCTTTCTGGTCTCTGAGTTGTCTGTCCTTTGAGTGTTCTTTGTTTTCTCTCTTATTCTAGCTAAGAGCTTGTAAATTTTATGTTTCAGCAAAAGCCAACTTTAGTTCATTGTATGTGAGTATGTTTTGTCTTAAACTTTTTTTAAAAGTATTCTACTTTAATCTTTGAACATGGTTGTATGTTATGTCCTTTGGCCAGTATAGCTCCAAATCCACAGACTCCCATATATAGCCCTTCTTAGGATCCCATATGTAGGTTTCAGTGTGTATTCTTTCTTCTTCTTTATGATGATAATACTGGCATGGACAAGATGTAAATTGGCTCATCAATTCTCTAGGCCTAAAACCATGGGTTCATCACCCTTTAAGAAAAACAGAAATAGCCTCTTCTCTGTCAATCTAACAGACCCACTTTGGGGATGGTATTTGTCCTGGAAATCCTGGATCCTGTGAGTAATCTCAGCTCACTGATGTCACACTCCCTTCCCCAGTATGGCTATGGGGCTGCCTCTTTGGAAAGGGTTGCTTCTTTAAGGAGACGGGACTGGCTGCTTACACCTTCAGCAGGAATGAAATAAGACTATCATTTATAGTAAAATAACTTGGAAAGACTCCAAGCAGATCTACTTAAACATAAACAACTCTTTGCCTCAGTTGACCCCTTGGCTGCCAAAGCTGCATCAATTTAACTGTGGCCCAAAGCTCTGCAGAGCTAACCATCTGGACGTGATGGTATTTCCTTACATAACCTAGAGAGACCTTTGCCCATCTAGCATCACTTATGACCTTCAACCTTGCAAGACTTTTTTCCTTTTTATTTGTAATGCTATGGCCCCACTTCATTAGGCTCTGAAATATTTGAGGCATTCTGTTGGTTTATAGAGACTGCTGACAATGTGAACTTGAGCTAATGGATTGCCTTCTGATGTTCCTATTGGAGGACCTTCTCAGAGTCTTCTTCCTTACAAATGAGTTTGCATTTAGCTAGCTAGGAAAATACTATTTCCTGGCTCATTTAGGCATTCCACCAGGTCGTATGTTTGTTTGTCTGGCAAACAAGCCCTTCTGTTCTAAGGTCCAAAAGGGTGGAGGTGATCCTGATGTCACTGGGATCTAAAGCCATCCAAGGTCTTATCTTAGTATAAACAAGCTCGCAACCACATGTCTATAGCTGTTCCTCCATGTGACTCCCAGTCTAGAGTTATGTATGTATATGTATCATATACTATATTATATATAGCTATATAGATACTCACCACCACCACCACCACCATCTGATTGTTAGCTACTATCAATGTTCTCTTTAAAGCTGAGGGAACTGAGACACAGGAACCCATTCTCAAGATCACAATAAGGAAGCAGCATATTCAATGTCTATGCTGGCTGGCCTGGTTCCAGATGCAGGAAGCAGATTATCAATATAAAGGGCTCAGCCATTGGAACCAAAGGCTAAAGCCTCCAACTGGCCAAGTTCCCCTGGACAGGTTAACAGAATGAGGGATTGCACCTGCAGTGAGGGTGTGTGTCTGTGTGTGCCCTGATGGGGCAGCAAGGGGAGAGGACATCCATTGAGACCGAGACTTGGTCAAAAAGGAGGCAGCTGGGAGACTTCATATGAGAGCATGCACAGGTCGGGCAGAGAGGGTCAATAGAGCCTATCTCGTATGAGTTCAGATTCAAGGAGAGTAAAACTGGAGGACAGCTATATAGAAATCGTGGAGTGATGGGGTCAGGCTGGGTGGGTCTCAGAGCATGGATTTTGTCTTGGGGGAAGGTTGGAGGATTTGAAGGGTGGTGCAGGCAATTAGGATGTTGCTGGTATGAGACTCTGGTGCCCAAAGCAGGACAGAGGGTTGACAACTGCAGAAGACAAGATCAGTGAGACTTGGAGTCTCCCTAGATGTGACAAGGGGAAGGAGAGGTCTGTGTGTGTGGTGGGGGCACGAAACTAGATCAGCTCAAGCCTGGCAGAGTGGCGGCTGAAATCACTTCCTCAGACTCCACGGCAAGTTTCAAATATAGTCCACATCAGTACCTGTGTACACACTGCACAGAAACAAAGGTTAGGACCACCCATAGCATCCTTCAGGAAGGCTCCCTGAACAGAGCTGGTCTAGGTCACACAGCACCTCGGAGGCTTCTCTTCATTGGGAAGCAGTACCCTCTCTAAGCAGTTGCCCGGCTTCTCCAGAGAACACAGAACTGGAGCACCAAGGTGTTAGCTTTATTGAATGAAGACCCCAAATCAGCTGCTTCAAAAAGAACAGGTATGGATTTGGCTGCAAAGCTACCAGCTGGGCTGCTCCATGCCTTCCTGACAGGCTGTGATCTTTTCTTTGATGGTGCAGTCATCTTCAGAGAATTAATCGCACCCACTTTCTCCTGGATCTAAAATTACATCACATCTGATCACTTTCCCAAGAAAATCACTGGCTGACCAAAGAACAATGCTGCTAGTTCTGGGTAAGGGCATGTCCAGAAACAGAGGACACGCTACTGGCTAAATCTTGGAGGTCAATGACGAGTTCTTGACTTCAGTCTCCAGCCACTTGATAAGAATCTGGTTCACCTCAGCAGGTCTAGAAGGGAGACAAAAGACATGTTGACCTATCGGAACCCACTGTCCTCACCAAGGCAGTGTGCTTGAAAAGACCCGGCAGACGTGAGCTTGGCAGAGCTAAGCCTGCTCATGAGACAAGTGACCAGGGAATCATGCTCTTCTCACCCAGGGACCCCAGGCTCCTTACTTCTCTATCTGTGTCCAGTGACCACAGTCCTCAATGTGTCCTCTTTTCAGGTAAGGGATCTGAAAGAAAATCCCATGCAGGAAGGTCAGCAGCAGAATGTTAATCGGGCTGGTGGAGTCAGTGTAATGCACAGCAGAGGCCATCTTGGAGGGGACCCCTTCCTCTATGATTCCCACAGGCCATCCTTGGAGGACCCTTGTGCCATTTAGGACAGGAATGAGGAATGGCAGAGCTTATCAGAGTAGGGAAAGGGAGTGTCATGGGAGGGGATAGTGATGTCAGCAATGAAGCTGGGTCAGGGTAGAGCTTTAGCTGGTTCCCATCCAGCCTCTCAGGGATGACCTCCTCTGCTGCCTCCCTCCTGGGCCCCTGTGTTCTCTCCCATGTGCAGGGCCATTTTCTCACCCAGTTTTCCATGTTCTTGGACATTTGAGGACGGAGTACGATGTCCTTCTCAGCTGTGACCATCAGGGCTGGGACCAGGATCTGGTGGGGGGAACAGTAAGGGAAGCTGTCACTCAGCCACCCTGATGCCATCTGTGCCTAGGGAAGGTTGCCTTGGGTGTCTGCCACTACCAGCTCTCACCTCCACCCCATGAGAAGACCTTTGCCCTGCCCTGGCTCTGCCTCTACCAAGCTTTTCAGGGAGGGGTCATCAGAATTTGGATCTAGCAATGCAGTGGTGTGTGTGTGTGTGTGTGTGTGTGTGTGTGTGTGTGTGTGTATGTGTGTGTGTGTGAGAGAAAGGGAGAGAGAGAGAGAGAGAGAGAGAGAGAGAGAGAGAGAGAGAGAGAAGTGGGGAGCTGACCTTGTATCTCAGTTAGCTCATAGAACCAATTTAAAGGAAGATAGAGATCCTTGAAGGACAAGATTCCTTTTGATTTAAAAGGATATGCCAAGATCTGGAGAGATGGCTTAGTGGTTAAGAGCATTTGCTGCTCTTCCAGAGGATCCACGTGCTATTCTAAGGACTTGGGTTTGGTTCCCAGCACCCACACGGCAACTGGCAACTATCTGTAACTCCATTTCCAGTTGATCTGTCATCCTCTTCTGGCCTCTGAGAGCACTGTGTACATTTGTTGTACATGTAGACGTGCAGGCAAAACACTCACACATATAAAAGTAAATCCTTTTTTTTTTTTTTTTTTTTTTTTAAAGGAGAAGCCAAGATTCAAGAGCGTGAGTGGGACAGCCATGACAGTTACCTGTGTGTTACCAGAAGGGACAGAAATGACTCCCCGTCTCTGTGCTGACAAATGAAGGGAACCCTGGGGATGCTGCAAGCTGGAGAAAGTCCCACACACTCTCCTCACTCTTCCGTCTTTATCCTTTTCTTCTCCTGTCTCTTTCCTTTCAGAGCAAAGGGTAGAACCCAGAGCCTCATACACACGAAGCAAGTGGAACTGTGGCCTCTACCCTCTCAACTTTAGTCTGAGTCAGGGTCTTGCTGAGTAGCGATCCCCCCGCGTCAGTCTCTGAAGTAGCTGGGATTACATTCATGCACCATACATGCGGCATTTCCTTCTAAGTCACTTCTAAGCGATGTCAGCCTGACCTAGCTGAGGACTCTGGAGAACACCATGCTTCTCATCCCATCTCCTCAGGGTCCTGTGATGGTCAAAAGTGATTGTGATGCTGAAACTAATTTCAGCCTTAGAAATCCAGCCTTAGCACGACCTGGTCCACCCCACAGGGTCCTCCTCATTTCCCTCCACACCTTGACCCCTCTGGTCTACGGAACTGTAGTTTTGCCAATGCGTCAGTCACAGACGACTGTAATGACAGTGATGGGGGCATTAGCTGAAGAACTGCTCTGCCGGGACCCTCTCTCAAGGCTTTCAGCACATCCCGTCACTTCCTGATCACACAGCTCTCTGAGGAAGACCCTGGTCCTGCAGTGTCTTTACTGCAGAGATGGCAACAGAGCATCAGCCTGGCGAAGTGGTCGTCCACGTGTCACACAGGGGTTGCATCAAGCCCGTTTGTAAACCCTGCATTACCCGTAGTGAGGTAAGGAGGGGACTGGGCTCCTAGGGGAGCTCATGAAGGCCTGGCTCCTGTGATGGTTTAAAAAAAGGCCAGTTTCGATGTTTAGCATTTAGGATGCAATGTTACTCTCTTTATAGACCCAGAGGTTGAAGACCATCCATCATCTGACCGACATATGAGGAAACTGAGACCCAGAGACAAAACTACAAGGTGACAGAGGCAGAGGCCAAAGTCACATCTGTCTGAGAAGCCAGCACGCCTCTGTGGTTTGGCGTCATTGTCCACTTCAAGTGACCCTGGCCAATCTGTGGCCCTGACCAGGGCCACTGCCAGGAGATTCACTCATCCCATATAATGCTGTCATTACCTGGACAGGAGCCCTGCAGCACCAGAAGCCACCATCCTGGGGGGTCTCACCAGCAAGAGGCTCTAACAGGAAGCCCTGAGTGGAGTCCACCCCAACCTCAGAGGAAAGGAGGAAGCCAGGGCCCCTGTGTGGGACCCAGGTCCTGTCAGGTGGGAGCAACAGGAAGCCTTAAAGGCGGCTCTATGAGTCCAGTGTGTGTGTCTGGTGTCTCTATGTGAGATGAGTGTGTGTGTGTGTGTGTGTGTGTATGTGTGTATATGTGTGTACACGTATGTCTGGTGCATATATTTGTGCGTTTGGTGTCTGTGTGCAAGATATGTATATCTGATGTGTGTGAGAGCATGTGAGCATATGTGTGTGTGTGTATGTCTGGTGTGTATGTAAGTCTGGTATGTGTGTGTCTAGTGTCTGTGTGTGTGTGTGTCTGGTGTGTATGTGAGTCTGGTATGTGTGTGTCTAGTATCTGTGTGTGTGTGTGTGTGTGTGTGTGTGTGTGTCTGGCGTGTGTGTGTGTGTGTGTGTGTGTGTGTGTGTGTGTGTGTGGTATGTGTGTGTGTGTGTGTGTATGTGTATGTACCTGGTGTGTGTATGGTGTGTGTGTGTGTGTGTGTGTGTGTGTGTGTGTGTAGCAGGAGGCCACGGTGCTCACCTTCCGTCCCAGTCCCTTACAGCTCCATTTCCAGTTCCTTTCTACGTTCCGATACCAGTTCAGAGGGCCTCTGTGGAGAGGATCGGACGGTAACGAGGGTGAGCCTCCAGGAGTTGACCACTGTTGGCCCACAAGGACCTGTGCTACCCACACACAACTGTGCCCGGGAGGGTGAGTGCTGCAGGACACGAGAGTGTGGCCCCGAGACACACGATTCCTATCCACGTCTGCTGCTTCCTCAGCGAGGCCTAGGGCAGGAACTCTCTGCCCCTGGGCTGGTGCCCCTGAGAGGATCTGGGGGCAAACAGAAGCTGATCCTACAGATTACCCCCATCCATACCTAGAAGCCACTTTCCTGCCCCAGGAAACTCAGTGAGAAGTGTCACGGTGGGTCAGAGACAGTGTGAAGGCACTGAAATGCATGCACGCTTGGGTTTGTGTGGTTTTCGATTCTCCGAAGACAGAAGAGCTGCCCTGATTCTTGGAGGAGTTATGACTGCAAATCAATTAAAAGCCTCTCCCTTTTGGGGGACCCATAAACACAAGAAAGCACAAGCTGGATACCCCAAAGGAAGCTGCACAGCATAGGTAGTGAGCCTCTCGGCACTGGGGAGCATTCAACCACAGACAGGTCACTGTGGTGCTCACAGGGGCTGTGGTGGAAGTAACCATCCCCATCCCCGACAGCTGAGCACCCTATCCATCCTGTCTGGGGTTCCCTTCTTTTTACCTGAAGCCGGACTTCTTGAACTGCTGTACATAAAACTCAATTTCCTCCTCAGTAGTAATCCTGCTGAGGCTGGGATTTTCTGAGGCGTTCACAAGGATTCCGCCTGCAAAAAGACACCTGTGTGCTCTCCCACTGCAGGCTGAATGGTTCTAAAGCTGGCCTTCCCTGCTGAGGTTGCCCCATCTGAACTTGGAGTGAAGGGCCCATGAGACTTTGTGTCTGTCCCTCTGCCTTCTCCTCATTGACTTCCTCTTGGCCAGGGGGAGCACCAAGCCATGGGGCTGGGATCTTCCCTACTGTGGGGTTCTCATTATAAAATGCCATACTGTCTTCAGAGGTATGCAGTGTCCTGGCAGTTCCCTTAAAGGCTCATCAGGAACAAACACATTGTTTTCATTCTACAGTCCTCACAGTAAAGGGCACAATCACTTCAGGCTTCAAGGTCAATGTCAAGGGAATCAGACACCCAGCTGGTGCTCCCGCCCTGCTCATTTGAGCATCCCATCCCCATCTGCATATCGCACTTCTTTACTGCTGATCTGCTTCCCTGCACCACCCCGAGCTCTCTGTGGGCAGCATCCTACCCCTGGACTCCTTGAGGACAGGTACTCAGAACATGGAACCAATAAACTAACAAGGGGCTGGAAAGAAAAGAAGCGGGCGGGGGGTGGGGGTGTGGGGGGGCAAGGAGGCAGATATCCTCAGAGGCGAAGGCCGCTAGGGTCAGACTCCAGCTCAGCCTGTCGACACAGGTCAACCTCTGAGATCCACTTCTTCTGTTTGTGATCGAGAGGTCATATGAGAGGTTGTAGGTCCAGCACTAGGAGTGTCAGTGACCACAGTTATTAAGACTCGATGAATAATGGCTAGGGGGCAGTGCCAGGAATGAAGCAAGCATCTGTGGGGCCAGTGCTAGTGGAGGTCGGGGCCTCAGAGTTGAGTCCAGATCTGACTTCAGTTAAATCCCACTCATTGGGGTGACCAAGATGTGTGGGAACCAGAGTGGCCGGAAGAGGACCTTGGGGTGGAACGGCCGGTGGAGACTTAGGTGGGTCTAGTTTGATCTGCCTTGTGCACACTGTTGACTCCACAGCAGCCACCTCTCCATGTTGAGGAGAAGGTTGCGTTGCCTCAGATACCCTCTCCAAGTCCTCAAAGCTTCTTAGGACTTTGACGCTCAACTCCCTATAGGGCAGACTAGGGTCGCACCATTAATTGTCAGGGGACCTTGGTTGGGCAAGCCAAAGCCCAAAACAGTAAAGCAAGGTGAGGGCTTCTTCAGGGGCAGAGGGAACAGGACTCCATTAACATTCTGCTGATGTGGCCCTGCTGTCCCTTCCCTCCCAGGGATACCTCTTACCCAGTTCAGTAGCTTTATGCACAGTGAGTGAACCCTGTGGGAAGAAAAGTTAGGGAGGATGTCGTGAGTGAAGCAGTCAGAACACTGTGACTCAGGTCGCCACTACAGCAGACCTCAAGTGCACGAGGGCCATGGGAGAACCCTTTCATGTGGGGATATGTGCTAAAACATACAGGGGATGGAAGCTGGCCACCAAGGACAGCACTGGACACTGGACACTGTGTACTCTGTGCACACCCTGTACCTGATACCCGTGATAGTGTTTGACTCATAAATGAGGCACTACTATAACATAACCAGAAATGACAGCCAACACTAAATTAGAATAGTTAATTACAGCAATGTTATAATAAGAGCCCCCTCCTCCCCGTGTTGAGACAGAGCAGATTCACACCAGTGGGATTTCATTATGCCTCTCAGCGTGGCACGTACTTTACATCTTAGATTTTTATCTGCTGAATTTCCCCTTTTGATATTATTCGATCATGGGTAACCAAGAATAACTGAAATCCTAGCAATGAAAGAGCAGACGGGGCTATAACACACACGCTGACCCCGAAAGGCAGCCAAGGGATCTCTCAGGGTCAGAGAAGAGAGAGTTGAAGTTCCCATCCATTGCTGCTGCAGGTGCTTGCAGATCTAAGTAACGGCTTGGGCTTGTCAGTGTGAGCACGAGAGGAGAGCTCAGACCTATAGAAGGTGGAGAATCAGAACGAGCCGCTCCCTGCCCTGCCCTAGAGGAAATCGGGCAACCCAGGGCTCCTCAGTGTGCAGAAGCATCCAGGAAAAGGTAAAATGAAAAAGTCTACCCATGACAGGCAGGTGGGAAATTTATTTGCTTCAGCTTGGTACTAAGAGAAAACGGAAAGATGTCCCCGTGCATTTGAATTTTCACTGTTGGGTGATCTGGGGACTCAGGTGGTATGAAGCAAACAAAGAAGTGAGCCTGGGTGGGACTGCCACCAGAATGTAGGACAGAAATAATGATGAGTCACCCAAGAGAGTGGGTCCAAAGTCCAAACAAGCAGGCTGGTACAGGTTCAATGTCACTAAAGATGAGCTCATAAACCAAAATTATAACACACACATGCACACATACACACACACACACACACACACACACATGCACAAACATGAACACATTTGTGTGCACATATGCACTATGCACACACACTCGCATGCACGCAACACACCCATGTACATACATGCAAACACACACACACACAGACACACACACACACACACGAACACACATGCAAACACACACACACACACACACGCACACGCACACGCACATGCACCCCATCTCCCACCTCTTACCATCTCGTCACTTGCTCGGAAGAAGCTTTTGAAAGTCCGACTCATGTTCTTTTCCAGTTCGGCCTCGGCCACTCCCTAAAACAGCCAAGAAAGATTAAATTAAAGATCGCTTTAAGAAGCCCTGGAAACTGTAGCCCAACCCACTGCCAAGGCCAAGAGCCCTCAGTGTCTGTCCCATCCATGTCTGTTAGAATTACATTCCCTGGAATTTTTTTTTATCATGAGATGTATGTTAGAAAAGATTAAACAGAATATAAGATGCTAACAGGGGTGATTCCAGGGAGGTGGGTTTGAGGATAACACTGTTTTTTTTATTTTTTTATTTTTTAATTATTTTATTTTATTTATTTATTTATTTATTTTGTTGCCCCGAATCTCACGATAAGGTACAACTTGCATAATCAAGGAGGCCAATACAGATTTAAGGAGGTGGCCAGGCTTTGACAAGATGCACGGTGAGATGTCTCTGTTCACAGTTTCCTTCATGCTTCTCAATTTGACTGTAGTAACTTCAACCATCTTCTTCAATTTGGTCTTAATCATTACAGACCTTTGGAATGCTATCAGGGCTCTCTCCCTAAGGACAGGGCAGCAAATGTCCTTTGTTAGGAGCTGGGACACACGTCCTTGGTGGTGATAAATTACCAGGTTCTTCTGTCTTGAGAGAGTGTTATTACAGGTAATTGCTCATCTATTATAGGCTACAGCAGGCTCTCAGACACCTCGTGCTCTGAACACCAGGCTGCAGGAATGAGGACTAAATAGGTAGAGAGGAGCACAGAGGTCCACACCTCCCAATATCTCTACCTACTTTCCCTCTGTATCATCCTTTTAAATTTAGCATACATAATTACGAGCTTATTTATGGCAAAGCGGAGATGTTCCTGTAATGTGGATGAGGGGTTGGCCACTGCAGATAGAATCAAATGTTGGAAATATGATGCCTGGTGTTTCTTGGGAAGTGTTCATGTCCACTAATTCATCTTGTGAATACTGTTTAATTCCAAGATATACCGAAGAGTTCTTGGGGAGTCTCGCAGGTGGCAAACACCCCGAGAATAAAGCAGCATCAAGGACTGTGAAGCGAGTGAGAGTTCACCGCGATGGCCCAAGTGACAGTTCTGCTTGCTTTTACCGAAGGGGAGAACACTGGAGGTGGAGTGGAGATGAGTGGGACTTGGCATTGCTGATGAAGGAAGGCTGTTCTGGCCTGAGGAAAGAGCTGGGATACACAGACTTGCTGGACTAGAGACCGGATAGTATGCATGTTCAAGGTTATGCCTTGAACGTGAAATGTCTCTCTCTCGGGAGGACCAGAGAGACCATTTAGTGGATAAACATTTGTCTTGCAAGAATGGGGACCTGAGTTTGACATCAAAAACCTGTGCGAAGAAGCCGAGGGCAGTGGCACACATTCGCAAGCCCAGTTCTCACAAGATGGAAGCTGGTGGGTCCCTGGAGCTTTCTGGCTAGCCAGTCGGGTCTAGGTAAGCAAGCCCCAGGCCAATGAGAAGAGAGAGGGGGGCTCCTAATAAAATAGCCAGGTGTACTTAGGGTAGCTTTCAGAAGAAGTTCTAGAACATCTTGGAATTGCCACAGAATTGGGTATGTACATGACATTTTCTGGACAAGAGACTGTAATTTTTGCTAAATCCTCAATAATTCAGTGGAGACTCGATTACAGGCCTTGTTGCTCTTGGGTACTGGGAGCATCTCCTTCTGGGTAGATGCTTAGAATGTAGGTCCCCAGCAGCTCCACAGAACAAAACTTCATTTAACAACATCCCCCAATAGACCTGCACCCCAGGCACTAACGATGGCACCTGCCCAGTGCAGAGGACGTCATACACCACCCAGCACCCACTAGCCACCGTTTCCTCCATGTAAGCCCCTCAAACCACATGAGTGGCCAGGACTATCCCCCGAGGACCTCTAACTGCCAGGTTCTACCCACAGAATACTCTAACTGCCCTAACTGCTGAACCCTACCCCCACCCTGCAGAGCAAAAAGCCCAATCTCTGGACAACAAATCCCACCAATCTCCACCCTGGAAAGCTCTACCCTGAAAAGTTCCACCCCCTTCCCAAGAAGCTCTATATAAGCCCTCTATCCTGTTCAGTTTGCTGCTGTTTCTGGCTTAAGCAGTGGCAGCCACCCTCCTGGTTTTTTCCCTCCCAGTAAATCTCTTGTGTGAGGTCTGTTGTGCAGTGTGACTCTGGGGTATTCCTTGGCTTTGAGCTGCCAGGAAACCTTTCCATCTCAGCTGTGATGCTTACACTCCATGCACCCATGAGCTTCAGCTCAACATGAAGTCTAGACTTGATGCAGAACAGGAGCAAAATGTCACACTGGGCCAGAGAGGCGTAGCCCAGCACTGGCCAACACTGAGCATAGTTGATGACATCATAGGGTTCCTACAGCTGCCCAGGAATAAAACCAGCACAAAACAGGACCAACACCAAGGGCGCTCCTATGACTAAAGGCTTTCCCCACCAGGGCGGGCACAGGAAAAAGGAAGTGACCTTCCCCCCAGATACACAGAGGCATGACAAAAAACGAGATTTTTTGAAAACCCAGCTGTCGTCAACATCTCCCTGGTATTCCTTCCTTATATATTTTCCACTCCTACCCACCCTCCTTTCTATCCATTGAGCCTTTTCTGGGCACTTATTAATACTTTGCTTCCTCAGTAGGAAGAAAAAATATGAATGGAGGAAGGCAAGGTGTGGGTGTAGGTGGGGAGCAGTCTGAGGCAGGATGAGACAGAGAAAATGAAGAGGCTGGGAAAGCAGAAACAGACCCTTACTTCAGGCCCTGGTTTCTATTTCTCTTTGACTGAGAGTCAAGAATGTCACCAGAGAAAACAAAAACAATAGAACCCACTGTGAAGATGCCATCCTCTCCCAAAGACAGCCCAAACAAGACTAGCTAAAGGACCCTGCCTACTTATGGCCTCAATGCAATCTCCGAGTTGAACCTCATTGATGTCTCTGTCATTCACAAACGTGAACTATGCTGATGTCTCTGTCATTCACAAACATGAACTATGCACTACACAAACCACCTCACAGCGTCATTGACAGAAGGAAATTGTTAAAGATAAGAGAAAGGAGTAAACCAAGTACTTCTCACAAAAGCATTTGAAACTTAATTTTCTGTTTGTTTGAGCCTGGTTGTAAATTACACCTGTGACTATATACAGTGTTTAGAGGTCTCCCTCTCAACTTCCATGCTTAAGTCTAAAATGTGTACTCTCTCTTTTGGATAAATCCCAACTCTGTTTCATTCTGACTAGGCAAGAAATTCTAAAATCCTGTCATCACCTGTCAGGCTGCAGCTGGCCATATTGGGTTACATCTCCTGATAATATTGAAAATAAAAATAAAAACTAGGCGATTTTGGTGCCATGCTGCAACTTTAAGGACAGTGACAATGCTGATGGTAATAATCACCTTGTGTCACCCGGCCTGTGTGTACAATAATCACCACATGCTACCGAGCCTGCGTGTCATGTCAGCACGATAAGAAACATGCACCATCCCTTTCAATCCTTACCAATCCCCATCTGACAGATGACGAATCAACCCAGGGCTTGGAGAGCTAAGGTCATGAGTCAGTACTGGGGCTTGAACCATGTGTGTTAGGTGCTAATGCTGGGCTCAGGAGCCTATAAAGAGCAGTCAGGACACTTGCCACTGTGAAATGCAGCCTTCCCATATGTCCCCAAGAGCACAATCGCTTTTATCCTCTCCTTTCTGGCCCTCACCTTTACACCCCCTCCCTGTCAGCATGATGGACTTTCATGTGAGGGGGCAGAACTATTTACCCATGCGCGCTCTGAGCCTTACCGCCTCTTGGTGTCTGTTTACTCTTCTAAGCACCAAGTGAGATCAGAGCTCTGTGGAGGCCTCTGCAGGGCTCCACACACCGAAATGTGCCTCATCAACAGAAGCTGCTTCTGGGGTGAGGTTGGCTCTCAATAAATAAGAATCCTGACTGAGCCCGACTCACGGGCAGGGCAGGCTCTCATCCGTCACTGTGGATCTACAGCCTCCCGTTGCTATTTCTTGCCTGGCATTCATCACCTTGAAGAAGACGTCCATTGATTCTCCATGGAATGGAATCTTACAAATGAGTGGGCTCGTAATTAACAAGCCAACATGGCTCTCGTCAAAAATCTTCAAGTGCAAATTCAGCATGGGGGGGAGGATGATCAATGCCCCCACTCCTTCCCTGCATGGGCACAGATCCAGCGTCAATCCACCTCAAAGGGCAAAATGTGCAGAACCAGATAAAGAGACCTCTCCACGCGTCCAAGGGCTCAGGATCATGGTCACCACATGGCTTTGTGCATGTGGCTGTAGGATCCCCCTTTCAGAGAGCATTGGTTCAGTCCTACTGTACCCCAGGCATCCAAATATGCTGCAAGAGCAAGGTTGAGCCCTGGCCCTCAAGGTGAGCCAGGAGCACACACACAGCAATGTGGGATCAAGGGGGCAGAGCTGTTTGGTGGTGGTGGTGGAGGGCTTCCTGAGCAGGGGGTGGGGATTCCTGAAGGAGGCATGGCTTCTGGGACAGCTCCAGATTTGCTAAACTGTAAAAGTGGCAAGCAAAGTGCCTGCTTGATTCAGAAGTCTTCCCACAGTCCAGCTCAGCTGATGCTGGGCTGGTTAGCTCAATGGTTAGAGTGCATTGAGGATGGACTCTTGTTATTTCTGGTCAGGTGACTCACAATGTTCTCAGAGAGTCCCTGTCAAAGGTGGTGTTAGATCCTCATCACAAGGATCATACACTCCAGGGCTGTTTTTGAAAGGCATCTTTGTGGGACTTATGCTGATACCTCAAACAACCCTTTCAACACTCTTAAGTGCCTGCTGTGGGGCTCTTTGGCTGTTGGTGACACTTCACAAGGCTCAGTTGTCAGTGAGCAGAGGACAAGGTCCCTAGCAAAAGCCTGAGACCGGCAGCTTTAAGTGAGCACTTGGCTCCTGCTGCACACATTGCAGAAGCAGCAGAAGCCAGTCTGGCACCGTCCCCTGCTCCTCAGCCACCCAGACAGACACACAGAAATGTTCACCTACTCGCAAAGGACCCACTGGATCTGTGGCCAGTATGCCCGAGTCTGTTTGCAAAGTCATTTTTACATTTCTAACTAATGCCTCAGGATATTTAAGGGGCAGGGGAGAGGGAGAAGAAGAGGGAGAGCAGGGAGGGAGGGGAGGGGAAGGAAGAGGAGAGGAGGGGAGGGAAGGGGAGAAGAGAAGAGAGGAAGGGAGGGGAGGAGGGAGGGAAGGGGAGCAGAGGGGAGGGGAGAGAGGCAACACCATTGGCTCCATCACTCTTAGTGTCCCCCACTTACTGGTTCTTGGAAGTACAGCTGATAATTAAACACTGGGATAGATTTGATAACTTCCATAGGAGGCACCTCAGGATTTGGTGGCATGAACGGAGTGTTCAGACTGGCCACGGCTCTGCAAGAAGAATAAGCAACATTAAAACAAAGAGCCTCTTGAGGCAGACACGACCCAGAAAGAACATTTCAGGTCAAAACTGAAGCCGAAGTGGGAAATTACGTGCACCAAGTCTCACTTCGTCAGTGAGTGGGGACCTGGGATTAGAACACAGGTGTTTGGAGTCTTAACCTAGTAGGGTTTTCCCCACTCAACTGCAGCTTCGTTTTTAACCTTACCTGCCTTAGACACACACATACCTATGTGGACACACACATACCTTTGTGGACACACACACACCTTTGTGGACACACACAGCCCTTTCTGGGAATGATTGGAAATAATCACTACATTGCTAAGGGTTAGGGTGCCTGAGACAGAACAGGAGAGGAACTGGAGACTAGGGCTTGCTGGGGTGTCTCAGGTCTGATGCTATTCAGGCAAAAAAACCTCAGTTTGGCCAGTAAAATGTTTCTAAATTTTTGCTGGGAAGAGATTAAGTTGAGAAAAATAACATATATGGTCTCCTTTAAGCTACACATCGTGCTCATGGCTGTATTCCTACTGGTTTATTTTCAGCAGCATGCAATTTGCTTGTGCAGTAACTCTTTGGTTACTGTACGATCTGTTTAAGAATTATGGTGGTCTAACTGAAAATGGTCTCAATAGGCTCAGGGAGGGGCACTATTGGGACGTGTGGCCTTACTGGAGTAGATGTGGGTTTGTTGGAGGAAGTGTGTCACAGGGGCCTGGCTTTGAGGTCTCAGAAGATCAAGCCAGGCCTAGTGGCTTGCTTTTTCTTCCTGCTGATGACAAATCCCAATGTGGAACTCTCAGCGACCTCTCAAGCACCATGTCTGCCTGCACGCTGCCATGCTTCCTGCCATGATGATGACGGACTGAACTGTCTTCCTTTATAAGAGTTGCTGTGGTTATGGTGTCTCTTCACAGCAATAGAAACTCTAACTAAGACAAGAATTAAACTCTGACTTCCAGTTTAAGTGAAACAGGAGAAGGAAGGAGTGAGGATGGGGGAGGAGAGCAGTAATACATACACTTTAGAAGTGTTTTAGGAGGGATCGGGAGAGGTAGCTTACAGGGTAAGAGCACTCGCTCTACAAACACAAGGACCTGAGGACCTGAGTTCAAATTTCCAGGGCCCATGTAAAAAGCCAGGCATGGAAGCAAGTGCCCGAAACCCTCTGTATTGCAGGAGCAGAGAGAGGTGGAGCCCGAGTCTACTCCTCAGCCAGCCTAGTCAAAAAACCCAGCTGCCAGTCCAGTGAGACACCCTGCTTCAAGGTCATAAGACAGAGACAGAGAAAGAAGCCTAGTGTCTTGCTGTGGCCTCCATATATGGGCACCCTCCCATATACTGGCATGTATGCACAATATATATCCACAACACACACCATAGGCACACACAAAATAAACATAGGTTTAAAAATAAATACAAATGAGGTATATATTTTAAAAATGTTTTAGGAAATTCCTGATTAATTTCAGTCTCTGATGTCATCTCACCGTGTGAAGAGGGCTCTCTGTTCTTCAAAAGACGGCCGTTTAAAAAGCGACTGCATTATCTGGAGCATGCAGACCCTGCCGCCTATACTCTCCTACCAAGAGAGAGGCGTTAACTGCAGCTTTCTAGCTAACTGTGTGTGGCCATGAGGTCTACTTCACCCACCAGATTCCAGGCCATCCAGAAACTTCCACCAGAGCCTTGATAATGACCGTGGATACTGCGGTGGTGACGGGGACGCGCCGTGGCGGCTGTGCACCCACAGAGCATTTCAGGGTGTTGGTCTGGCTATGAGCTTCAGTGGCAGCTTTGTAGTAGAAGAGATCAGGGGCTAGGAGGTGACACTTGTCACACGGTCACTGCAGGACAGAACTGAAGGCCCCTTGTTCTCACTCTCTCTTTCTGTAGCCCAGGATGACCTTGAACTCACACTCCTCCTGCGTCAGCCTCCCATGTGCTGGGATTATAGGCATGCGTTGTAACACCCACTTAAAGGGCACGTTTTCTGATTCTTGGTCCAGGGTGAACTCTCTCCTTCTGCTTAATACTGAGACACTATAAACCTTTGTCCCCTCTTTGTCCACTCCACTCAGAGCCAGCCCTGCACTCCAAGACACTCCGGCTCTGAATTACTCGCCGCCTCATTGTCAGTCAGAGGCTGTTCCCAGGAGCTCAGTAGGCCCATCTTAGTGATTACCTTCCCCTATTGAACGTTTTCTAGAAGTTTTGCAGAGCTGAGGTACCTGGCTCGGGGCGGGGGGTTGTTGGAGGGGGAGGAGACTCTAAGTTCAACCTCGCAAATCCTTACTGCACCTGGCTGCTTACCTCACTCTCTCAGGGTAAAAGAGAGCCATGCTCCACACCAGCACACCAGCCCAGTCGTGGCCAATGAACACTGCTTGAGGGATCCCCTAGAGAAACAAGAAGAGACGCGATGAGGGTGGATTGCTGGTATGCAGAGTGAAGAGCCAAAGGCCTCTCCTTGACAGCCTAGTGAGTCCATCCGGCACCCCAGAAACTCCTCTGAGGTGTGTATCATTCTAAACTCCACCTCTCACACATCCCCACCCTCTTCAGTCTCCACAAATGACTAGGCTTTGAAGACAGGACCAGTAGCCACGAGTTCCTTCTCTCTCTCTCTCTCTCTCTCTCTCTCTCTCTCTCTCTCTCTCCCTCTTTCCCTCTCCTCTCTCTCTCTCTTCCCTCTGTCTGTCTGTCTGTCTGTCTCCCTTCTCTCAAATCAATCTTTGTTTTACCCCACCTTCTCTCTTTAAAACGATAACTTTCCTCTCCAGGCTCCAAGGCCATCACCCACTGTGTGATTACAATTCTGCCCTTACTCTTCTGGGACCTTTTCTCCCTTACTTAGCCACAAGAAGTCCAAAAATCTTCCTCCCTTTCCGCTACAGCGGCTGACGACAGCAGCTTTCCTTGACTGAACACCTACTACATCCATGTGGAGGTGCTCATGTCCACGCCTGGAGTCCTCCCAGTAGCCTGCAAATGGCTGCCACACAGGTGGGAAGTGATTGCCTGTACCACGTATGTGGAAAGTGATAGTCACAATTCCAACTGGGTCTCCCAACATAGGTTAAAGCAGGCTCTCTCCCCTTCTCCAATGCTGCCCTGTTGGTCATCTGAGGCTTTTCAGATGCTTTCAGCCTTCCCCCCCCCTCTGAAGATGGCTCCTTGTCCCAGATCCCTGCCATGCTCTGTCCCTTCCTGTCTACCGTCAAGCCACCCACGGTGGTCTACACCAGCCACTGCCCTAAGCGCCTTCACTAGGTCCCAGTGGGCTCCATCCCTCCCTCTTGTTTGAGGGAGCAGTTTTGTGTGGTTCTCGGGCCTCCCATCCTTCTGATGGTTCTCAACATTAGACACTTCCTTTGCCATATTTTTCCCGTGGTTCCAGTGAGCCTGGGCTTCCTAGGCTGATGTTTCCAACTTCGAGCTCTCCTCTGCCTTTTATAATGGATTTTCTCATAGCTCAGCCCCTAGGAACTTCCTGTTTGAATGGGCATTGTCCATGGGGAATAGATCTGTTCCAACTGCTTCTATATCCACCCCCGAGGCAGGTGCACAGCTGGTGGCCTGTGGCTTCTTCCTCCGTCCTATCAGATCTGTTTAGGGATAGATACATGGCCCTACTGACCTGAAACCATGAGTCCTTGTTAGTAACATTCTCAGTCAGCTAACAGTTGTGCATTAAGAAGACCACAGAGTTAAGGCTGGGCATGCTCACTAAGATGCCCCCCCACATGCATAAATGCACACACATGCACACACAGCACTTCTGTAGCTGGAGTTTTTTCTCTCCAGGTCCCGCCAAGTCCCGGCAGTCCGACAGCCCACTTATAAAATAAACACACAGACGCTTATATTATTTAAACTGTTTGGCCTAATGGCTCAGGCTTCTAGCTATCTAGTTCTTACATCTTAAATTAATCCATTTCTATAAATCTATACCTTGCCACGTGGCTCGTGGCTTACTGGCATCTTCACATGCTGCTTGTCATGGCGGCAGCTGGCAGTGTCTCCCTCCACCTTCCTGTTCTCTCAGTTCTCCTCTCTGTTAGTCCCGCCTATACTTCCTGCCTGGCTACTGGCCAATCAGTGTTTTATTTATTGACCAATCACAGCAACACATTTGACATACAGACCATCCCACAGCACACTTCCTGACCCAATTCCATGGAGTGGAGACAGCCTCCCCTGTTTCCTGCACAGTGCCTATTGCTGAACGGGAGGTCAGTCACCTCGGTTTTCTCTCCATCTTACATCCAGTTAATACGCAAAGTCCCGCTGCTCTGTGGCTCTCTACTCTCTCCATTGCCATTGGCCTAGAACATTCCTCCTCTCCAGTCTACACCACAGTCTTTGCATTCCACTCCAGACTAATGCCATGAGGCAGAATGGTCTTGGGAGTAGTACATGTGCTCTGACCATGGCCACTTTCATTCCTGTGACTGAGTTTGATCTGAGATTTGTTGGAAGAGATTCAAGATTTAATGAAATGTGAAGTACTAGCTTATAGATTATTTCCCCACACCTTTCCCTGATACTCAAGGTTCCCCTCCCTGGATGGATGCCAACAAAGGCATTTTCCTTCACTTTCTTGAATGAATGGCACCTATTCCACCCTCACCCTTGGCTATCTTTAATTTTGGGACCATCCCCCTCCCCCTGCTGTCTGAAGCTCATGTCTTCCATGCCCTGGTCCTCTCTGCTCATGGTCACCAACAGCCAACCCAAGGCATCCAGCTCTCCTTTCATTACCAAGATCCACACAGAATTCTCCAAAGAGATCAGCTCGAAGGAATGACTCACCAGCTTATCCAGGAATGATACCATCTCCTAAAAAAAAAAAAAAAAAGAGCACACAGACTCGGCATCAGACAGGTAAGGTGAATAGAAACAGTCTGCCACATGCCACACACTGTCAGGATGGGCCTCAGGAAAAACTCCATTTTAAAATAACAGGGTGGCAGTGGGCAGATCATGTCGTGAGAGCTCCCATCCCTTTCCTGAACCACAGCGTCTCTCTGTCTCCTGAGACTTCTTGCAGTCTCTGATAGAAACCATAAGTTCTGTCCTGGGGAAGTGTGGTGGTATTGTGTTCCCCAAAATATTGTGTACTCTAATACATTTATCTGGGGTCAGAGAACAGACAACCACTAGATACAGAGGCTAGAAAATGGTGGCACTCACGCCTTTAATCCTAGCATTCCAGAGGCAGAAATCCATGTGTTCAAGGATACAGCCAAGCATGGTGACTCACACCTTTAATCCCAGAAAGCGAGCCTTTAATCCCAGGGAGTGGTGGTAGAGAGCAGAAAGGTATATAATGCGTGAGGACCAGAAACTAGCAGCTTTTGGCTGGTTAAGTTTTCAGGCTTTCGGGCAGCAGTTCATTTGAGATTCATTTTGGATGAGGACTCAGAGGCATCAAGCCTGAGGAAACAGGATCAGCTGAGGACCCAGCGAGGTGAGGTAGCTGTGGTTTGCTTCTCTGATCTTCCAGCTTCACCCCAACACCTGGTTCCAGGTTTGTTTTTATTAATAAGAACTTTTAAGATTCATGCTACAGGGAAGCACACATGGACACCTCTTCATATTCTGCCATCACTTCTAGGAACTCATAGGCCCCAAGAGCTCACAACAGCATGGGTAACACACCCTGATGAACTACACGTAACACCTTCCACATTCTAGCTCATCATAGAAGTTACAGTGAGTTCAATGTGCTCTCTAGACTCCACAAGCTAAGAACCATACTTGGATCCTAAGGAACCTTGTAAAACATACAGCCCCAGCCATTCACTGCATCTTACATCTGAGAGCATGACCTGCGAAGGTTAAACCCCTCGCCAGAAGCCACACACAGTTTAAGGGTCAGCTGGGTGTAGACACATCTCCAAACACGACTGAACTTGAAAAGATAGTTTTGCTATGTTGTATCCAGAATTTTCAGTTTGGAATCCCAAGGCTATAAATATACAGGAGGTTTATGGGTAGAATAAAGGCTCTCAGCCTAAAATAAAAATCATTCATGTTTATTGCAGCATATCCATGGAAGCCAAAAGATGGCATCGACCTAAGTGTCCATCAGTTGATGAAAGATGCCAAAAATTAGGGGTACATACACAAAGGGATACTAGTCAGACACAAAAGGGTGGAATCAAGTTATTTGGAGCAACATGGAGAACATGAAACTAAATGAAATAAGCCAACACAGACAAGTAGCCTGTGAGCTCATTCTTATGAGGTCTAGAACAGCTTTCCATGAAGCAGCGCTGAAGAATAGCAGAGGCTGAAACAGTGGACATGAGGAAGGTGAGCACGAGACTGGTCAAGGGATAAAGAATTACAATCAGAAAGAGGGAGAGAGAAGTTGCAAGAGACCTACTCTACAGCAAAGTGACTATAATTAGTGGTGATAGATTCTTGAAAAATGTCAGGCTAATGTCATGCTGTCAGCATCAATGATGACTATGTGAGGTCACGCATCTGTCAGTTACCTAGATGCAACCGTTCGGTAACTGATGTTAAACATCTTGATATGCATCTATCTGAGGTCACGCATCTGTCAGTTACCTTGACGTGGCCGTGCTACGGAGGAAATTAAACATCTCGCTATGCATGACAAAACACATTACTTGTCAATTAAAAATAAAAATTAAATGAAAGGAGAGCCTAGCTTTACAAAAACCTAGGAGTTATGTGATGAACTGCCACACAAATTTAGGAGTTGTAGTTGAGGGAAATTCTTTTGCAAGGTATTTGGGGAGTTATGACGAGGAAGTTTTATGGGCACTTGACGACAAGCAGTGTTATGGGTCTTAATTCCATTTTTTTTCTGACCCTGTAGTTGAAGCCAATGTCAGCTTTTTAAATACGATTTTATGTTTAAATTATTGTGGTGATTTTTAAAAAGAGCATTATGAATATAAGTCACATACCATATAATTAGCCCCTTTAAAGTCCACACTTCAGTGGGTTTAGTACAATCAGGGTTGTGAAACTGTCACCACTGTCCAGGATTAGAAAGTCTTCATTCCATAAACTCTGAAAACTTCCCTTTGAGGTTTAACCCATCAGGCATCGCTCTCTTTTCTAGTTCCCCTGCATCTTGGCAGCCTCAGTTCCCTCTGGACTGCCTCTTCTGAAAACTTCACATGAACGGAATTACTTGGTATGTGGCTTTTGTAACTGGCTTCTGCTTAACATTGTAGCTTCCAGATTCGCTCATGTAGGGACACACTCCGATGCTTCCCTACTCTTCGTGACCCAGTAACCTTCCGGTGCATGGATTATGACATAGCACCCGTCTACTTGTTAACTCAAGGTGTTTGGGCTGTTTCCACTCTTAGGTACTATGGATGGGGTTGCTTTGAACACTGGAGTCTGGATTTTCTCATCATCAGTTCTCTTGGGCTAGTTCCTAGTAGTAGATGTACTAATGACCCTTCAAAGACAGAGGATAGGAACTGTTCTCTTCATCTTATTCGTTTTGGCCTTAGGACCCCATACAGCAGTGTGGTTCTGTGAAGTAACCCAATGCACCCATCCTGAGACTAGATCCCAACAGAAATAAGGTGAGTGGATGGTGGTAGGCTGGGAGAAGCTCCTACAATGAATTACTGGGGGATTTGGTACGGAAACCTGAGCAAGGTCTGGAAAAGGGGGAGAATCACAGCTGGAAAACTGAGGCAGGAGGAGAGTCCCACCTAGAAGCTGGGCTTCTATCTGAGCTTTGTGGCAGAGAAGCCACAGTTTACATGCAGAGCTGCTGGTTGAAGACTCTCAGAATGGGATGGAGAGTGGACTATGGAAGGTTTCCAATATGATCTACTAGTTGTCAACCTTGGGCAGCAACCTCAGGCTGCCCAGTCTTATTTGGGAATCACACTTTATGCTTCATACACTCTGGCCATCATTTAGAGCTATCACCATCCTGTTCAGTGAGAATCGACATCCAAATGCTGTGCACTGTGCTTTCTTACAGTTTAAACAGACACCTGTGCTTCTGGCTTACATCAGGGAGAAACTCAGGATGGAAACGACATTGTAGATGGTACTGAAGAGGCTTCTTACCTTACATAACACTTCCATGGCATATTCTTCTATTTCTGTAATTAGAAATGAATGAACAAATAAATAAATTCCAGGCATGTTTGCACATGCCTTTAATCCCCAGCACTCAGGAAGCAGAGACAGGCAGATCTCTGTGAGTTCAAGGCTATCCTGATCTACATAATGAGATCCTGTTTTAAAACACACACACACACACACACACACCCCACAGATATATAATGTGATTTTAAATTTATAAACAAACAAACAAAAAGCCCAAACCCTCTCAATATATTGATTCTGTTTACTTTTTAAGTCTATTTTGAGTTGGGTGTTAACATGCTATAAGATAAAAGCCCAGTTTGATTTTGCTGGGTGTTCCTTACTGTCTCTATTGAAGAGCTAGCTCCCCCTTGCAGTATATTCCTGACACCCTTGTCAAAGACCAGTTAACTTAACTCTCTCTCTCTCTCTCTCTCTCTCTCTCTCTCTCTCTCTCTCTCTCTCTCTCTCTGTGTGTGTGTGTGTGTGTGTGTGTGTATTTACTTCTGAACTCTTCATTCTGTTCCACTTGCCCTGATCTCTGTCTTCTTTCTGGTATCATACCAGTGTTTGAAATCACAACATTTGATTTCAAATCCCTACATCTTTGTGGTTTTTTTCCAGAATGTATTCAATTCTTTGTGTATATGTGTGGTTCTGCATGAACTGTAGAATTTCTCTATTTCTGTCTGAAAGTATGCCATTGAACACTTGGGAGTCAGAGCCAGGGAGTGAATTTAAAGCCGGCCAGGATACACAGTAAATCCCTGTCTCCGGGGAACAAAGCCATTGATGTTTTGATGAGGGTTGCAATGTACCTGAAGACTGCTTTGGGGAGTAAGTGACTCCTTTAAAAACCAGTTATAGCTATTCCAGTGAGCATAAAGAGAAAGAAATGTCAAAAAAAAAACCCACATGGTGGAAATGTAAGAAAAATAACAAAATCATTCAAAAAAAGTCCTAACCCTTCCCTTTTCATAAGTTCTATCAAGAATGTGATGTGGCCATGTCATTTTCCCAGGCAATTCTCAGCAGACTGTTCTGAGGTGAATTCAAAGCAAGTATTCTCATAACTCACAACTGGAAAGCTGACTTCCCAGGGCTCTATAGATGAAAGCTGCCCTTAAGTCTAAAGTTCAGTTTGGTGTCATTCAGGAGGCAGGAGTCACTGAGCAGACATTACCATGCTTAGAGAATGACCCACCATGCACTCCAGCATGACATGTCAAGGGACCAGGAGGAGGGTCCTGGGAGTGGCCAAAGTCCCAGTCTAGGTCAGCAGGCTTCAGTCACAGGAGCCAGACACGCCAGATGTGATCACTAGAGTTAAGGGGCCTGGGAAGCAGCTTAGGGAGCCCAGCTGTCAACAGCATCACTGTCCTTTGGAGGAGCTGTGTTCATGCCTGGCTGCATCATGCCTCTGCCTCCACACCTGGGCTCTGAAGACCCTTGGACTAAGGACTCACTTGAACCTAATAAAAAAGAAGAACTCTTCCCACCAGGAAAAGGCTCATGAACCTACAAATGGCCTCAGGGTTGAGAGGCTGCGTATAGCTTACTTTTGGGTTCTGGAGGCATAGGGCTTAGATCCGACCTACAAGTGCTGCAGAATCCAGCAGTTCTAAAGAACGGAAGGTGGGGATGCACAGGTGTGTGTGTGTGTGTGTGTGTGTGTATCCACATCCGGAGCAGTGCTATTCAAAGTAGCCAAAAGATGGGGAAACCCAGTGTTCTTTGGTGGATGGATGCACAGGCAGTTGGTGATTTGCACACTGTGAGAACGTTCATCCCGAAAGAGAGGAGGTACGACCATCCGACACGGAGTAAACACTGAAGGCATGATACTGGATAAGATCAGCCAGTCATGAAAGGGTAGCTGTCGAACGAGCCCATTGACATGAGGTACCAAGAGCAGCTGCCTTCACAGAAAGAATGGGTGCGGCCAGAGCAGAGGATAGGAAAAACTGAGGAACTGAAACCAGTCTTTCAGCTCAGGATAGGAAAACCTTTCTAGAAAGAGATGGTACAGCCTACATTCTACATCCCTGATGACCAGCAGAGGGCGCCTCTGGCGCAAGTCTGTGGGCCGCCTGGGTCACTCAGAGTGTACAGAGCAGGAGCAACCCAAGCCCTAAGATACGGAACACTGAAGGAAAGGACCAGGGCCTCGTCAGAGGTGCTCAACCTGGACAGGGCAAGCTCGGGGGGCTGGAGAGCTCAGGGGCACTAGAAATGCAAAACAGAGAGAAGCATGACCACACAGGACATCTACAGGACAGCCAACTCACCGGGAGGGGAAGACGAGTCTCCATAGCCTTTCATGTCTATAGCTAGAACCCGGAAGCCTGCCTGGGCCAGAGCTGGGATCTGGAAAACAAAACAGTTCAAGGGCATGGCAGTGTGGTCTCACCAGTCCTTCGCTGATGGTCCTTGTTTGTATGCCTTCCTCCCTCTTTCCTGTAAATGGCTCCACCTAAAGTGCCAGATGGTGCTTGTTAGTCTCATCCCCACAGAGAGCATCCCACAAGGAGCCCACCTCATAAGACCGCCATGGACAGTGGTGGGGTTGTACACGGCATCAAAGCCACATTGAACAGAACATCTTGTCGGATAAAGCCTTTGCATATTTCTGGGTTCATTACTAAGATTTCCCAACAAGAGGTGGAGAATGCCCTCAAGACTCTCCTTACAATTTGTACAGGTGTCTTGAGGATCAGTATAGCCCCCAAGGTACTTCCTATACTCAGCATCATTGAGGCCTTGCGGTCACAATTTGGAGATGATTCGTCCATAACATCCCAGGCTGGCCCCCAGTATCTAAATTCCCTCTCTTCTCACCCTGCCTTGGGAGCACCTTTCTCAATTTCCCTTACCTGGTACCTCCAAGAAAACCAGCTCTCAGGAAACCCATGGCAGAGGCACACAGCAGGGCCAGAGCCCATCTCCACAAAATGCAGGCGGATCCCTGGCTGTGGAAGAGAGAGGGGAGTGACAGTAATCTTGATGCTAGTGTAGGCAGGACTGGGCTCACTTCTGTAGATGGCATTCCACAAGCCACAGCAGGGGACAACCAGACCTTGCCTGACCCAGCCACCTCAGCTCAAGACCCAAAGGCTAGGTGACAATGGCTGGGAACTGTCAGTGGCCAATGTGGGTGACACACCAGGCAGTTTTCACTACAAAGTGAAAAGAGTATGCAGTTGGGAGCAAACAGAATCAAAACAATTTAGTTTCCTCTCTAAAGTGACTTGGTACTGGCAATATCTCATGATTTTCAGCTGGGCCCTGATTTTGTATGAAACAAATGGTGATGTGTAGAATACTATGTCTATGTTATGAAAAGCTGTTTGTTTCATGTGCATGTGTGCATGTGTTGGGGAAGTCATGCATGTGAGGGAACATGTGCTTGTATGCATGTATGATGCCCAGAGGTCAACTTTGAATATCATTCTGTGTTGGTCTGAATGAGAACAACCCCCATAGGCCCATGCATTTAGTTAATTGGTCTCCAGAAGGTGGAACAGCTTGGGAAGGATTAAGAGGTGTGGCCTTGTTGGAGGAGGTGTGTTACAGAGGGTGAGCTTTGAGGTTTGTGCTATTCCCAGCATGCTCTCTCCATCTCTTGCTTGTGGATCAAGATGTGAGCTCTCAACTGCTGCTCCAGCCACTTGCTGCCACACCTTCGCTCAACTATCATAAACTCTAGTCCTCTGGAACCATAAGTCCAAACAAACTCTTCCTACTATAAGTTGCCTTAGTCGTGGTATTTCATCACAGCAATAGAAAAGTAACTAAGATACATGTCCTAGGAGCTGTCCACTTATTTATTTATTTTTAATTTTAATTTTCTTTTTGAGACGAATCTCTCATTGGCCTGGAACTCATAAAGTAGGCCATTCTTGTTGGTCACTAAGCCCCAGGAATCTGTTTGTTTCTGCTGCCCAATGATTGTGATTCCAAACATACACCAAGGGCTCTGTCCACCCACCGAGCTTTGGTATCTTCTGTTTTCCTATCTGTTGACTGCTAGCTTGATGGTCCTTGTTATTTCACATACCATTTTATGTACTGTGGTCAGAGAGAACATGGCTGACTTACCTTCACTGTCACATACCCATGGCTGACATTATTTGGGTTGCAGGGCACTGGCAGAGGAGCCTCAGGGAACTGAAAGAATGATGGGCACCATGAGAGATCCCCAATATCACCTCGGCCACCCCTCCTGAGTGAGTCCTGATGGTCCTCATGAACCAAACCCCTCCAGTTTGGGCATGGCTGGACTCCATCAGCTGTCTCAGTCCAATGGAGTCTTGTGACTGAGTTCTGGCCAGTGGAATGCAGACATGAGTACACAGCCCCCTGGTTAAGCCAAGAAAACCCACACGTGACTCTCTATAGACCCTCATCTCCCATCCTTCAACTGGGCATCCTGTGTGATTTTGGAAGCCTCCAGTAGGTGACAGTAGGTCCCCTGTCATCCCAAGTCCCTAAATGACTGGCTGTGTTCCACAAAGGCCCTGAGGCTACCAAAGGAACATCAGATGAGCCATAAAAACACGAGACTTATAAATCTTTGTGGTTTCAGACCATCCTCCACAGAAGTCCTCAGATGGCCACCAGGCTCGGGCCAGGCATAGCTGCTACCTCTCTGTGATGCCTCTGTCAGAAGTGGTCTCCCTTCAGCCAGCTGCAGCCCAGCTCTGTGGCTGTCTTTGACTGTTCAAGTTCCCACCATAGAGTTCCACAGACGGGGCACTTTCAACAACAGACAGCTCTCTCCTCAGTTTGGGAGGATGGAAGTCTTGGATGAAGGTGTTAATTGGGCCAGTTTCTCCTGAGGCCTTGCTCTATGTTTATAGACAGCTGTCTCCCTCTGTGTCCCCATGTGTCCTTCTGTGTGCCTGTGGCTTAGTTTCCACTTCTTACATGGAGACCTGTCATATCAGGTTGCTGTTTCCTCCTTCTGGTCTTCTGTTGCCTTAATCACCTCTTCCAAGGCCCTGTGTTCAAATCCAATCACATCCTGAGATACTGGGCCTTGCCATTTCAGTATATGAATCTCAGAGAGCCCATCTCTTAACAGCCCATGTCTTGGGCCTTGGCCTTGGCCTCTGGAGAGCTAAGAGGCTTCCCCTGACCTGTCTTTGGATAACATCTGGGTAAGGAGGAAAGTTTCAGAATACCCCCTTCTTTACCTTACTGGTGTTGGTTCCCAAAGCATCAGTAGCGGAGGATGAGCTACTGAGCACATGTGCTGGTAAATCTCCTAATGCCTGAGCTCCGACTGCGCAGGCTGGCCATCCTTCACTGCTATACTTGCCATCTCTAGCGCAGATGGGGCCACCTAAGAAAGCTGTCCTTCCTGACTCTGTTTTCTGTCACACACATGTGCCACCGTGCCCAGACTCCATGTGAATGCTAGAGATCACAGTCAGTCCTCACACTTGCATGACAAACACTTTGCCAACTGAGCCATCGTCCAGCCATTATGTGCCTTTCTCTTGTCTTAGTTTCCTGACTAATTTAAACTCTTGCTCACTGGCTTCATAGAAAGAAATGGATGGATGCTAGTCAGGGGCGTGGACTGCCTGAACCACAGGCGATGGACTCCCTCCGCCCCAGAATCACTCACAGAGCAGCCAGTGAGCACCTTGGCCTCCTCACTGCCTTCTCCTACACCACAGAGGGATGTCAGGAAGCCAGACCCCACCCAGACCTAAGTTACCTGTGTCCCTGTGACCTTCTCCAATTCTCTCAGAGCAGCATCTGTGTCACGGACCAGGATGGTGACCATCCCCATGTCACGGGCTGGCTTCAGATTACTCCCAAAGTCATCTAGAAAAACAATCTGGACCCAAACAGTATGAGTGTCAGCCAGAGGAAGCATCTTGTGTGAGAAGAACATTAGAAGGAAACACCTGAGAATAGGACCAGGGGAAGCTCTATGGTGAGGAGATGAAGGACGTGGTCCTCAGGGATGGGGGTCTAGGTTCTGTTCTGAGCATCTTGTGGTGAGGCGGGTCCAGCAGGAGGAAGGGACAGGACATGAAGGAGAGGGACCTTAGTCCAGTCAACCTTTAATATGAGAGAAGGGGATCATAATACAGTGTTTCAGCATAGGGACTCTCAGGACACTTACTGAACGGAGACAGGGTTCAAGGGGGACATGATGCTTGGACAGGGAGGTTATGGCCGAAGAAGACCCACTCCTGATCACCCTTTGGTGGGGTGACTCTCACTAGCTTTGTGTTCTTGACAAAGTCTCCCAGGGCCTCTGTTTCTTCATCCGTAAACTTGGTAGCTGCTCTAACATCATCTAATGACATCAAGAGCCACACAACGGGCTACATCAGTGGAACATTCTAGACTGAGCTGTGGTCAAAAACATCTCTCTTGACACAAGAGGAATGGCCCTAGGACCACGCTGCCAGGCCTCAAGTGCACCCCAGTCTGTAAACTCAGTCAGTCCCTTCTTGCAAGATCTCTGTGACACCCTGAAAGGGAGTTGTCTACTTACCTCATTGGGTTTGGCCTTCAGGGTTTCCAGTACAAACTTGTAGATCTGAGGCTCAGGCTTGATCATCCCGACCTGACAGGATTCTATCAGGAAGTCGAAGTGCTGGCTCAGGTCACACATCATCTGCGCCAAGCTGCCTCTCTTGTCGCTGTCATCCAGCCAGTTGTTGGTGACGATGCATGTTGTGAATCCTGAGCAGGGGTTTGCCAGGGAGAGGACCAGCTATAGACAGCCATATTCTGGATGCCTCAAGAGGCCCCTGAGAATGGGGAAGTCCATGCCGTGGCTCCTGCTCACTAACTTTAGTCTCTACATACAGAGATTTCATTAGAGAAGTTGAGAAAGCATCATGCTTACCATGAGCACAGTCCTGAGAGCAAGCAAAGCATGGGGCCTTCTGAAGACCACTCTCCACTCCTTACCACTTAACATCAGCATTTTGACACTATTGGTTCATTTTAAATTCCATCAGCTCATGTGTTCCTCTCCACTTCTGTGGCAGGCAAAGAAGATCTTCCTATCTTACATTGACAGATGGATATGACACACACTGCTCAGAACCCACAGTGGAGTTCAGTGCTCCCACACAGTCCATACTAAAACTCTATACTGAAAACTCTATGTTTAAAAACTGTGAGGGTCTCTGCAACCACCAGGGTGGGCAGAGTAACATGAGGCAAGAAGGAAATTCAGTTTAACATGACTCAATAACCTGTGTTGGTTCAAACTTCTAGAGTCTGATACCTGGCAGTTTATTTTAGTCATATTTAAGCACACTTTTGGAAAAAATTTCCTGATGATAATTAACTCAATGTGTGTACAACAAAATTTAAGACATATTTACATGGAAACTCTTTACAAAGGACATATGGCCTCTTCCTTAAAGATGAGTTCTGTTGACCCAGAAGCAATGCTCAAGAGAATGGGTCAAGGGAGAATGACTGAGATAAACATAATAGTCTGGGGGATTCAAGTGTGGCCTGGCCCTACAGACAGCACAGGTCTCCAGACTATTAACTACATCCATTCCCAGGTAGAAAACAGGTACACATCTTCCTGTGAGGAGACAACCTTGTATGTTTAACATTCCTGGTTCCCCTAATGCTTATCCATGAGCACCAAGACCTTGTGCCCTCTATTAAAAACGAAACAAACAAACAAACAAAAAACAAAAAACCCCAAATGCCTGCCATGACCATCAAGAACTGAATTCCCATTTCAAGACTAGAGAAACAAAGACAGAGATGACGTTCTCTCCTGGCTCTATCTACATGGCCAGCCACGGCAAGGAACAGGAGAGAATGGAAATGAGACAGATGAGCTTATGGTGAGTGAAGAGCTATGGATGTGGGATGGGCTAAGGCTTGAATGTGTTTCCTAAGAGCTTGTGCTGTAAACTTAATTCCTACTATCATAGTGTTAGCGGGCAGAGGTCTAGCAAAACGACTGGGCCATGAGAGCTCTGCCTTCACGAAGGAAATCAGTGCTTATTGTAAAATAATGGGAGCTGCAGGCCGAATATCTTGTCTTTCCGGCATCCACACTCTATTCTCCCTTCCCCTTTTCCAATATGATGAAATAAAGCATGAAGACCCTCACAGACAAAGGCCTCTTGATCTTGTGCTCCTTTATAAACTCTCTAGTCTCAGGCCTTTTGTTAGAGCAGCATAGATGGACTAAGTTAGATGTCTTGACCACAATGACGGTATGTCTGATGCAGATGGTTTCATTGATGCCCATGAAGAAGAGGCAGGCACTAAAATAAAATGCCCTCCAACGGATGGATGTGACTGTGTATCTTAGACCACATGACATCATCTCAACTCACACCAGCTCATAGCGTCACTCTGACACCTGAAGACTGGAAAAATCAGAGTTGCTTAAAAGCCTTATTTTAAAATCTGTGACAGATGGTGGAGACCCATGAACTGTGGACTAGTGGCTGTGGAGCCCCCATGGGACTGGACTAGGCCCTCTTGATATGGGAGACAGTTGTTTAGCTCGAACTGTTTGGGGGACACCTGGGCAGGGGGATCAGGATCCATCCCTGGCGCATGGGCAGGCTTTTGGGAGCCCGGTGCCTGCAGTGTGGCACCTTGTGCAACCTTGGTGCTGTGGTGAGGGTCTTGGACCTGCCTCGGCTCCGTGTGCTGGGCTCTGCTGACTCCCCATGGGAGACCTTGATTTGGAGGATGTGGGATGTGGGGTGGCTCGGGAGGGAGGGCTGGGGGATGGGAGGAGGGAGGAGGGAGGATCTGTGGGTGGTATGTAGGGTGAGTAGAAAATTTCTTAATAAAAAAAATGCGAAAAAAATACAAAGCAGCCCAACGGTTGAGGTTGGTTGTTGATTAAAGGTGATGATTAACTCCTTGTACCCATTCCTGCCCTCCATCTCCTGATACAAGAAACTGGTGATAGACAGGTATACACCCTAAAGATCTAAAGTGCAGCTGACTGACTGTCTTTTATGTACAAAAGTTTAGGTTTGTGATTCCTCTAGGGTTCCTTGTAAGATTAACTTTCTAGATAAACTGTAGAATGAGTGATTCTTTCTTGGTAGTCTGGTATAGGCCCTGTCAGCAAGGGAGTTGTCTATGAAAAGATGCTTTCTGTCTGCTCATGCTCTATTGATCTGCAATAAGTTACTTAGACATAAATGTATATGGGATATTGGGATGACTTTGTTTTTAATCACGTAAGGGAGATGAAAAACATTTTACCTGTACTCTGAAGAAATTTAGCAAAATCACTGTATGGGATAGAGATTAGAACGTTGTTGGCCCACCAGATTTTATGTATGAGTGAAATAAACCTTTTTCTTCCAAAAAAAAAAAATGGGTAGTCCATTAAAATTTTATAAAACACTGATTACAAATTATATCCAAAATGCTGTTCAGTCAGTCAGTTTCAATGTTTAATCCCAATTATTTGCAGTGGTCTTTTAGATAAAGAATATTAGAACATATGTAGAAACATTAGCCACAGATTAAAAGATATAAGAAAAAAATTAAATCTGTGACAGAAGTTTGGTCATTTGAATAATTACTGATAGTAATCAGCACCAATAAAAGGACAGAATTTTGTTCATAAAGCAGTTACTGATAATTGCTTTATTATATAAAATTATATCGTTTCCCCAGGGATCCTAACAGTACAGAGTTTTCTCATGTAGTAAAGCTGGTTCTGGGGGCTTGCTTTAAGAGTGTGTCAGACTGTGACCTTCAGACATACTTAGTTGTATTCTGCCCTCAGTTTCCCAAGGGCTCTGGTGTATTAGGCCAAACATGGGATGGGCAGCATAGAGACTCTTACCTTTCTTCTTGAGAGCAATAGCTGCCTGGAGCATGGGGCGGTTGATGCTTCTTGCTGCCATGGCTTGGCTGAATATTTGGCTTATGGAGAAATTCTCAGGCAGGCTGGTTCCAGAGGCTTTGGAGTGATTCCTGCAGCTTTCTTCCATGAGTGGTGCCCACTATAAAGCAAACAGATGTGGGAGGTAAGAGGGTGCGTGGTTGCAACCTGGGAGAAGGTGTAGCAGCACCACTAAGTTTGAACGTGTGTGTCCCATCCCTGGGAACGAGCTCCCTGGGAGAAAAGGATGAAGGTGAGCCACACTAGAGTAACAGATGCTGGGAGCTCAGAAGCAGGGTAAATCCCTTCCCCACAATTCTGAAGTCTGTGAAGGTCAAAGTCAAGATGCAGACAGGATGGTGTCTGTTTCATAGATGGTGATGCTCACTCACTTTCCTCAAAGGAGAAGAACCTAACTAATCCTCTAGGTCCCTTTCCCAAAGACTCTAATCTCATTCCGAAGGGCTGTACTCTCCTGACTTAGTTCCTTCCTGAAGGCTCCACAGCCTAAGGCCCTGGGTCAGAAGGTTAACATTTGATTTGGAGAAGGGTTACTGTTGTGGAATATTACATTAACTAGACAAAGGTGTGTTACATTTGTCTATGCTGCGGAGTATTACTTTAACTGTGTAAAGGTCTGTTACATTTGTTTATGCCGCATTTAATTATGTAAAGATGTGTTGCTGTTTCACCTTCCCTGTCTAAGGCACCTGATTGGTCTAATACAAAGCTGAATGGCCAATAGCTAGGCAGGAGAGGGATAGATGGAGCTGACAGGCAGATAGAATAAGTAGGAGGAGAAATTTAGGTGAGAGAGAGAGAGAGAGAGAGAGAGAGAGAGAGAGAGAGAGAGGGAGGGAGAGAGAGAGAGAGAAGGAGGAGGAGGAGGAGGAGGAGGAGGAGGAGGAGGAGGAGGAGAGATTGAGAGAGAGAGGGACACACCCAGAGCCAGAAACCAGGCAGCTGCCAGCCAGCCAGCCACTGGAGATAAAAGGAAAGTAAGACATACAAAAAGAAAGAAAGGTAAAAATCCCCAAGGCAAAAGGTAGATAAAGAGAAATAGGTTAATTTAACTTAAAAGAGCTAGCCAAAAACAAGCCTAAGCTAGGCTGAGCATTCAAAACTAATAAGAAGTCTCTGTGTTATAATTTGAGAGCTGGTTCGTGGCCCCAAAGAAAGCCTGCATCATGATCTTGATGCCCCTTGCTAATAGAATCTCTCTTTCCTTTCTTCGACTGGACTCCTGAAGCTCGGCCTGGTGCTTGGCTGTGAATCTCTGTGGGTGGGTCTCTGCATCAAGCTAGTAGGAACTCATGAACTTTAAACCAAGAGCTGTGGAGCCTCCATGGGACTGGACTAGGCCCTCTGCATAAGCAAGACAGTTGTGTAGCTTGATCTGCTTAAGGGGCCCCTGGCAGTAGGATCAGGATCTCTGCCTGGCTCATGAGCTGGCTTTTTGGAGCCCATTACCTATGGTAGGACACCTTGCACAGCCTTGATGCAGGGGGAGGGGCTTGGACCTGCCTCAACTGAATGTACCAGACTCTGCTGACTCCCCATGGGAGTCATTTTCTTTCTCTCTCTCTCTTTCTTTCTTTTTTTGTTTTTATTAATTTGGTAGTCCTCACACATGGGTTTCCATAATGCTCTGTGTGTTTTCTAAAATTCTATTTTTTAAAAAAATTTCTTATTAGAGTACTGTATTTACAGCATTTCCACCCCTTCACTCCTCCAACTCCTCCTGCTTCTTCCATTCCCTCTAATTTAGCATAGCTTGTTTATATGTGTGTGTATCTGTATGTATGTTTAGGGCTGACCACCAGAGATTGGATAATCTATGAGGGGCCTCCTCTCAGGGAAAAAAACTGATTCTCCCTCTCTCAGCAGCTATTAATTTTGTATACTTTTTCATCTAGAGTGAGGTCTTGTGAGATTTGCCTCATCCACATTGGCACGTCAACGATGATAGCATTGCCATGGTCTTGTTCAGGCCGCCATGGTGAGATGTCATGCCTGCAGCTTCCCTGTCGTATATAGACGACACTATCTTGAGGTAGACACCCTGGTCCTCTGTCTCTTATGATCTTTCTTTTTAACAAGGTGGTCCCCAAATTCTGTGATAGGAGAATAAGTTTCTATGAAAATAGAGATTTTCAAAAAGTAGATTTTAAAAAAAAAATCTGTGGGCTTATAACCAGATTCTTTATAGACACACTAATCGAGAATCCCAGTGGTATTACCTCCTGACTACCTTATTAGAAAGTAATTGAGAGTTTATTACCAAGACCAACTCTTTTGCTGAGCACTGACTGAGTGACACACTGCACTGAGTGTTCCCAGACATCAAAACCACTCAGACACAGGTGGTGTCATCACCCATCTTACTGATAACACAATGGAGCTTTTGAGAAGTTAAGTAACTTGCTGTGCTCTTGATATGTAAGTGGGGTCTATAGATTCAAACCCGGTCTCTGACTCCAAAGTCCCCTGCTCTATAGTTATTGAGTTAATGGTTCCAGTGGCCCTGTTTTAAAATAGCCATACTTGTCATGCTTACTGTCACAGTTCCTCAGGGCTTAAAATGTCCCTCAGGTTGAGCCAGACAGACTACAACCCAGTCTTAAACACACCATCCAGTGTCTTGCTGCTTTGTAAATTATGGGGGGGTGGAGGTGCATTGACTCAAGAAGACATGATCTTGTCCACAGCGAGTTGAAGGTCAGGGTGGAAAGGTAATAAAGCAGAGAACCTCCGCAAGGGGTCCACATAGTGTCTCCTCACCTGGGAAAATGTGATCTTCCCTTTCATGAGTTGCTCATTGGGCCCCTCCGGACATTCCTTCTGGAAAGCACTGGTCAGGAAGCCTCTGGAAGACATAAGGAACATCACCATCACCAGCTTTCTGATGGCTTCATCATATGTCCCATGGCAGGGACAGACAAACTGTTCTCCGAAAGGACAGGAATACGTGAGCCAAGAACAAGTTTGTCCACATGAAGCTCACATTCTTCAAAAGGAACACTTTTTTTTCTGGTATTTATTATGCACACAGTTTCCATTTTATCTTAATCTCTGATTTCTAAAATATTCCCTATGTTAAAGGACTGAAATATCTCTCCTTCAAAATCCCCACACTGAAGTTCTACCTTCCAGTACTTCACAATGGGGAGATTATTTTATATCTGAGCTATCAGCCAAGCATTTATAATTAATATTAATAATTGTAGATATAATTTTAGAGATCCCATTTTAGATGGGATCTCTAAAATGATAATGAAGTTAATGAGGTCCTAATTTAACATAACTGGTATTCTAATAAAAAGAGGCTATTTAGACACAGACACACACAGAGCACAGGGCATGGTTGGACACACAGAGATGGTGCTAGCCTCAAGTCAAGGAGAGATTTGTTGGAGGAAACCAAATGTCACAAATATAGTATGCTATTTGGATTAAGAATCTGTGGTTTCTGGTCATCTGGGGCTGAAGAATCAGATGTGGTTAACAAGAGACCAGAATCACTGAGGTTAAGTCTTCTGGAAAGTACTTCATCAGGGTCAGCACTCAGAAGCTTTGGTCGGGGGCAGGGAAGGGCAAGGCTGCATCTCAAACTGGCAGCCAAGCTTGGCAATGCGTAAGAGTCTCCCAGATGGTATTAGTTTTGATGCCATGAAAGCTGCAAGATTAAAGGGGTCACAGAAAACAACTGAGCCTCAGTACTGTGTGGCAGGGTGAGCAGAGGGATCAGCCTCTGTTGTAGCGGAGACACCAACATAATAGAAGTACCAGGACCATGGTACATCCACCTAGGACAGTGATAGGTGTGGAGTGGAGCTGCCTGTGTCTATGAGACAAACTGTGCTGCAGCTGGTGGCACTGGGAAAGTAGAGCATTTAAGCCTTTTGGAACCCAGAAGATCATGAGTGAGTCCCAGATGTCAGGCACTAAGCTATTTACACTGCTGGAGTTTGTGTTTTCTTTGATCTGATTGTAACTGTACTCTGGTTCTTCTCTCTAGGAATAAGAAAATATGTAACTTGTTCTTAACTTTACAGGAGCTCACAGTTAAGAAGCTTTTGATTTTTAAAGAGATCTTGAACTTTTAAGTGTTGAAAAATTTTAAAGACCTTTGCTGTGGAATAATCCTATACACTGTGAAAATGTGTTGCTCTCGTTGTTAATAAAAAGCTGATTGGCCTGTAGTTAGGCAGGAAATATAGGTGGGACAACAAACTAAGGATGCTGGGATAAAGAAGAGTGGAGTAAGAGGAGTTGTCAGGAGCCACAGAGGGAGCTGGACATGCTGGAGTTCAAGTAAAGCCATGAGTCATGTGGCAGAATGTAGATTAATAGAAATGGGTTAATGTAAGCTGTAAGAGCTAGTTAGTAATAAGCCTGAGCTATCAGCCAAGCATTTATAATTAATATTAAGCCTCTGTGTGTTTATTTGGGAACAGCTGACAGGACAGAAACTTCCACTTACAGACTATGGGACTTTTAAAAGTCAGACTACATTTTCTACTGTAATATAAACATGGAGATCTTGGGTACAAGCTATGAAATGAGTATTACTTAAAGTGACATGCTTGTGTATCAACATTGACATGGGGTAGACTGTCTTGTCATAATTATTTTTTGTTGAATTGGCACAAATCTAGACACATTTGGGTAGAGAACATTTCAGTTGAGGAATTGTGTCCATCAGACTGACTTGCAGCCATGTCTGTGGAACATTTTCTTGATGACTGATTGATGTGTGAGAGTACAGCCCTACTGTGGGCAGAGCCATCCCTGGGTTGTATAATAACAGTAGCTGAGAAAGTCGAGAATAGCAAGCCAGTAAGCAGCATTCCTCCATTGTTTCTGCTCCAGTTCCTGCCTCCAGGTTCCTGCTTTGAGTCCTGCTCTGGCTCCCCTAGTTGATGAGCTGTAACCTATCAGTCAAACAAACTCTTTCCTCCCCAGGTTCCTTGTTGCCATGGTGTTTATCACAGCAAAAGAAAAGCAACTGGAAGATCAACTTTGCTGAAACTTGATCTTGGCCTTCTACCCTCCAGGAATACTCTCCTGCTAACCCAGCCAGCCTGTGCTGTTGGCAGTCCTGGTTATTGGACAGGCCTTGCCTGTTATCAGCTGCAACTACCAAGCCCCTTGCAACTATTTACCATGCCTATCTATGAGAACAATTATCTTCTACTTGGGAATTTTGTTTCTGACAATAGTGGAGTATTTTTTTTTTAAACAGACTAACCCTCTTTCAGGTAAAATCATCAACTCAACGCATCTATAAAAGATGTACCTGAGATTTGTGGCCTTGCTCAGCTTTCTCATATTAATAATGGTTCTATTACATTTATTTTTATTTTTTTTTAATTTTTATTTTGCAATACAATTCAGTTCTACATATCAGCCACGGATTCCCTTGTTCTCCCCCCTCCCGCCCCCCTCACCTTCCCCCCAGCCCACTCCCCATTCCCACCTCCTCCAGGGCAAAGCCTTCCCCTCGGACTGAGATCAACCTGGTAGACTCAGTCCAGGTAGGTCCAGACCCCTCCTCCCAGGCCGAGCCAAGCGACCCTGCATAGGCCCCGGGTTTCAAACAGCCGACTCATGCAATGAGCACAGGACCCGGTCCTACTGCCTGGATGCCTCCCAAACAGATCAAGCCAATCAACTGTCTCACCCATTCAGAGGGCCTGATCCAGTTGGTGACCCCTCTGCCATTGGTTCATAGTTCATGTGTTTCCATCCGTTTGGCTATTTGTCCCTGTGCTTTATCCAACCTTGGTCTCAACAATTCTCGCTCATATAAACCCTCCTCATTCTCGCTAATTGGACTCCCAGAGATCCACCGGGGCCTAGCCATGGATCTCTGCATCCAGATCCCTCAGTAGTTGGATGAGGTTTCTAGCATGACAATTAGGGTGTTTGGCCATCCCATCACCAGAGTAGGTCAGTTCGGGCTGTCTTTCGACCATTGCCAGCAGTCTGTTGTGGGGGTATCTTTGTGGATTTCTGTGGGCCTCTCTAGCACTTTGCTTCTTGTTCTCATGTGGTCTTCATTTACCATGGTCTCCTATTCCTTGTTCTCCCTCTCTGTTGTTGATCCAGCTGGGATCTCCCGCTTCCCCAAGCTCTCTTTCCCTCAACCCTCGCCCTTCACTACCCCCACTCATGTCCAGGCTGTTCATGTAGATCTCATTCCATTTCTCTGTCATTGGGCAATCCCCGTGTCTTTCTTGGGGTCCTGTTTTCCAGGTAGCCTCCCTGGTGATGTGAGTAGCATTCCAGTCATCCTTGTTCCACATCTAGTATCTTCCTATGAGTGAGTAGTTTTCAGTATTTTCTGAACTATCTTATTAAAGTACAATTGATATCAGATTCACATGTTTTCAATGTGTCAGTCAATAATTCACAGTAAAATCAGAACAACGCAAATGCCACCACAGTACACAACAGAATGCTGCCATCTCCTCAGTGAGAATCCTCAGGCCCTTTAGCAGCAGCCCAGGTTTTAAGAATTGGGGTGCAGTTAAATGCCAGAAGCTTTTATTAGACACCTAAGATGTACAAGGCTGTGTGCTACAACTTGTAATGTAAAAGATGGGGAAACAACCGTCCCATCCTTAGGAGACTCACATTGACAAGTAAGCCGATAGTTGTATAAGAGTGAGATGGGAAACTAAGGAGATTACTTGTTTCTGCCTGGAAAATGGGGATTGACTACAGAACACATAGGAATAGCAAGAGGACATTGTTACATTTATACAGCAAGAGCAAGCAGGGATTATTTTGAAGGAGAAGCAATTTGACATTAACAAGAGTATTCTTGCCGTTGGAAAACATGGATCTAATTTTTATTACATTTATTTATGTGTATGTGTGTACACATGCACACACACACGCCACAGTGCACATGTATGGGTCAGAGGGCAACCTGAGGGAGTCAGTTCTCTCCCTCCACCATATGGGTCCTGGAGATGGAATTCAGGTGGCTGTGTTTGGTAGCAAGCACCTCTGCCAGCTTAGCCCTCTTGCCGGCCCCTTAGAACTGTATTTTAAGAATGCTTCATAAAGGCAGTGATTAATGAAAGGGCCGTGACAGGAAACAAAACTGGCGAAGCCAGAGGGGCTGGAGAGCACCAGCTGCTCTTCCAGAGGACCTGGGTTAGATTCTCAACACCCACATGATAGCTCAGAACCATCTGGAACTCCAGTTCTAAAGGATCTGACACCCTCTTCTGGCCTCCATGGGCACCAGGCCATGGTACAGAGATACACACACTGACAAAACACCCCCCCACACACACACACAACAAAAACAAAATACAAACAAATAAGAGACACAGGAAAATTTCCAAGAGCTTTGTACTTCTCACAGCACTGCTTCAGCCTGAGCTTCGGTCGCTTGTGCGGGAGGAGTTGTTCTAGCAGCCCTCAAGCGTGCTGAAAACACCCAGTGCGTGGAAGACGCTTTCCCGTCACTTTCCGGAACCTACATGATTAGCTCACACATCTGATGGGTGAACAGACTCACAGCCTGCCCTCTGACCTCCTGTGTTCAGCTAGTGTGCCATAGTCTACACGATGGCACCTGGAAACAACCCTAACCCTGGTCACAAAGGAACTGGGTGAGGCTACCATCAGATGAGCATACTCTGGAGACACGGAGAACTTCTGTAAACAATGAACGGAATTGTTTGGTATCTTGAATGGTATCAAGAACACGGCTGCCCATCCATGTTGCATATAAGCTAATTTAATCTTCACCCAAAATTCCTAGTGAAAGGCAATGTCTTACTTTACAGGACAGATGACTAAAAAGACAGGTGAAGCACGCACACACCTGTGCACCTACCTACACACCAAACATCCATCCCTACCCTCACATAAAAACGGAGTGGACACACACACACACACACACACACACACACACACACACACACGAACTTCTTGAAATAAGCTCATCATTCCTTCCTCGTGACTCCTATCGTGCAAGCACAGCTGGGAGGTAGACAGCTCTCCATTTTCAAATACAGTTCTCTGTCAGCTTCGACTTAACTGCAGTGTGGCCACTTGATGGTGGACTCTGTAGTCACTGTCTTATTTTTGTTTCTCGGTCGCTGATGTATTTTATTGATTTACCCTGCACAGATACTTTTCTAGAGCAGTGGCCGAGGAAGAACAAAGCCACAGTGAGGCAGAGAGGGAGGAACCTGGGTGTAGGAACACTCCTCTCAGGGCCACTGAGGCTACTGTGTGATGGAGCAAGGCCATCTCCCCGCCACGTCCCAGTCTCTCCATCTGAGACGGTGCCTGGTTCTAGAGCAGTGGTTCTCAGCCTTCCTAGGGCTGCAATCCTTTAACACAGTTCTTCACGCGGTCGTGACCCCCAACCATGAAATTATTTTCTTTGCGACTTCATACCTGTAATTTTGCTACTGAGCAGTGTCTCAGGTCCTAAGACCATCAGAAATACTGTGTTTTCCAATGGTCACGACCCACAGGTTGAGAACTGCCATTCTAGATGTTAAGCCTCCTTTGAGTTGGCTTACCTGATTTATATAGAATAAAGGTTAAGCCCTGTTGGCCTTTGCGGTCATAAGAATACTAGAGTCTTCAGATGAGGCAGATACCCAGATCACAAGCTGCCACTATGCGTCTACCTCTCAGTTGTAATTTGGAATTACCCCTTCCTGTTTTTCCTGAGTCCTTCCAGACTGGCCTTTCATCCTTTTTAATTTTTTAAAATAAATACACTTTCCTGCTTTCTGATTAGAAAACGTTTGTAAATGGGAAGGGGAAAATAGAGGGGAAATCATTCATGAGCTCACATACAATTAGTAACGCCTGGATCTTTAAAATACTTATTTTTATTACTTTTTATATTATGTGCATCTGTGCGTACAGGTGCCCTAGGAGGCCGGAAGGGGCGTCAGATCCCCTGGAGCTGCCTGACATCTGAGAATCAAATGTAGGTTCCTCTGCAAGAACACATGCTTAACTGCAGCCTACTCTCCAGCCCTATGTCTGGATATTTTGATATATTTTTTTTCCAGACATTTTTCTACAGGCCCCTGCTTCCTCCCTCCCCATCTGAAGCTGAGCCACTACTTTCTGGTATCAGCGACTACCTCCCAGGTCCTCATTTCCTCGGGCTGTGGGTCATTTCTCTAAATTGCTGTTACGCTAGCTCTCCTGTAACGCCGGCCTTTGGACAGAACTTTCTTCAAAGGCCCAGTTCAATAGAATTAACTCGGTAGCAAATAGCTTAGCATCGCCTCCTTTTTGCAAAGGACAACTTTGAAGCTTTTAGCAAAGTTTAATTACTTAGTATTTAGAAGGGCAACGGATCTCGTGCCCACGGGCATTTTAGTACCAGGCAATGATTTTTGATCTTGCCCAGGCTCACCTGGAAAGCAATTTGAAACCTGGGCTGGGCGTGTGGGCAGGGCACCCGGAGGCTGGGGACTGCCCACCTGTGACACAGACCCAGCGGCGAGTCCCCTTACCTGGGCAGCGCCAGGGCCTCCTCGGTGCGACTGAGGGCGCTGGCGATAGAGGGAAGGGCCAGCACACCGTCAAGGTCGAATGCTGCCACACGCAGCGCCATGGCGGCCGGGGCTGCAGAGCTAAGCAAGCACACAGAGAAGAGGAGCTGGAGGGCTGCGGCCTGGACTGGAGAGGTGGCTGGGGACAGGCTCAGCACCGCCCCCACCACGCCACGCCACGCCCACTGCCGCCCGAGCCCCGCCTACTCACCCCGCCTAGCCTGTAGAGTCCAGCAGGACCTTACACCTAAGTGTCAAGCCTGGTCTTAGCCTAGCCCAAGCCCTAGCTAGGATATGCCTGTGTGTGTAAGCCTCCCAGCTAAACGGCGAGCGCCACTGTCCCCCAGCCCCGCCCCAATCTCAGACTTTGACCTTTCTTAGGCAGGCTTGGTATGGGGAGAGAGGGTTGATCTTGATAAGAGAGGGAGGGAGGGAAGGAGAGGGAACATTGCAAACATTCTCTCCTCCAGTATTTGGTCTCGATTGGCACATCAATTTTCTGAATGCTGCACACATCTCTGCAAATCCCTTCCATTTGCCTGCTTCTCCAAGCAGTGTTTCTAGAATACATAGAGCCCTCCAGTCACAGTGTGCCAAACCAGAATACCTTCTCTCTCGAGGCTTAGAAGAAATAAATCCAGTCTGTTTCCCCTTTGTACACTGTATTTTAAGTAACACTGCTTAAAAAATGAGCTGGGCTTCTTGGAGGTTTCTGGAAACTTCCTGCCCCTTGGCCCAGTACTCTCCCTAGTTAAGAGGGAAAACAGAAACCTCACCCATTAATGAGTTCAATTAACCAATCCACCGTTCAGTCCAAGGCTGTTGTGAAACACTGTCTACCCTACTGCAGTGAGAAATTAACATCTTCCTTTGCTCTAGAGGCTGCCGGTCGGATAGTGGAACTTGGCTTACTGGGGGTTGATTGTCGTGATTCCTTCGGGAGCTTCTTCCTCTTGCCTCAGGTCTTGTGTGGACAGTTTGTGTTTTCTGAGATTCATACTTAAGAAGCAGAAAGTGGCTGAAAATGTGGGATGTTGCCCTGAGAATAGAAAAGGCCTTTTGGGAGCACTTGCAGTGGAGTATTGGAGAAAGATTTGAGATGAACCTGGGCTTGAAGGCAGAAAAAGAAGAGAATATGAACTGGTATTGTCCTGCATGCCTGTAATCCCAGCATTCTGGACACAGGGTTCAGTATTAGCCTCAGCTACATACCAAGTTCAAGACCGACTAGGGTTATAGGAGATCCTGACTCACAAGATAAAGAAACAAGCAGGAAACACATATACAGACTGAGACAGACACAGACAGAGATTCAGAGAGACAAACAGACACAGAGACATATAGAGAGACAGACACACACAAAAGAGAGATATAAAGAGAGAGAGACAGAAATACAGACACACACACACACACACACACACACACGAGAGAGAGAGAGAGAGAGAGAGAGAGAGAGAGAGAGAGAGAGAGAGAGGACACACACACACAAAGACAGTGACGGCTATTCTTGGTTGTCAGTTTGACTACATCTAAATAAAACCAAAGTGCCCGGGTATACCTGTGAGGAATTTTTTCTTAATTAAATCATTTGAAGAGGGAAGACTTTTAATCTGGATATTTTGAGGTGGGAAGATAAATCTTTAACCCAGATCTTTCGAGGTGTGAAGTTCTACCTTTTTAATCTTGATCTACTGGCATTCTGTATAATGACATGGAAGAAGGAAGCTTGCTCTCTTTGCGTGCTCGCTCTCCAATAAAGTCCATTCCTTTGTTGGCATTAGAGCCTATTTCTTCAGGATTCCAGCATATACCAAAGACCAACTGAGACATCCATCCTTGTGGTCTGAACAACTACTGGATTCTTGGACCTTCCATTGATAGGCAGCCATTGTTGGATTAGTTAGAATGTAAGCCATTCTAATAAATCGTAGCCTATAAGCCATTCTAAGAAATATTAGCCTATAAGTCATTCCGATAAATACTAGCCTGTAAGCTATTCTAATAAGTCCTCTTTACATTGTTTTTCTTTAGAGTAGCCTGACTAATATAGACAGAAACTCACACAGAGAAAGAGACAGACACAGAGACACACATACACAGACTGAGAGAGAGAGAGAGAGAGAGAGAGAGAGAGAGAGAGACCCTAAAACAAAAATTAAAAAAAAAACCAACAATGAAGAGACTCTCAATAATACAGTGATCTCAAAAGAAAAGTTGACTTTTTCCTTTAAGCCAACCAATCAGATTGCAGCCCAGCTTGTATACAAACTCTTAGACGTAAACCTCTGACTTGACAGACTTCCCTTTGGGTTCCAGATTTGCACACCTAACTCTTAGTGCTCACCTTTGCTTGACTGTGTAATGCTCCTCCACAGCTCCCGACAAAGACAGAACTCTGCTCCATTCCCATCTTCAACAACGGCTCCTTCTAGGAGCCTATGGTCAAGTCTCCTCTAAAGCCTTGGTCTCCAACCCATGGCACCATTAGGAGAACTTGAAGAACTGAAGGCTCAGGGGAGGTCTTCTGATCACTAGAGGTATGTCCTTCAAGGATATATTGGGATTCTGACCCCTCATTTTTCCTCTCCCTTGCATCTCGTTCCTGAGTTGACTGGTTTTGCTACGTGCTGTTGCTATGGGCAATGGGGCCAACCAATCATAGAATGACAGCTCCAAATCTGTGAGCCAGAATAGACCTTTTCCCTTTCTAAGCTAATTACCTTGGGTGTTTGTGGTAGTGGAAAGCTGGCTCTCAAACCAGAGGTCCCTGTGTTACTAAGTAACCTAACCCTTGGCTCAACTGCTCAATCCAGAGACCCCAGGGTTGTTTGCTGACCCCTGGCGGCCCACTGAGCCATGTGCTCAGAAACTTGGTTCCGGGACTGGTCAGCTGACAGGGGCAGAGGTGGTAGCGTCTAGGTCCATGGTGGTGTTTCTTTCTTAAAGGTTTGGCTGCCTGGAAACAAATCCTTTCAGAGATGTTGTTGGCCCACCCCATTACTCATACTTAATATGCCTGCCCCATCACCCATATTTAATACAACTGACACATTATCCATATTTAATACACCTGCCTGTTACTTATAATTAATAAGTCATCTCTTTGAAAGAGGTACAGTGATTTCTGTTGCCTACATCTACATTCTGACTGGTAGAGTGTTACTGAGTCTATAAGTGTGTTTATAAAAGTTACAAAGCAAAGAAGAAAAACATGGTTACAAAAAATTTAACTTCACAAACCACCTCTTTTTTTGTTTGTTTGTTTCTTTTTTGTTTTGGTTTTTTGATTTTTTTGAGACAGGGTTTCTCTGTGTAGCTTTTGGAGCCTGTCCTGGAACTCACTTTGCAGACCAGGCTGGCCTTGAACTCACAGAGATTCATCTGCCTCTGCCTTCCAAGTGCTGGGATTAAAAGCATGTGCCACCACCGACTGGCCCACAAAACACCTCTTAAAGAAAAATATGAAGTCTTGAAAAATGAACTTCCGTCTTTAAATGGGAATCATCCTTGATTAGTGTGAGGGTTAGCTTCAACTGTCAACTTGGCACAACTTAGAGTCGCCTGGTAAAGTGTTGCAATGAAGAATTGTCTACATCATGTTGGACTCTGGGCATGTCTGGGGGGATTGTCTTGATTGTCATAACTGATGTGGGGAGACCTACCCAAAATGTGGGTGGCACCTTCTGGTGGCAGCTCAGATAAAAGGACATGGAAGGGAAAGGGTCACTGTTTTGGCCTCTTGGCCTTCACTGGTGAGCTGAGGTTTGTCTTCCCTGTCACTCGGGCTTCTGACTCTTTCGCTGTAGTAGAACCAGCTTCTTGGGGACTGAAGACCAGCAGCTCTCCAGGCTCCTCTAGGGATTCAGTTTTGTCCCTCTAGAGAACACTGACTGATACAGTTCTGAGAAAGCTCCTTGCTGTCACACCTGCCTTTTCTTTATTCTTGTGACTAGCTTGGCTCTTCAGCATGTTATGACACTCTGCATTGAGTTATGACTCAATTTCATCCCTAGATTAATGAGCTCAGTTACATTCTTCTGTACTCTCATGGACCACCCCATGTCAATGTGCCCTTGTGTTATAAGCCTCCAAAGGCATGGGCAAATGAGTTTCTAGGTCTCTCAAAAGGATATGGAAATGAGATTTTGTTTTAGTTTAAAATGCTGATCCTCATGTCTGCTCATTGTAATATTTGTGTATACTTTAGAAGCTAACATGAAAACCAAAAACCTGGCTGACACAATAGTGATACTTCATAAATGGCATGAGGTGTCAATTACTGTGTTCCTGACAATTGTAGAGAGCCATATTAGTTAGGGTTTTATGGCTGTTGAAGAGACACGATGACCACTGCAACCCTTATAAAGGAAAACTGCTGTGGGATGTTCTGTATATCAAATATGTTGCTCTGATTGGTTAGTAGATAAAACACTGATTGGCCAGTGGCCAGGCAGGAAGTATAGGCGGGACAAGGAGAGAGGAGAATTCTGGGAAGAGGAAGGCTGAGAGAGACACCGCCAGCCGCTGCCATGACAAGCAGCATGTGAAGATGCCGGTGAGCCACGAGCCACGTGGCAAGGTATAGATTTATAGAAATGGATTAGTTTAAGATATAAGAACAGTTAGCAAGAAATCTGCCACGGCCATACAGTTTGTAAGCAATATAAGTCTCTGTGTTTACTTGGTTGGGTCTGAGCGACTGTGGGACTGTTGGGTGAGAGAGATTTGTCCTGACTGTGGGCCAGGCAGGAAAACTCTAGTTACAGAAAACATTTAATTAGGTCTGGCTTACAGTTCAGAGGTTTAGTCCATTATCATCATGGCAGGAAGCAAGGCAGTATGCAGGCAGATGTGGCACTGGAGAAGGAGCTAAGATTTCTACATCTTGATCCACAGACACCAGGAAAGAGACTATGTGCCACACTGGGCATAGCTTGAGCATACAAGACGTCAAAGCCCGTCTCCACAATGACACACTTCCTCCAACAAGGTCATAACTACTCCAACAAGGCCACACCTCCTAATAGTGCCACTCCCTATGGGCTAAGCATTCAAACACATGAGTCTGCGGGGCCATTCCTATTCAAACCACCACAAGAACTCACTGGGTTTTGTAGTACTGGTGATGAAAGTCAGGGTACCACACATGCTGGGCAAGGGCTCTGCCATTGTGTGTGGGGACCTGCCCCACCAGGAACTTAGGTCACCTGTGAAGAGGTGGCCTGGAACTGAGGAAAGTCAAGTGCTCGCCTGTTTCCCAGCCTCCCTCTTACCCGGAGACAATCCACAGTGGGGAGTTAAGTCAAGCAAGAACTCCATTTATTGATAGGCAGTAAGCTTCTTTTGTACCAGAAAACCTCAGAACCCTAGGAGGGGGTGAAGGAACAAACCAATCATTTTAAAGGGCACCCTATTTACAAGTTGTTTATGTCCTGATACTATCTCTTGTTTTTTAGTATCTTATCTTAGCATAAATAATTTGAGCTAACTTCCTTCCTCACCATTTGTATCCACTCTCTGCGTAAACACCTTAAAGCTTAAGCTCTATTTATCTGAATGTCTCTTGGCACCCTCTTTGCAGCCCGTGTATGCCCCACAATTGTGCAACACCCTGGCCCTCTTTTTATCTTTTGTTTTGAGACAGAGTCTCACTAAATTGCTCAGGTAGGCTTTAAGTTCACGTTCTAGCTTAAGCTTGCTTAATTTTATGGCCCCTCCTCCTCAGCCTCCAGAGTTGCTAGGATTGTAGGCCTGCACCATCAGGCCTGCCTGGCTCATGGTTTTGTTTTGAATTTCCTGACACTGCTATCTCTTGCTGCTCTGCTTCCCAGCCTTGACTTTAATTTATTTTGTATGTGTAGGGGGTGTTTGACCTGTATGTACTTCTGTGCACCAAGTACATGAAATGCCTGAGGAGGCCAGAATAAGGTGCTGAGTCTCCTGAAACTGGAGTTACATGTCAGCTGCCATGTAGGTGCTGAGGAAATCCACCCCAGATGGAAGAGTAGCCAGTGATCTTAACCACTGAGGGATCCCTCCGGCCCCAGCTTGATTTTAAAAGCTGTTTTACACTCTCAGGGGTTGGATGAGGAGTTTACACTGAGGGTGTTTCGGTTGAGATTCCATTTAAGCTGCTTCTTAGAGTCGCTAAACACATGTTCTGCTTGATGCTTAGTCTGTTTATAGTGTGCTACTTTCAGTGTGAAATTCTTTTAGTTCATTAAACAAATATTTACAAAGTACTTACAATGACCCAGGTACTGTTGAATGTAAGGGCAGCAGACAAAAGAGCTAACTTGCAATGAAGGACCATGGGGGAGTTTTTGTTTAATGGAATGTTGGATTCAAAATGTGGCCGGTTGATTGCAGAGAACTGAGGCTCAGAATGTTTCTCGTGGCTACTCATCATTTCTCTTGTCCGTCATTATTTCAGCTGCTCAGTGTAGTCTCCTACATACAGGAAGCTCCATCCTGTAGTGGCATCTGTCATTCAGGGCCACACAACTCCTTCAAACAGCTTCTCTTTATTCTGATACTTCTGACATTCGGTGCCCTGCTTTCTTGTAGACTCCACAAGTGCTGCATTCTCCAAAGCCCCCCTCCCCACCCCTACCCTCCGAGACTGGTCATGTAACATGGGCTCTGGCTCCTTTAGAGACTGGGTATGACAGTAGATAACCGGAGGAAACAGGGATATGAGTTGTAACTTTCTCCCAGTGATGGTGGGCATGCGAACAGCTAGTTCTTCTAGGGAGGCTGAGATAGAGTGTCTACAGTCTAGTCCTGAATGGGCATGGTACCTGGCGGTGGCCCAGCGACAGCCATGTTGAAGCTGTATCATGGCGTATCACTCTTACAGTGGGGCTTTTGGCTGTAGAGTTTCTAGACCTTCCACTATATGGGTCCTGGAGATTGAATTCTGGTTATCAGGCTTGGTGGCAGTTGCCTTTAGCCACTGAGCCATCTCTCTGGGCCCTGGCAGTAGGATCTCTAAATTGGCTCCTCTCATCCTCCCCATGTGTCTTTGAGTTATTAAGATCCTTAATAATCACCCTCTGCTTATCTGACTGAAAGAAAACTCCAGGACTGTAAACAAGAACACTGTAAGACGTATTGCTTAGATACAAACTCTCGAATTTTGATAGAAGAGCTGCTTGGACCATAGAATTAAAGTTCCATCCACTCTGTTTCCCATCCAGATGTAAATCTAGGGTCAAGGCCTGTGAGTTAGGCTCACTAGCTCAGGTGCATCAGCCCAGACTTCACACGGGACTGGTGAGCCGAAGGAGGATATGAGAGAGGCTCTCAAATGGGCTACTGTGCGGGTAGGGATGGTGCAGGCCCCATGGATTCGGCAGTCAACTGCAGTGCAGCGTCCTCATGGGATTGGTCCTGCTCTCCAATCTGGGCTGTGGCTATTACTCTTGCTTGGTTTCTGAGTTCAATTCTCCAAGCTGCCATGGATATTATCATTGTCACCAAAGACAGGTTTTACTCTTTACCCCCCCCCCCATCTTTCTATGCTATCATCTGAGTCTCACTGTGCTTTCTGGAACTTCAGGTGCATCATTAGTAAAACCCACCATGCCCTTGACCTTTCTCCTCTCCCTTCCCTTCCTGCCCCTCCATCCCCGCTCCATTTCTCTTATTGCCTGGCCTGTGGCTCTTACCTAAGGAACCTGCTTCCACTGAGGTCCCCTCCAGTGCTCTGCTGTTTTCTTCTCTCTGTGTGCCCCCAGGGATGAGTGCCTGGATCCTTACCCTTGCTCCCAGACCCCTCAGGACACAGACATTAATATCACATCATCAGACTCTACCAACTCAGCTGCTACTTTTCTCTGACGTGGCTCCCCCTGGTCTCCCAGAAGCCTACGGAAGCTCCCTTCTCCCCCCAGGCCCCAGAACCCTCTCTCTCTCTCAGCCAGTGCCTTTTCTTGTTTCCCTGAGGAAACTGACATTCCACTGGATCCCAGGATTCATCAACCCACATACGTCCACACTGCAGATTTCCTCATTTTCTTCCTATACTGTGAGCGTAACCTTTGCTCAAGTCCAAGGCTAGACCTTCCAATGTGCTGGAGCTGGCACTCGGGAGCACACAAACAGTCCTCTCAGTTGCCTCCTTCTGGGGTTAGCAACCCCCACCCTATAGCTCTGTCAGGAACTGCAAAGCTCCTGCCTCAGCCTCTTGAAACTTTAACATTGAAAGGGAAATGTTTCAAGACATATAGTGAAAGGACATTTGGAAATGAGAGGAACACACTGACAGCCATCCAGATGGCTGAAATCCAAGCTTGTATTTCAACTGCATAGCGAGCCTGTGATTTGCCCGCTTCTTGCATTAGTTGAGTTCCCGGCTCTGGCCGAGGAGAAAGGAGACGTCAAGTGCTAGGAAACTGTAAGAAGAATGGTGCTGGGTACAGAAAGCTGCTTCCATCAGCCCTAGCTACAAAACCCATAACCTTCTTGCCTGCAGGGTACCCATGACAATCTTCCCACCCACCATCCCTTCCTGCCTCCCGACCTGAGCCATCATAAGATCCCCTCATGCCCCAGCAGACAGGTTCCAAGGAGGCACAAAATAGCCCCCAAATCTACAAGATTCTGCTTGCTTCTGTCTATAGTCAGATGAGTGTGTCTGTGCACAGATTCCTGTGCTCTCAGACCAGGGAGATTTCACCGGTATTTAGGAAACAAAAGGTGTGTTTTCTACTTTGGGGTTAGTCTGTATGTTTGAACAGCTTCATATGGGGCTGGTGAGGTGGTTCAGCTGATAAAGAGGCTTGCCGCGAAGCAGGACTTCCTAAGTTCCATATCTGGGACCCACATCGTGAAAGAGACTCCTGAAAGTTGTCCTCTGATCCCCTACGTGAGCACTGTGGCCATGCACATGTGCACACATGACCACACACAATACTGATGGCTTTTGTGAAGATGTGATATCAGTAAGCTGCACAGATGATGGAAGACTGGCTATCTGTCTGTCTGTTCTGCTCCCCTTCCTGCTGACACAGAAAGAGCCCCATGGAGCTTTCTCCCCCAAGGCTGAGAGGCATCCTGGTCACCACTGGGGTGGTGAGAAGTACTTTGGCCTTCGGGCGTCGAGATTTAAGCTAAGGGAATGCTATGCTCTGCCTAAGTGTTCCTTCAAGCTCCATGCTTTAAAACTGTGGTCCCCAGCCTGGGGGCGGGAGGGTCCTGAGAAATGGTGGAAACTTTTGAGAAGTAGAGCCTAGTAGAAGGGAGTTAGGTGACTGAGGTGTGCCCATGGAGAGCATATTGGACAATGGCCCCTTCCTGCTTCTCTCTTGGCCTCTCAGACTCCAGGAGGTGAGCAGTTTCCTCCACCACAGGCTCCAAAGCAACAAAGCCAACCAACCAACCACGGACTGGTTGTGAACCAAAATTAACCTTTCTTTCTTATGTGTTTTCCTCAGGTATTTTATCGCAGTAACAGAAGTCTGACTAATAGGAAATTTCGTAGTAGATGACATGATAAAGTCATCAATTGGCTAATGGAAGACCTTGGGATGAGTTTCCTTCCCATTCAAAGTACTGAGTAATGCCTATTCCACATCACTGGCGTCACTAGGATTCTGACCCATCTAAGAACATATAAAACACTGAGGGAGTGAAAGCTTTGTAGAGAGAAGGTCATTAATAACAAACTAGAAAAAGAAGCAATACTCAATTGGGGAATTTACATAAATAAGGCCCTGGAACTCCACACTTTTAGCTTTGGAATGCTGTGAGCTTATTCAGACTGTTCTTATTTGTACTGGGAAATCTAATGGCCCTAGTCTGCATGGCTCTGGTCTACATGTCCCTGGTCTGCATGGTTCTGGTCTGCATGGCCCTGATCTGCATGTCCCTGATCTGCATGTCTCTGGTTTGCATGGTTCTGGTCTGCATGTCCCTGATCTGCATATCCCTGGTCTGCATGTCTCTGGTCTGATGACCTTGATCTGCATGGCTCTGGTCTGATGACCTTGGTCTGCATGTCCCTGATCTGCATGTCCCTGGTCTGCATGGTCTTAACCTGCATTGCTGTTATCACATTACTGGCAATTGCCCACACAGCAGCTTACACTAACTTTCCAGGTCTGTACACCAGCCAGCCTGACTGTTCTCCTTCACAGGCCATAAATGACTTGCAAGAAACTGTACCAAAACTCACCGTAATGAAGTAGTGCTTTTCCCGAGTGGAGATCCTGTGCATATCGCCCTGTGCTGTGGATGCCGTTGTGGCTACTGCCTCGTCCACCGTCTTCCCAAAATGCATCCCCAAGGTTAGAATGAGCACTTGAGTTTGTCTGAGGGATGTTTGTTGGAGTTCAGCATTTTCTTCATTACCTCTGGAACAAGGAATTCACTTCACAACCACAGAAGCAAAGAGAAGCATAGAGAATGCCGCTTGCTGGCTGGGGCACGTTCATACTCAGTTAGCTTTCTTATACAGTTCATAATCACCACCTGCCTGGGATATGGTGCCACCTACAGAAGAGTGGACCCTCCTACACCAATGAACAATCAAGACAACTCCCAACGTGCACACACACACACACACACACACACACACACACACACACACACAGGCCAATCTGATGTAGGCAATCTCTCCAGTGAGACTCCCTTCCCAGATCATTTTAGTTTGCGTCAAGTTAAAGCTATCTAGGAAACTGGGCCCACGCTTTAACCCCAGCACTCCAGAGGCAGAGTGGAGGCAGGCCATTTAGGGCTGCATAGTGAGATACCGCCTCATAAAACAAAAACAAACAAAAAGCGAACAACCATCTCTCAAAACCCTAACCTGTCTAGAACGGTGGTGGGGGTAGGGGGCTCACAAGTCAAGAGCTTTCTTCTTTGTACTTCCTCCCTCCTGCCTACTCTGGCACCCTCCTGCGCTGCTCTGTGTAGCACACTGTGCCTCTTATGTGCAGGGATCTGTGAGTATACACTACTGTCTTGATGGTGGTCATTCCCGTATCTGTATCTGACCACACTTAATTCAAACAATTCTGAGTAAGTTTTTAGAACAAGCAGGGTTGAGTGGTTTTTGATGTGAGGCTGTGGAAAGCTGTGTGTGTCTCCACACAGGGAAAGCTCTCATGGGAGGGGGTTCCCAGAATTTTAGTCCTTTTACATATTTTTAGGACCTCCCCATGGTTGAAGATACAAAGCCCACCTTCTACCCAAGAGCCCCCAGCACAGACTCTTGCCTCATCAGCCTTCTTCACATCCAGTTCATGGGCACACAGTTAATCAGATGCATTTATCCTGACCTTTGTGTGAGGAGCCAGCAACACGAGTAACCAGGGAGGGAGGAGAATTGATTGTGGCAGCGGCGGCGGCGGCAGCAGCAATGGCTGATTTCCAGGGACAGCGGAGAGAGCAGTACCAGAGATGCTTTGAGTTTGGATGCCTGGCTCTGCAGCCCACCCACCACCCAGGCCGCGGGGCTGCTCTGGGCTGAGGTGGAGCTGATGACTCCTGTGTTCCCACCTGACTTCCAAGCAGGCCCACCAGTTTTGTAAGTGCTGCTGAGAGCTGCCCATTGGCTTTATCTTCTGCTTTACTTAAATGATGGTTGTTTCTATCGCTTATAGCCAAGGATCTTGACAGATATAGTCTGATACTTTCTTTTCCTCCTTCCTTCCTCCTCCTTCCTCTTTTCTTTCTCTCTCCATCTCTTCCTCTTCCTCCTTCCCTCCATCTCTGCTTCTTTCCTCTTCTCCTCCTTCCCATCTCCCAGTTTCCAGATAAAGACATGCAGCCAGTTTTATTTTTGTGTATGCCAAGATGTTGTAGTAATATTTTTAATCATGGTTAGTGAGACTATGAGTGTTTCCTGATTTTAGCAATCAAATGCTCACCAATAAATGTAATGCATGCCATTGTATTTGTACAAATATCACAGACACTCTCACTCTTGGAGGCAACTCAGGGTGCTTAAACTAACTCATGTAGTCCTCATAGAAAGCCTATGGATGGGCACTACCATTTACAGCCCCCTTTACTTGTGAGGAAACTGAGGCACAACCCCCTTTTGAGACTTGCCTGAGGTCACAAAGTCATGACCGAGAAGAAGTGGAAATCGAACTCAGCAGCCTATGCCCATCAAAGACAGAAAGCCGAGAGAACCAGCAGTTCAGTGGGGAGGCAGAGCTTGGAGTTACTGAGATGGGAGGCGCCGAGGGGAAGGGGCAGTGAGGAAGGAGAGGTGAAGGCATGAGGAATCCTGGGGCCACTAAATGCATGGGGGTGTCGTGGAGATCACAGGTCACTGGGTGCACAACCCTGGCTGTGAAACTCTACAAATCTTAAAGGCATTGTCAGCTTATAGATTTGGAGCATGGCATCCTGGCATCTCTAGAAGATAAGAAATCGAGGTCACTGGCAAGGAGGGTAAGAAGACATGCCTGAAGCCAAAGCAGGCAGGGTCTGTCCCTGGCATCCTCAGACAATTGTTGGAGTCAGGGGAAGGGGGCGCGGTGTTTTGCAGGTAAGAAAGGACGGCAGCAACTGAGGATGGAGGGAACTGTCAGCTGGATGTTTCACGGCTCACTCCTATTTTGCTGACAACTGTACATTGTTATGACAGATAGACCCACAACTCTGGAGGACCTCATCTGAGGTGCATTCAGGATTCAAGCACACTCCAGGTGACAGTCCTGGAGCCTAGGGTCCTTCAGAGCTGGGAGCAAGCCGTCATAATAATTGGCTGAACAGAAGCCAGAGCTGTGTCTGTCTGTCTGTCTGTGCTGGACACAAAGTGAATAGTCATAGACTCTTCCTCCTCCTTCGTGTGTGTGTGTGTGTGTGTGTGTGTGTGTGTGTGTGTGTGTGTGTGTGTGAGAGAGAGAGAGAGAGAGAGAGAGAGAGAGAGAGAGGGGGGGGGGGGAAGAGGGAGAGAGAGAGAGAGAGAGAGAGAGAGAGAGAGAGAGAGAGAGAGAGAGAGAAAGATGAGAGCACAGCATGAGCCTGCTTTCTTGCTTTGCCTGTGGTCTCTCCCGGGGGCAGGCTTGGACTTCACCTGCAGAAGCTCTAGAGCTGGTAGCTTTCCAAGATAGACTCTTCAGTGGCACCTGCATGAAGCCTTCTCTGTCTCCTGGAGTTGCATAGCCCCAGAAACACTGACCACTCTGTTGAACTTGGCCCCCCACTCCCAGGAGGCTAGCCCGAGTCCCTCACCCCAACAGTGCCTCCTGAAACCTCTGCTTTCTGCACCTGTGCACGCATGAGCTGAAGCAACTGAGCTCCATTCCGCACCTGTCACTCTGCTTCTGAGGGACCCTCGTCAGCTACCCACAGTCTCCCAGGCGACCCGTTCCCTGCATGCATTGAGTGTCCTGTCTTCTTCTATGACCACAGGTAAGTAAGCAAGTTATTCCTAAGGCTGAGACTAGGGGTGCTGAGCATGCTGGGGAGACTGTGGGTGTGAGCTCAGAAGGAAGTTAGCAACTTAGGAGCACTTGGTCATATCAGAATGCTGGAAGTCACCTGCTGCTGGGCAGAATTCAGCCTCCTGGTTGACCCTGCTGGACCACTCCAGAACCCTGTGAAAGCAATGCTTCTGAGTGGCGGGGGCTACTCCTGTCCTGTAGTAGTGTCTGCTTCCGTGCCCTTATCACTACCATTCTCTTGTTCCTTCATTTATTCACTAGGCAAATATTCTACACACTTAGGTGAATTAGACTAACAGACAGCGGGAGGGATTTACTGACATGAAAGGTAGCAAGTCCTCATGGCTTGTGTGAATCAAGGCTGGAGTTGGTAGACAGGGAACTGCATCAGCTGATAAAGGTACGTGACCTTCAAGATTCCACCTGACCTTGAGAGATTGAGCTCCTGTGATGAGCAGGTCACTGAGCAGAGATGCCATGGAAGCAGAGTGCACTCCCCATCTCAGGAGCACGGTAGTGGATAGTATTTGGAAAAATGAACCATCGGTAACATTTCCTCTGATCTGGGGGGTCTCTTTGGTGGGGAACTGGGATTGCCTGTCCGGTGCTGCATGAGGGGTTCCTGGACGGCACTTGGGTGGGGGAGCTAAGCCTGTCTGGGGGAAGAAGGAAGAAGCAGTGCTTCTGGAAAGGGCAGACTGCATTCCGAGGAGTGAGCAGCTAAGAGGCACTGCAGTAGGAAGGTGGACAGAGAAGAGGGTCTGAGTTGCACTGGCTTCAGTGGAACCGGACCTAGGTAGGTGAGCAAGGCTGTAAAGGGTGCTGGGGCTGTGGAGGATGTGCTAGACCCTGGTGAGCATCACCCCAAAGGAAACATTCACCCCCGAGCCCTTTACGCACGAACAGTTCTTGTTTGTGTGTTGGTCTGCATGGACATCGTTTACCCGGACTTAATACATAATGACATCACTCCACTGTCATCCTTATCCCAGAACTGCTAATCCAGCGATGCTAGGACTCACAGTTCAGAGCCTCTCACTTTAAATTATCTTTGTAACTAGTGCTGGAAGCTTACTCTAATTACTGCCGATTACCTGGAACAATTTCTCCTTTTGGTTTCCGGTGACAAATTAATGAAATGATCACAGTGGGCTGATTACAAAAGGTGGGAATCTGAGGCAAGTCAAACACGTCCTCTGGAGCCAATTGCATCTCATTTACACGGTGCTCCAGACAGCCCTTAACAGACATCTCTCCCTGGATCTCTAAACAGCCCAACTTCAGCATGCCTGCACCCCTGGTCTCATTAATAGGAGGAAGCAGATCTTTATTCTGTGTGGTACATGCAGACCGTAATCTTGGAATTTGCAGCCTTTGGTATCATTTGAAAGGAAGAGTCAGTGACCTGCATACAGAGGAATATTCTAGAACTTTGGATCCAGGTGATCCCAGCTTGGTAATGAACACCTCTTCTCTCACAGACCCTAATCTTAATGGTGGCTTGGCAATGATGGTCATAGTGTTGGTGTTTCCAGAACACAGCCAAGTATTGACTGAGCTCTTGCATAGTCACCCATGTGGTTGATGCCATCACCATATAATTTGGAAGCAGAGAGCTCGAGCTTGCTCCCTGTCTTATCTTATTTTTTAAGCTCTGTGAACTAGGGTAAATCTGTCAATTTCCCCAAGTCACAGCAGCCTTTTAATTATACACAGGAGACATTAGGACTTTTCCTCCAGACCTTTCCCAGGGGTGATGTGAATCCTCATGAGTGCAAGGGTACCAAAGTGCTTTGTGACCCTGAGGGATATCAATGTAAACTGTACTCAGGAAGACTTTCTAGGAGCTAGCACAAAGGGAGACTCTGGAATGGTCCTTCCCAGCACTTACCCAGCCTATTTCCCAGCATAAGAACAAAACAGTGTGTCTTTATGCCCATGGGATGCTGAATATAAGGAACTGAGGTTTTTAATTTTTATCGTTTATTATTTTATGTGCACAACTGTTTCTTGGGCACGTATGTCTATTCACCATGTGCATGCCTGGTGCCTGTGGAAGCCAGAAGCAGGTATCAGATCCCTGGAACTAGGTTCACAGGCCATTGTGAGCTGCCTAATGGGCATGGGTGCTGGAGACTGAACCCAGGCCTCAGCCACTGAGCCATCTCTTCGGGCCCAGGAACTGAGTTCTGTAACTCCTCTTTGTAATTCCTGGCTGATTATGACAATGGGAGTGAAACCTAAGTCACTCACACATGCAGGTACATTTGAAGGCCTGGTGACCTTGAAGTCCCCCAGGGTAGAGGATGAGAGAAAGCGAGGAAGAGAGACAAAGGACTAGCCACATACTCCAGGTCTCTCAGCTTAACCCAGCTAAAGTCTTTCTCAGGTGTTTGCACAGAATCAGACTTAAGGAAGGACTTCCCTTAAATAGCTGTTTAAGTCTTGAAGAGAAGCCTGAGGAACTAGGGGCATCCCTAGATGTCTTCAGAACCCACAAGGGGGGCAAATGAATACATCAGGCAGCACACCAGGGTGTGCGTGCCAGGTAAGTTATCTGGAATTATTCTTTCTTGTGGTTCCGCTCTGTTTTCCAAGTAACTTTGCTCTCTGTGGTGATATTCTGTTTGTGCTCTAACAAATAAAGCTTGCCTGGAGATCAGAGGGTGGAGCTACCACTAGTTAACCATAGAGGCCAGGCAGTGGTGGCTTACACCTTTAATCCTAGCACTTGGGAAGAAGAAGCAGCAGGAAGATCAGGAGTTCAAGGCCACCCTGGGCTACACAAGCTGGAACCAGTCTAAAAGAGAAACAGAGCCAAGTGGTGGAGGCACACACCTTTAATCCCAGCCCTAGGGAGGTGGAGACAGGAAGTGGTGATATGGCTGGGCCGAGGGAGGAATACAGGAGCTCAGCCCCTTTTCCGGCTGAGGGGTTGGCGAGGTAAGAAGTAGCTGTGGCTTGTGCCTTTACTTCTTTGATCTTTCAGCACTTATCCCTATATCTGGCTCCAGCTTTTTATTATTAAGATCAATTAGAATTGGTGCCACAGTTCTCTGTCCCTGTTACTCAGTGTACGCATTGTTGGCCTTGGCAAAGTGTGAGGTAGGGGGAAGAAATGAATAAAGAAGAGGTAGTCAGGGAACTGTGGAGATGCCTTGATGGACAAAGAGCTTGCCACACAAGTGTGCAGGCTGGAGTTCAGAACCCAGGTGAAAGCCAGGCCGGTGTGGAGGCTGGTTACAATCCCAGCACTTCAGAGGCAGAGATGTGATGACATCCCCGACGGCGAGCTGGATAGCCAGACTGACTGGAATTGGCAAGCTTCAGGTTCAGTGAGAGCCTCTGCCTCAAAAAATAAAGTAGAGATTGACTGAGGAAGACACCCAATGTCAACTTGGGGCCTCTGTATGTCTATACACACGTGCGCGCGCGCGCGCGCGCACACACACACACACACACACACAAACACACACACACACAAGCAAACCCATACAATAGAACGCACACATGCACAAGTTACACATTAATTAAGTAACCAAGTTGTAACGGCAGCTATTCCCCTGGTCACATTTCCTAGCCCCACTGGCAAACCTTGGTCTTCCCCATCCGCTCTCCTGGCCTCCATTCTCCTCAGGCACACTTTACAGGAGGCACAGAGTGAGCTGAGAACTTGGTCTTCATTTCCAGACGCAGGTTGGCAACAGGGCTTCTGAGTCCTCATCCCAAGGAGGGAGTGCACAGCAGGATTCCGCTCTTCTTTGAGCCCCTGCCACCTCTGCCCCAGTTTGGGTGGCATGCGAGAGTTCAGATGTCGTAAACCTGGTGAGATTACAGGTGGACCCAGACGGACTGTTACTGCTGTGATAAAACACAGGTAACACGGTGAACCATGCCCTCAGCCCATCGACAGCAAGTACAGCAGCATGGTGTCCTGCCGTCACCCCTGTCTCCAGAACCATTGACACTCTGCTCCTCACCCCCTCCACACTCTACTCTGTCTCTGGGAATCTGATGACTCCAGGTGTGTCCTCCTGGAAGTGGAGTTCTACAGTGTCTGTCTCTTTGCATCCATCTTATTTCAGTTAGCATACTGTACTCAAGGTCCACCCCTGTCACAGCCAAGGTCAGGACCTTCCTTTTTTTTTAAGGCTATATGGTCTTCCACTGTCTGCACAGACAATGTTTTCTTTATTACGTCTCTTGGGGACGTGGGTTATTCCTTCCCATCACACACTTCACTCTGATCGCTTATATCCATTCAGATGACAGACTGGAATCTAAGGTCTATGTGAATTTTGAGTGAAGCCTCGAGGCAGGAGGATGACGTACGACACACGATGGGTTTTGTTCCGTACTAAAAAAGATGTTTCGATATTATGCTTAAGGTAGAGAATTTGGAAAATGTAGAAAAGTGTCAATTAGTTATCAACGCCTCTAACCCTGGCACCCGGAAGACAATGGGCGACGCCAGGCACACAGGAGAGAGAAAGATGAAGAGATAAAAGAGCATGCTGGTCCTGATCACTCTCCCTGAGGGTGAAGGAGCCAGGCTTGGGGAAGCAGGCCCAGCACTCCAGAGGTGGCTGAGGATGGTGCCATGTGTGAGGGTGCTTCCCCATCAGGGGTGCTGTTCTGGAAGTGTTTGCCAGAGCTGACACCTTTGGGAAATCGCTAGTCTTTTCTACCTGCTCCCTGGGACATTTGGGGAGGACTTAGGACAAAGCCAGGCACTTTTACAGGAACAAGATAGAGCCGGGAATGGTGTGGTCATGCTGTGTGCAGTATAGCACTGGAATAAACATAGCCAGTGACTGGGGCAGTGTCCTCCCAAGGGAACAGGGGATAAACGAAAATGTCAAAATGTTTCAAGTATTTTTTTCCAAGATCATAATGTGATCACATCATTTCTGCTTTCTCTTTCCTCACTCCAAACTGTCCCATGAACCTCCGCCCCTTGCTCTTTTTCAAATTCATGGCCTCTTTTTAAAAAAACTTGTTGACATATATACATTCCTACATACATTAATGAAACCTACTTAGTCTGTATAATCCTGCTCATATGTATAAGGGCTGGCCATTTGGCATCAGATAACTAATCAGTGTACTCTTCCCTGGGGAAGACTATTTCTCCAGCTCTCAACATTCCTTACTTGTCTGTAGTTCTTTGGGTAGGGCTGAGGCTTGAGGGGCCTTTCCCCACCCATGTTAGCATGTCTTTTGTTGCTGTCCTTGTTCAGCTCATGTTTAGGCAGCCATGTTGGTGAGACTTCGTGGGTGTAGCTTCTGACATTTCTAGGAGACACGATCTCACCGCAAACCCCTGTTCTTATGGCTCTTACAATCTTCCCACCGGGTTTCACAATGATCTGGAGCGTTAGGTGCAGGAGATAGTCACAAATGTATCAGCTGGGACCAGATGGTCTCTCTATGTCTCAAAGAGAAGTTTCCTTGATGAGGTGTGAGGATCGTGCTTGTGGGCTAGACCCTGGAGGAAGACTGCAGAATCTGACTGGGTGAAGAGGTTGGATGTGGTGGGGTAGGGGCCTGTGGATCAGGGGCCAAAAATCTCAATTTTCAATGAGTTTCTGAATTGAAACCTTTTGCTAAAATCGATGCAGGAAGAGCTTACTCCCAAGATACACCCTAGAGTATAGTAGTAAGTATTTCCCCCAAACTGCAGCATATTGATGCTCACCTACTGTTGCTGGAGAATTTCTCTCCAGCTCCCGCCACCAAGTCCCGCCAGTCTCAGAGCCCACTTATAAAATAAACACACAGACTCTTACATTATTTAAACTGCTTGGCCATTAGCTCAGGCCTGTCATTGTCTAGCTCTTACTCTTATATTTAGCCCATTTCTATTAATCTTTACTTTGCCACATGGCTCATGGCTTACTGGTACCTTACATCTTCCTTGTCCTGATGGCGGCTCGCCGTGTCTCCCTCACTCAGCCTTCCACTTCCCAGAATTCTTTTCCTTGTCCCGCCTATACTTCCTGCCTAGCCAATGGCCAATCAGTGATTTATTTACTGACCAATCAGCAACACACTTGACATACAGACCATCCCACAGCAACCTACTCACTCTTTCCCTACTTGGCACAGGCACTTTGTACTTACTGCCACTGGGTCACAGGGCATTAACCCTCCAGCAGCACCCCAAATGCCTGGCCCTCCTCTTCAGTGTTGGGAGTTCACATATGGACACCTATGACCCCACTGGACTGTGTACCTGTTCTGGGAGGTTACGGCTTGTCCTACAGATAAGCTGAACTGCCAGTGGTGTTAGGGACATGACCAGGACTCAAAAGAATGTTTGCAGACTCTGGATGGGGTCAGGAGCACAATGCAGGGTGACCACGGTGTGGAGGACAGACGGCAGCTTGCTGGTGATGCTAGCCTCTCTGCCGCTTGTTCGAGACGGGGACAGGACAGACCAGAGCATGAGGGCCAGAGAACAGTAGCTTCCCAGCTCCATTGGTAACGATTCGGATTCCTATTCCTGCATGGATGTGGCTGCTTCTATGTTTAAAGCACTCTCTTACTCATGTTTTCTGAAGCCATGGTTAAGAACACACAATATAAAATTAACTATTAGGGGCATTCAGGGCTTTAAGAATGTTATACACCTATCACCATTCCAAAACATTCCAGAATGTCCCAGTACATTCTCATCACTGTCAAAAGGAAACCCCGTGTCTGTGCTAACAGCCAGTATTCTATCTCTAGGCCACATACATGCAGCACCCCACTTGGACATTTGCATATATAAACTGTGTGTGTGATGGTGCACATGTGTGTGGGTGCACATGTATGCACATACTTTAGAGACCAAAGGACAGCCTCAGATGTTCTTCAGGCATTATCGCTTTGTATTTTTGTATTTTTATTTATTTATTTATTTATTTATTTATTTATTTATTTATTTATTTAGATAAGGTCTCTCATTGGGACCAGGGCTTGCTGGGTGACCTGCAAGTCCCGGTGGTCACCTGTCTCTACCTCTCCTGTGCTGGGATTACAAGTACATGCCCTTACATCCAGTGTTTTAAGACAGGTCTGGGGCTCGAACTCAGGTCCTTGTGCTTGCAAGGCAAGCATTTTACCAACTTAGCCATCTCCTCAACCCCTGAATATGTAAACTCTTAAAGGCAGTACTTAGTAACCATTGTAGTCATGTGATTGAGCCCTACGCTATGTAAAATAACTTAGTAGATTAGGATGCTGCTTCTTTCCAGCTCTCCCGTGTGAGACATTTTTAACCACCATGAGTATCTGTCTTTCTCAACCCCAGGACCTTCCTGCGTCAGCTCCATGTCCACCATCCCATAGTCTACAGAGGATGGTCACATCTTACTAACCAAGAACATTTTTAAATAACAGCCTTGTGAAATATAATTCATCATTTGTAAAGCACAAGATGTGGTCAATTTTATTATATTCTCAGAATTATGCAACAACCACCTCTATGTCATCCCAGAACCATCTCCAAGTCCGTACCCCGCCCCGAAAGACAGCCCATTGATCATGGGCAGTCACCCCCACTCCCTTCTACTCACTCATCTGCATTAGGTTTCCAGATTCACCTGACCTGGAGTGCACCCACCAGCAGACTCCTGCACTGTGTGGCTGGCTTCTTCCCCACAGCAAGTTTTTGAAGTTCATCCCGCTAATCACAAATGTCGTGTTAGCTTGATTCCTCCCGATACCTGCACTATCCCATTGTTTATATATGCCACCCTTTGCTCAATTGTCCATCACTGGCGGGCATTGGTTGCCTGCATCTTTGGGTCATTGTCACTAGTAGCCACATTCTTCTGCTGACCACCATTTTCCAGTATGGTTATCCCCACTTCATAGATGAAGAGTTGAGGCCGCTATGGAAGGAATGGAGTACCTTCCTCTGTGAAGATCAGTTGTGTCCTAGCTTGTCAGCAATTGACTCTGGAAAAGAAGAGAAAGCTGCTCCCCCATGAAGCAAAGCAGCTAAGGTCCAGCACTCCAGGCAGGTCCATGGACAGCCATTCCCTCAGCTTCCAAACCTTCATGGAGTATGAAAGACAAAGACACTACACGTCACATCTCTTGACTCTAAGAGTCCTTCCTTTGGCTTATTCAGTTGCAGGGGAGAGACAGAGTCTAGCAGAAGCCAGCTCCTAAGGGTCCAAGGGAGACCAGGGCCCTCCAAAGCCATGACCCCCTCCCATCCTGCTCTCCAGTCCTGGATACGTCTCTGTTTCTGGTGTCTCCTTCCAATGTCAGCAGGTGAGTAGGGGCCACCACTATTACTAGGACTTCACCTTACTCCTGTATGCTCACAGATCACATGGTAGACTTTCCTGAAGACCAGCTCACTTCAGGGCTACAGGGGGCATTCAAGGTCATTGGCTGGGTGTCCAGTACCACAGGGTGAAGACAAGGGGCTGTCTTCTCTAGCACTAGCAGCTTTGTTACCTTGAATGCCCCAAAGCTTTTTAATACTCTTGTCTACAAAATGCAAAGAGCATCATGGACCACTCAAGGTTACTATGGGGATGAAGGAAGCTTGCACCCAGCACACAGGCTGGGACAGGTATGTGGGGGCTGTGGTCATTGCCCTGCTTTCTGCCCCAGTGGATGCTGGGCCTTTTTTTTTTCCTAAGGTAGTTCATTGTCTGCTCAGGCAGCAGAGCCCCAGAATGGGGAAGCTATTATGCAAAATCACAGTGGAAAAGACATGATAAATTCCAGCAGACAGTTTTGCAGAGCTTTTTGCTCAGCTGATGAGACCTGGTCAGAGATGGTGATTTAAGAACTCAGGGTGGTACCCTACATGGGAGAAGATGCTCTCATGGGCATCAAGAGCTTGTTAGAAGAGTGGATGGAAAGGAAAAATCTCACCATCAGCCGGCTCCTGGCAGTGGGTGAAGCCCCTCTCAGCCACCCCCATACTCCTATCTCCCTTGGGGCTCTTTGGTTCTGGCTGAGACTTGTTTCTAGGTCTGAGCTTTCTTGCTCACCTATGGCAGCCCTCGCTCCCTGACTCTTTAATTGACATCAAGAAGGCACTGCAAGTGTATGCTGCTTGTATGGTGTCCTTGGGGCTGTGTTAAGTGCTGGTGTGCACTAATCTACAGACTCGCCAATGGGCTTTGAGATGTACTTCCTGTTTGTATCCCCACACTGAGGCTACAGGATGGTGAGTGTCTCTGCTTTGACGGGAGATGGAAGGAAAACCACAGGCTCATCTCCTTGGCCTCATGCAGACTCCTTTTCTCTTTTATTCTTATCCCACAGTGTTGGCCCAGCGAGGCTCGCACACTCAGGCTGAGGACCGCCTGTTCAAACACCTGTTTGGAGGCTACAATCGCTGGGCACGGCCAGTGCCCAACACTTCAGATGTGGTCATCGTGCGCTTTGGACTATCCATTGCCCAGCTTATAGATGTGGTGGGTCTTCCCTTTCACCCTGTGCTCCCTTGATCAGCCCTCCAGCCCACCTGATTTTTCTCATGGTCCTCCCTGGATTCAGCTCAGCCCTTCTCCCACTAGCCCTCAAAGCCCACCCTGGCTACAGATTACAGCTACCTCGTTGGGTTGCCATGGTGCCTTCCTTCCCAAGCCTTGGAGCCCCTAAGAGCACGGGTTGTCAAAAGGTAGTTTTCTAAAACACATGTCCCAAGTCCCCCTTCATGTCCTGGGTGACCCTGACGAATCTGAGTGCTAGTGACTGAGTCAGGAGAGGTGTCTGGGCTTGGGTGTCCTGTGAGTGGGTCCCAAAAGTGCCTCCTAGGCACTCTGTTTTCTGGGCTGGTGTGTCAGTCACCCCAACTGCTGCTACTCTCTGTCTCTGCTACCCCAGGATGAGAAGAATCAAATGATGACCACCAATGTCTGGTTAAAGCAGGTAAGCCTTCCCTTGCAGCATCGGACAGACATGGCCCCAGTCCCCAGCCCCTTCTAGGACCTCACTATCGAGGGACCACAGAGCAGCAAGATGCTGAATGCACGGGTCATGATCAGTAGTCACTTAAGGTGTGAGGTAAGGCGGGCTGCTCTCCGCGGGGCCTGAGTTTGTGTGACCATGCTCTTACTCCACTGTTGCCCATAGCACCAAAGACCCACTGCTTGAAGAAAGCATTTCATAGCCCCAGGACCTGCAGGACAGCTCACAGGACAGCTTACTGAATCATTGCCCCCTACCTCACAGAGCAAGGGGGCACCCAGATGTGCCCAGCTCCAAGACCCATCTCCTTCTATGTGTGGCTCGGAGCCTGTGCTGCCTGACAAAGGAGTCCAGAGCTCACAGGCATAAAGCAACGACCCATTTACCATGGCACATGCATTTGTGACCTGGTGCTCAGAGGGCTGTCTCTGCTTTGAATGGTGACCAAGGTACTTGGTGGCACCTGGCCAATTGTGGTTAGTCTGTTGCTGTCTAAAATGGTTTCCCTTACATGCCCGGCCCGTAGAGGGGTGTTTGGAAAGCTCTGAAAGATTCTGAAAGTCTGGGCTCCTAGCTCCTTCCATGTACCCCTCAGGTTCCTTCCCTAGTGTCTGACAGGAGAATTAATGGATTCTGAGTTGGTGGTTCAAGCCTCCCGTAGTGAAGGTCCCAAGAGAGAAAATAGAAGCTAATAGTCATGTATGGACCTAAAGTGGTCCAGTCTCAATCCTATGGAATTCTACAGGCCCAGTCAGTAAATGAGCTGGAGACAGGAGGAGACAAAGATACCATCTCTCCATGGAAAGAGAACTGAAGAGTGTGTGGGGCTCTGGGGTGGGCTGCGGTTGGGCAGGCTCAGGGACTAAGGCCTGAGCAGAGTGGGAATCTTACCTTACCCCTCCTGTCTGCCCAGCTAAACCCAAGGAGTTCAAGTGGAGATGACAGAAGACCATGGGATGGGAAGCTAGCCTTTGCAATCAGCTTATTACTCTGGCCCCATTGGGTACCTGGCTGGTCCTGTCTCAGAGGCTAGCATGCAGAAAACCGCAAGGACCAAAATGATGGCATCTCTGAGTTATTCAAATAGATTTCTTGCTCACTGTGGCTGGCTTGGGATAGCTGGGTCCTGGATGGTGTCTGGCTGTGTGATAGCTACTTCTAAGTTAGACGCTTGGGTCAGAGGTTGCTCTGAGACAATTGCTTCTGACACTGTTCACCCCTGAGGCATTGGAGGTTCTGAGCCGCATCTCTACAGATGAACCAATGGGAACTGGAGTAAGGAAGAAGTGTAGCAGGAAGCTTAAATAGTCTTATTAATAAAATCAAACCCAGAGCCAGGTATTGGGGTGAATGCTGGAAAATCAGAGAAGCATTTGGCTGGTTAAGCTTTTAGGCTTTGAGCATCACAGTTCAGCTGAGATTCATTCTGGATGAGGACTCAGAAGCTTCCAATCTGAGGAAACAGAATCAGCTGAGGAATTGGCAAGGTGAGGTAGCTGTGGCTTGTTCTGCTTCTCTGATCTTCCAGCATTCACCCCAATAACTGGCCTCAGGTTTGATGTTATTAATAAGACCATTTAACAATTCGTGCTACAAAGAAGCCTTGAAAGGCTTACAGTCATGTCATGGAAGGGGGCAGATCTAGAACCTGAGTCACCACAATGGTCCTGCTCACCTGTGTAGGAGTAGAAGAAAGAGCACTGTGATGGAGCCAGGCCCTCCACAGCTGCCTGGGATGAACCTGAGATGCTGGAGAGTTATTAACCCTCTGGGAGCCTCACTTTCCCCATCTGTAAAATGGGCGACTCATCTATCATATGCCTATGACATTCAGATGTCCCCATTTGATGTCAGTGTCCCTAGATGTTTTCTGAACCTGAAATCCTGAAAGATGGCCTAGACAGAGAGTCAGAACTCTGTTTTGGGCACTGAAGGGTATAGCTTAGTTTGGTACAGTGCCTGCCTGGGAAACCCTGGGTTCAATTCCCCGGTACCACATAAGTTGGGTGTGATAGCTCATGCATGCAATCCCAGTGCTTGGGAGGTGGAGGCTGAGGAGCTGAAGTTCAAGGCCATTTTACTGTCATAGCAAGTTGGAGGCAACGCAGCTACATAAAACCCCATTAAACAAAACAAACAACAACAAAACAAACCAAATCTGGTTTTAAAGCCCACTTGGACCTGCTATGGTGGAAGCATAGTTGGGACCTTGAGCATTCTCTTCCTGCCAGGACTCCTGGATAGGGGGTCTCCGGAGCATAGTTTGAAGGTCACAGCTCCTGGCTTCACTCTCCAGCTCTGGCAGGCCCTACATTGAAGTTGAGTGACGCACAACACATTCGAGTGTCAGAACAAGGGCCAGAGGCAGGGCTAGAGTGGTGTGTGCTGGTGCTGGCATCCTGGGATTTGGGTTACTAACAACGTCAGAGCCAAACAGGCTGGTTATTGGAGATGGTACCCATGTCAGAGCCTTTTTCTCGCATCACGGCCCCTTCTAATTCTGTGGGGCCAGGGGAGGGACTTGGGGACCTCTGAGTCCCACAGCTCATCTCAGAGCATCTTGAGGTTCCCAATGCAGCAGTGCCCTGATATGACCACTCTCCTGAGCAGGAGTGGAAGGACTACAAACTGTGCTGGGACCCAGCTGAGTTTGGCAACATCACCTCCCTCCGGGTCCCTTCAGAGATGATCTGGATCCCAGACATTGTCCTCTACAACAAGTAAGAAGCCATTTGTTAATTCAAATATATCCCAGGAGTGGGGAGATGGCTCAGGGAGTAAGAGCCCTTGCTGTGGAAGCAAGATCTGAGTTTGAATCCTCAGCAGCCACTTGAAAGCTGGGAATGTGTGTGGGTAGTGGTGGTGGTGGTGTGTGTGTCAGAGAGAGAGAGAGAGAGAGAGAGAGAGAGAGAGAGAGAGAGAGAGAGAGACAGACAGACAGAGACAGAGACAGAGAGACAGAGAGACAGAGAGACAGAGAGAGACGACAGAGAGAGACAGAGACAGAGAGAGAGACTTTAGCACTGGGGGCAGGGGAAACAAGTGGATCCTAGAAGCTCACTGGCCAGTCAGTTTAGCCAAAATGGAAAGCCTAAGATCCTTGAGATCCTGTCTCAAGAAATAAAATGGGCTGGGCAGTGGTGACACATGCCTTTAATTCCAGCACTCAGGAGGCAGAGGCAGGCAGATCTCTGAGTTTAAGGCCAGCCTGGTCTACAGAGTGAGTTCCAAGATAGCACCAGGGTTATACAGAGAAACCCTGTCTCAAAAAACAAAAACAAAAACACAAACAAAAAACAAAACAAAACAAAAAAGGATGGAACATGATCAAGAAAAGAAGGAAAGACACTTGACGTCAACCTCAGGCCCATCCACACTCAAATATGCACCAGCACCCTCCACTTGTGTGCATACTGCATACACACACACACACACATACACACACACATATGTGCACCAGCACCCACACATGTACATATATCACATACACCCCCCCCACATACACACACACCCCCCCCCCCAACACACACAATTTCTCATGAAAGAAACTAAAACTTTGTTTTTTGCTTGGGTAAGGCTTCACTGAGAAACCCAGAGGTTAATGCTTAAATGATGGCGTTGTTTCCTGCTGATCACTTTGTAAAGCAGGTCTCTGAGGGCTACTTTCTTGAGATACAAATAGGCATGGAAGGTTCTTGGTGGGTGGGTGGGGCCACATAATTTTGGATAGTATAATCAACCCCCGACAGTCTAACCCTCAAGCCGCTGTTGTTTGCCTCTGCGTGGGGCGTCACACCACCCCAGTCCCCACACCCCATCTCTGTGCCCTGAGCTGGCACCTAGGATCCTTCCAGTTTCTGCTTCTGTGCGATGGAGATAAGGAGCAAAGTCCCAGAGGCAGACACATCTGAGTTTTAAGATTGCCAGTAAGGGGTTGGTCACTGATCCCTGATTGCAACATAAAGTCCTTCTGACAGAACGAAGGTTAGTCCAAACTGCTGCAGGCATTTAAAGCGTGTGCCCCACATACACTCCTCCGGGTTAATAGGCAAAAGGTCGACGCAATCACATGGTCTCTTGCCCCAAATGGGAGCCTGTTGCCATCTAGTGGTAAATGGCCAAATGATCATGACTGGTTTAATGTAGGAATTAGGGATGGAGTTTAAAGACTAGACTGTATTCCCACCCAGGGGGACTCAGACTCCAGTCCTGCCTGCCAATCTCTTCCTGCAAGCCCCTCTGCTTTATACCCTTGTCTCACGTCCCAGTTAAATCCTACTGCCATTGACAAGTCAAGGTCTAGTTAAACGAGAGCCTTCACAGCAGCCTTGTTCAGCCCAGACAGAAGTCAGTCCCTCCAGGTCTCAGGAGTATTCCAAATGCCCTATGGTATGAGGATGTCATGTGAATCCATCTCATTTCCATGTAGTTCCCCAAGGGCAGGGATCACATCTTAAACCACGCAGGTGCAGGCCCTCGTAGATGAAACTGGCCCCCAATACTGTGCTGAATGCACAGGCTGCAAGGAGTTTCCCCACCAGCCAAAACATTAGGTCTCTGGAAAAAAAACAAAAGATCTGGGTGCAAAAGCCAGGATCCTCCCCTTCTGGAGCTGACTTCCTACTCGCTAGCGAGGGAGAACACAGGTGTGGGGGAGCACACCTGTAATCCCAGAATGCAGGATACGGAGGCAGGAAGATCACAAGTTCAAATCCAGCCAGCAAATTGTGGACCAGCCTGTGCTACTTAGTGAAACCACGCCCCCCCCCACCCCCACGCAAAAAAAAAAAAAAAAAGCAAAAAAAACTTCAACATGCTAAATGGATAAAAATAGGGGATCAGACTACAAATGTCCCATGATTCAAAATATGTAAAATTGAAGTACAGTCTTTATGACAGCCAGATACGTAAGCATAATGCCAAAACAGCAATAATGGTTATTGTTTAGTTCTTTAAAATTTTTACTTCTGCAATTGAAACAATGGTATTTGAAAAGACAACTCAGGATACGTTTGTCTGCAGCAGAGATTCACACACTTCGTGAATAGCCCTACTTAGCTAATCAGTGGCTGACTTTGTTTACCCAGTTGCCCTGCTGCCGGTTTCCTGGAGGAAGCAGGTATGCAGGACCCCAGCTTATCTCCTCTCCCTAGTGCAGACGGGGAGTTTGCTGTGACCCACATGACCAAGGCCCACGTCTTCTTCACGGGAACTGTGCACTGGGTGCCCCCGGCCATCTACAAGAGCTCCTGCAGCATCGACGTGACCTTCTTCCCCTTCGACCAGCAGAACTGTAAGATGAAGTTTGGCTCCTGGACCTATGACAAGGCCAAGATCAACCTGGAGCAGATGGAGCAGATGGTGGACCTGAAGGACTACTGGGAAAGCGGCGAGTGGGCTATCATCAACGCCACCGGGACCTATAACAGCAAGAAGTATGACTGCTGTGTGGAGATCTACCCGGACGTCACCTACTACTTTGTTATCCGCCGGCTGCCGCTCTTCTACACCATCAACCTCATCATCCCGTGCCTGCTCATCTCCTGCCTCACGGTGCTGGTCTTCTACCTGCCCTCCGAGTGCGGAGAGAAGATCACGCTCTGCATCTCGGTGCTGCTCTCGCTCACCGTCTTCCTGCTCCTCATCACAGAGATCATCCCGTCCACCTCGCTGGTCATCCCACTCATCGGCGAGTACCTGCTCTTCACCATGATCTTCGTCACCCTCTCCATCGTCATCACGGTCTTCGTGCTCAATGTACACCACCGCTCCCCCAGCACCCACAACATGCCCACGTGGGTGAGGGTGGCCCTGCTAGGCCGGGTGCCCCGCTGGCTGATGATGAACCGCCCCCTGCCGCCTGTGGAGCTCCATGGCTCTCCGGGTCTGAAGCTAAGTCCTACTTATCACTGGCTGGAGACCAACACAGATGCTGAAGAAAGGGAGGAGACAGAGGAAGAGGAGGAGGATGAAGATATATGTATGTGTGGAGGCCTTCCAGACCCCTCCGTGGGTGTCCTCTATGGTCATGGCAGCCTGCATCTGAGGGCCCTGGGGCCTGAGGCCAAGGCTCCATCACAGGATAGCGAGCTTATGCTGTCACCTCAGATACAGAAAGCACTAGAAGATGTACACTACATTGCTGACCACCTGAGGTCTGAGGATGCTGACTCTTCGGTGAGTTGGGCTGAGGGAGGGGTCCCTCCGTGGGTGATTCTGCCAGCTTAGTAGGGAACACTGCCACCCCAGGGTGTCAGCTTGGATAACCCTTCCCTTCCTGTAAGGACCAGTGTCTCTCAGTCATGTCTGCGGAGTCTGGACCCTATCACAAGAGAGGCACACTAGCTGGAGGTTATTTGGTCACTTCCTGGCCGATGGCAGAATACCATAGGGCTCGTCACCCTCTGCTCCACCTAATGGGAGAGAGCGATTAGAGGCTTCGGAGCTCAGATGCTGGTCTCCCTTTGCATGGCTCTTGCTGGCCAGCCTTTCTCGGGGGGGGGGGGGGGGAGGTGGAGGCAGGCAAGGGAGTGAGAGAATGTTGTCTACAGAGACAGAAGCCAAGTACAAGTGGCCTCAGTGCGTCACTGGCCTCCACACTCCCCTGTGGCAGAAGAACTCCTCCATCTGGACTCTGAGCATTGTGTGACCTTTCCCTATTCACTCCTAAGCCCCGCAGACTCTGAACAGCATTGGACTGAGGGTGGGCTGAATGAGGGTGGGCTCTCCTTTCCAATGCTGCTCATAGTACTTAGTGTTCAGAACCTGCTTTATCCCCTTACCAACCAAGGGAGGGATGAAAGGCCTGAGGTCACTGTGGGGTGACCTGATTGAGTAGATGAGAACATTATCACTCACTTGTAAATGTCTAAGAATTTAGATCCCCTGCTATGAGTGGAAGAGCCGCAGAGACCCAGCTCTTCCACGCTGACCTACCCTGGGCCATAAACTGCCTCTTTCTGCCCCCTGCAGGTGGGTGGGGAGGTAGCACAGCATTTGGCAGCTACATAGCTGCTGTGGGTTACATTTAAATTCTTCTGATTTGGAGGGCCCATACCCTCTTGGTGGCCCTAGCACCTCCTCGTATCCCTCTGGTCTCCTACACCTGGGAGCACATGGACGTAGTGAAAGATAGAATGGGACTCCCAGGGATGTGTCAGCCCTGAGCTAAGCCTGTTTTCTCCCTACACCCATCTCTATGCCTGGGATAACCTCAGCTTCCCAAGCCTTCAGTATGGCTGGTGACTGCTGCCTCCATGGGGCTGGACATGAGAAGGACACTTCTTCCCAAAGCCTGACTTTTGTTACCATAAGCCTGATTCTAATTTCAGGTGAAGGAAGACTGGAAGTATGTGGCCATGGTGGTAGATCGGATATTCCTCTGGCTGTTCATTATCGTCTGCTTCCTGGGGACCATTGGGCTCTTCCTTCCTCCATTCTTGGCTGGAATGATCTGATTTTATGTCCTCTATGTTGGCTCCAAGGTGGCCTTGACAACCATCTTCTGGTCTTCTCTAACTGGAGCCATCTCTAGAATGTTCTTTTGGGTCAATACCATCTGTCTGCTGTGTTCCTATGAGGCTCCCAAACTAGTCTGGACTTCAAATCCTCTTTGGAACAGCTCACAGTGACATTGTTGTGCCAAGTGCTGAGACCACTCAACACGATCCCTGTTTTAGGGATGCTGAGGAACTAGAAAGGGTGAAGGCATTTCCTCTGCAGAAGGTGACGATATGGCAGTGACTTGAGGGAGAACAAGATATTCCTGAAAGAGCGATAGGAACTGTATATGAACCAAAACATTGAACAAAGGGGATGGAGGGGTCAGACCAGGGCAAAGAGAAATAGAACAGCGCCCCAAAGATGGGGACATGGGGACAAAGGGAGCACCTGGTGTGGGGGAGCTCTCAACAGCACTTTGGATTCAGTGTCAGAGAGGACAACTTGGGATGAGGAGCCTGGGATGGCAGGTTGGGGTATCTTTAATCCGGACGGAGGACGAAGTTCAGAGTCTTCTCGGAACCTGTCTCTGTGTGTTTTGTGAGACAATATCAGTGGCACAAAGCTATTTCCAGAAGGAGTGAGGCACAAAAGTTCTCAACCTGAAGGTCTCGACCCCTTTTACTTATCAGATATTCTGCATATCAGATGTTTATATTATGATTCCTAACAATAACAAAATTACAGTTATGAAGTAGCAATGAAACAATTTTATGGTGGTGGAGGGGTCACCACAACATAAGGAACTATATTAAAGGGTTGCAGCATTAGGAAGGTTGAGAACCACGCGTCTCGATGTCCTGGTGGATGCCTGGGGCAGAGGGATGGCATGGAGTTGGGTGGAGACAGCTGCTTGGGCCATTGTTCATCTGAAAGCTCCTTTGAGCCCCCAGGCTGCCCTCAGCAGCATGTCTCACTGTTCTGTGCTGCAAAGAGGTCCAGTAATTGTTGCCAGGGGTCAGGGCCACTTTCAAATCATCAGTGGACACACAAAGAAGGCAATCTGCATGGTTGGTACCCCTCTTGTCACTCACAGGCCCCGGTCCCGATTCCCTGCTCTGTCAGCACGCTTTGCAAAGGACCTGAGAACTTCGCTTCAAGCTCTTTAGATTATGTCCTTCAGGGCAGGGTCTCGGCTTTTGCATTCTCTCCAGCCCAGCCCCACGCTGGGGGACAGAACTCAGCACCTGGACCGTTCGTTCACTCTGAGTAGTGGAAAGAAATGAACAGGGTTGCTCTGGGCTCCAGAACTGCTGCGTAACATCACATCTTCAGGGAGCTTTCTTCCCCACCTTTCCCACAGTCCCATCAGGTGGCTAACCTGCTCTGAGCTGTTTTGTGCAGCATGTTCTTGCATTTGTAGTATTACAAGACCCTCCGCTGCATAGGAGCCCAGGGGATCAGGCCTCTCAGAACATCGTTCAGTCCCTGAGGAGCCAGACTTCGGAAACTAATAGCAATAGCAATCCAGATTGCTAACAGATATAGAGGCCAAGGCAGGAAGCAGAGCAGGGCAAGCTCCTGATTTCTCTGTCTTAGGGTGCTCTCTTTCTGAAGCCCACACACGGCTCCTTGACAGACCTAGGGGAAGCCTGCTTCCCAAAGGCCTTACCTGGACACCCTGCTATCAGTTCCCATGAGTCCACACTCAGTCAGCAATTCAGGTCTTGGTTCCTCCTTCCTCCAGTGAACGCAGTCTGCAGCCTCCCCTCCCTTCCAAGTCCTCAGACGTGCTCTGATGGGGAGATGCTCATTGCATGCTTGCCCACATCCCATCCTCTTTGCATGTGAGCGAAATGGTGAAATAAAGCTGAGATGGCTGCTCTCAAAAGTGTCATGCCTTCCTGCCAGTCACCTCAGCTGTCACTGGCATCATCCGGTCCCCTCCAGAGTCAGGGTGGTTTGGGGACACTCAGGGGAGGAATGTCCCACAGAGGGAACTACACCATGTCTTCCTGGAAAAGCTCCTTTGGGATGAGGTAGCATTACTGCCTACATGGGGCCAAGGGCAGGAGGCCACCCCACCCTCCTCATGGGCTGGGGGGGGGGGGCTCCAGGTCAGCTTCCTCCCACAGAGAGCGGATCAAATAAACGATACAGTCAAGCTAACCACAAAGCAAATGGTAACGATTTTAATTCAACCACAGGTCAAAAAGAAGGGCGGGAAATGAATGTTCTCCACAAACACGTGAGGGAGGAAAGGAGCAGATGTGAAAAGGGAGAAGAGAAAAAGAGGAGTAAGAAAAGAGGGGAGAAGAGAAGAGGGAGAAGAGAAATGCAGGAAGGGCGCCAAGTCCCGTTCTGACCTCCGACTCTCTACTTCTTCCCCGTGGCGCTGGGTTTGATAAAAACACAGAGCCCTGTGGACAGAGTGGTTTGTTCCTGGACTACGGCCCACGGCTGTCCATCCAGGCCAAACTCACATTAAATAAATTCCAATGTACACTGTACAAGAGAGCCAGGCCCAGCCCTCATCTCACCGGCCTCTCTACAAGTAAAGCCCCTCTCTGTCCCCTCTGTATCAGGGGTCTCCTGAGGGGTAAAGAGGAAGAGGAACACTGGCCCTCAAATGTCCATGCAGAAAGCTATCCTGGCTGGTTGGGGTACAACTGTGACCCCAATGATACTCCAGCACACAGGCTGGGGTAGGAGGGAGTGGCTGGCGGTGGTACCCCTATGAACTACGTCACCCCACCCTGTGTCTGTGCCCAGAGTCCTCTCTGTCCAGAAGCAGCCAGAGCAGCACAGTCTGGGGTGGGGTGGGGAGGGGGGAGTCGTGCAAAGTGGTGAGGGGAAGACTCTCCTCAGCCTTCCCTAGAAGACCAATAACCAAAGGCAAGGCAGGAAAGGTACGCCATGACAGGTTGGGGCAGAAGATGCAGGCAGGCAGCCCCTTCCCTGAGATCACTCTGCAGGTGGGCGGGCCAGATTGGCCAGAACCTTGGCTTGGTCCACAGCATCCAGCAGGTTCTTGGCGTCCACGGCCAGGGTGTGGGAAGCTGTGAGCATCTGCCGCTTGCAGTCCTCACTCAGGGATGTTACGGCGTTCTGCTGAGCCAACCTCATCTTGTTGATGAGCTCTGCCAGGTCTTTGTTGAGAAGTTTCTGGGTCCCTTCAATCTGGTGGGCAAGCACACAGGAGAGGCTGAATGAGTGATGGGTTGGCTAAGACATCTGGGGGCCGATTACTCCAAGCATGGGCTGAATCCTGAATCCACCCCTCTGCACAGGCTGGAGTTGGTCTACAAAGATCTGGGATACAATTGGCACCCCAGACCCTAGCCAACCAGGTGCCAGCCATGCCAGACTGAACCGGATAGCTCCCTCCTTCACAGCGGCAATCCCTGCACGCTGGTCAGAGGTCAAACACAGTCACCTACTTTGATGGATAATCTTGATTGTCAAACGGATGGCATTTAAAGTGACAATGGGAACACAGCCCTGGGCGCATCTGTTTCTGGGAGTTTCTAGACAGGATTAACTGAGGTGGGGAGACCCACCCTAATGAGGTGGTGCCATTCCATGGGCTGAGGTCTCGGAATGAATAAACAGGAGACAGTGAGCATCACCAGCATTTACCATTTTTTGTCTTCCCGACAGTAGATGCAATGTGAACAGTCACCTCACACTGCTTCACCATGCCTTCCCCACCATGATGAGCCAGAGAACCCTTTCCTTCCTTCAGGCATTTTCCTGGAGTATTTTGCCTTAGCCATGAGAACATTAACCAAACACCTACACTTTAACTGTCTGTTACAAAGTAAAGAGACCAGATCCCATATTTATTTACTTAACCACTGCATCACTAGTGCTTAGCATGATGAATACATGGCACGAAAGCTATCTCCCTAACAAAATGAATGAATTGGTCATGCCAAACCCTCCCAATAGACCTGCACTGGGAAATTCACCCAGTGAGTTGTCCAGGTTCTCAGGAGCCATCTCAGCCCTCTGGTGGCACCTGCCCAGCTGGGACTCCTTACTAGGCCACTGTTGTCACTCAGAGGCTAGCCAGGCCTGCCCTTGCTCTGTTAAGCCTTGGGAAACCATGAGCAGGAGAGGGCACATGATGGGCTATGCCACACAGACGACCACTGGCATCAACGCACTGTATTTTTCTGGACAAGGAATCGATCCGTTTCCCATGGCTACAAGAACAATAGCAGCACGAACTTTCCATATTCATTACTGAACAGTCCTGGTGGTCAGAATTCTGAAAGGAATGTCTCATGGGAGGCTGAGGTCAGCAACAGAGCTACGTTCCTTTGAGAGAGTCCAGGGGAGAGTCCCTTGCTTTTTCCAGCTCCGAGGCTACACCTCCCTTAGCTGTGGCCCCTTTCAGCAGGGGCATTCCTCTGACTTCAGCTGCGGTCCTCACAGTCCCTGACTGTGACTGACACCCTCCCCCGGGATACTCCATCATATCCTCTCCTTCTGGGGACCCTTACTTTTAACAGCTCAATAAAGTTCCTTTTGCCATGTAAGACACTCTGCGTGTGGGTCACCACTTTTGGGACATCACTCTGCCTGCCACAGGCATCATTCCATCAGAGAAGCAGGGACTCACTCTCGACTTTAGCAGGAGTTCGCGATCTATGGCATATCTACCTTAACCTAAGTGCACAGCTTCACTAGGTAAGGGAGGGTGGGAGAGGAGGGAGGAAGGTGCGCTCCTCCTTGCATACATCCATTGAGACTATTTGAGACCTGGACTGGGATTTTTCACTAAGTCCCAGAGCAGGCTCAGCCCTCTGGTGCTAACTGCTCTGATGCTCTGTGGAGATATCTGTTGGGAGAAATAAGGCTGCCCCGGCGGCCCCAGTGAGCCTCTGGTAGGAATTACAGGTGGGGACAGGAAGCGTGGTGACACTCACCTCTGTTCTAGAAGATGATGGTAAGGAGGGTAAGAGATCGTCCACACTGCCGATGAGCTTCCGCAGGTTCAGGCCCACATTCTAAGAGAGCAAGAGCAGGGCGGCTGTCTCACTTGCTTTCTGAGAAAGCTCCTCCTCCTGGGGCTGCACTCTGGGATGGCGTCTGCCCTCTGAGACTGCCGAGGTTGCACTCCCTAGAGTCCCCTTGTTCCTCTGGGGTCTGTGGGACTGGCCATTAGTGGGGCACAGTAGCTTTCCTTCCAGGGCTGGGCAGCCCCTACCTCCCTGACCTACTCCCACCTTGTCAGTTACCTTTACCACCACGACATAGTCCTCAGGGGGCAGCTGGCTGAGTCTGTTCTTGAGCTCCAGCACGGCTTCCACCAGCGTCATGACATTGTGGTACACGGCGTCATCGGTCCTGTCCAGGTTGGCTGTGGGCTGAATGGACTGAAAGGGAGGAGTGGTTGGCCTGTGGCTCATGGGGAACCAGAAGGGCCCCTCTATCCCTACCATTCATTCCTGGGAATGCATAGACATCAACCAGTGAAAAGACCTCTTCTTTGCAACAACAGTCCCCCTTTCTGCCTCTGGGGTCATCTTCCTCCAACTAGGGGACCCAAACAGAATGCTGGTGTGTTAACAAAACATGCAGTCACACCAACTCAGTCTAAACATCATCTGGTCCACACTGTCTTAACATTTCTCAGGTGATCTTTGTGGGAAGCTGACATTGAGAATACACATTCTGCAATCAAGAAAACCAGGGAGAGAAGGATGCTAGAATCTGGGGTAGGGCTCAGGGACAGAGGAGGCCCTGATACTCCTGATACTAGTCTGAACCAATGAGACCTTTTCCTGGTCAGGGAAGAGACCAGGAGCTTAAAAAAAAAAAACCTGGTTCCTTTCCCATTTTGTCATGAATTAGCTATGAGGCCTCAGGCAAGGTACATCTGCTCTCTGATACTCATCTCTACAACAATGACCCTGGACTGGATTATCTCTGATCATTTCCGGTCTATGGGTTTGGGTAGTTGTAACCCAATACATACCTGTGCACCGAGCCGTGGTGGCTTCTGTGGAGGCCCCGTGAACTCCGCTGCAACAGGAAGGACAGGGAGTAGGTGAAGGTCTCAGTACCTGGTCTTTCTCCTTCTACTTTCTTGTAATCAAGCCAACTCCCCTTCTCTACCATCAGGAGATTCCAAGAGTGTAAAACCCAAATTCCGGGAAGACGACCAAGGAAATAGCATCCTGGTCTTCCTGACTTCCCAGCAGCCAGGGACAGGATCTGGATCTGTCCACGGCATAGAAAGGAAAAGTCAAGGCAGGGATGCAGGAGTGCAGCGAGCGTAGGAGACTCCAAGCCTTGGTGTGCTTCCTCTAAGATGGGCAAGTTCCCGAGGAACAGCAATGCTGGCTCTCAGCATCCGTGGAAGAGAACTCCACAGTCTGCAGGTGGCGGTCTGTGCAGCCCACCCTGGTGCAGTGGCAGCTCGGGCGGGGGAGGGGGGGTAGATTTTAAGACATGCATGATGGTTTGTCATACTACTGACTCTACTCTGATGAGCAACGGCACACCCAGCCTGGGGGAGCCGGTGTGACAGTGGGCAAAGATGCAAGCCAGTAAGCTTGCTTCTCACGTAACCATCACACAGGAGCTCATTCACCCAGGGCAGTTGTCTACATCCCCAGGCTTAATTTTCATCTGGAGAACGAGATCATCGGCTCAGAAAAGACCTTGGAACCCAGAACGTCTGGTCTCAAACCTGAGCTGAGTTAGTTAGTAAGTAGTTGTGTGCGGTATTAAACAAGTTGCTTCACTGCCCTGGGTCCCCGATTCGTCTGTGAAATGGAGATAGATTGCACCAACCCCATAGTGTTGATATAATGCAAAGTGAGTTAACATTTGTGAGTGACTAAGGGCTGTGCCTGGTCGTGCTAAGTTCTTTGTGACTATTGCTATCATCATCATCATCATCATCATCACCATCATCATCATCATCATCGACGTCGTCATCAGCAGCAGCAGCTCCACTCTTTGACCCCCTCCACACCTTCAGTAGAAACTTCTGGAGAGATCTTTGTGACTTTGAATCTTCAATCCCTCTGGCCTGGAGAAGACCAGTAGGGACTGGGAAGGTAGGTCTAAACCTAACAAAGGGCCTCCCATAGGGCGAGTGAAAAACAGGAAAAAAGGAGAGTGTTCCAGACTCATTTAAGAAAGACAAAAGGAAAGGGGGCCCAAAGAAGTCGCCAACTCCACAAGAGCAGAAAGGGCCAGGGTAGATGGAGAGTCAGGGGCCGGGTAGAGGCTCCTGCCAAAATCCAAGTGACTCCACACACTCAGGTTAAAACAAGGCAAATGGTAGCTTTTCCTTATTAAAAATCAAAGACAACCCTCTGCTCCTTGCAGGACAGTGAGCAAGGACAGGACTACACCCCCAACACACCCCAGGTGGAAACTGCCCCCGAGGAAGCACTCACTGTAGCCGGCCTCCTTCTCGGGGGTCTGTAAGGAAAGGAAGAGAGAGGAGTCACTACTGTGCATTCAGGGAAAGTCCTATTTCCTCATTGCCCATCCCTTTCCAGTGTAGACATTACAGCCACGAGTGAGGGGACCTGACAGCTCCTGACCCCAAGTGGCCTTTCTAGAGGCCCAAGATAGCACTGACAATATGAGTCCCATGGGCTTTCAGGTGAAGAGAAGCTTGGGGTCAAACTAAGGGGCAGAGACAGGCAGACCCAGGGGTCTGGCCGAGGGGTCCTGTGTGGATAAGGCTCTTGCAGCCTGTGGCTCTTGACAGGCTTTTCCTGGTCACTTACCACTGTGGACTTGTCATTCATATAAACCATAGGGTCCTGCAGAGGAGACCAAAGCAAAGGACTTAGGATCCAGAGTAGAAAGCATGGAGAACGCATGAGGAGCATCTACCCCACTGGTCAGAAAAGAGGGAAGCCGCTCACCAAGCATCTCTCTTCCTGCCTCAGCCACTGGGAATCTTCCACCATCTGCTTCTGCTGTCTGTCTAAGACCTGCCGCATCTTGATCTTCTCTGCCTCCCAGAGCAGCTGGGCCTCTTCTCGGCTACTGGGCCGGATGAAGTCCTCCTCCTGTGGGGACAACAGCTGCAGTGAGCCCCATTCTTTGGCTTGGACCAGGGAGGAGCTGCTGAAGAGCCGCCGGGGAGCCAAACATTGGCATTGCCTGCTGCTCTTCTCTTGTCTGTTCCTTAAGCCATAGCCACAAATGCAGCCCAGATGTTTTGCTCTGTCTCAGACTCACCCACACACCTGGCTGCAACAGGATGCCAAATCCCAAAGCAGTGGGTTCAAACTGTCACATGATCTGCCCATGACATTTTGTTTTCAACCATCTACCTCTTTTCTTGGCTGGCACTTGTCATGGCTACTGACATTTTAAAGACTCAGAAATACAAAGCTAGCTCCAAACCCTTTGGAACTTGTTTCTACCTAAGCATGCTGGTGGCAGGTCTGGAATCTTCTACAGGCTGTGGGGCTACCTCAAGTTCTGGGGTACAGGACTGTTTGTGCCCATCAGTCATGCACTCTTGGTTAAGGGAACAGCTTGAACGATATAACCAGAGGTTAAAAGAAAGGAGTGCGCTAAGAGACAAGGTGAATAATGAAACTTCCAGAGCATGACTCCACAGACACAAGGTGAATGCTTCTTCCTCTTCACTAGTTCTAACCCCAGTCTTCACTCACCTATGGCACTTTGGACTTACTCTTAGTTTTATTACCCTACATGGGTGTTGATGTTTTCCTATTTTCCCTCAATCTATCCAGGGTACATTTACATAATTATTTTCTCAGTCCCTCTGAACTATTTTGTTTTTTATCTACTGTGAGTGATCGCCTTGGCCTCCTGGGTCTACTGAAGGAAGAAGGTTGTGTGTGTCCTCTTGACTACAAAACCCTTTACCAGTGACAGGGCCCTTTTGTGACACGAACACCAGAGGTTCCTGCTATGGCTTGAATGTGGCCCCCTAGTGTTCACATGTCGGGAACTTGATTTCTAGTACAATGGTGTTGAGAAGTGGGGTGACTTAAAGATCACGGAGGCGCTGAGTTCATGAACAAGTTAATGCCATTAATACATGGATGGGCTAGTTTCCACGGGAGGGGCTCCTGGGAGAAGGTTGAGTTTGCCTCTCTGCTCCCTCTCTGTGCTCCCTCACCACGGGATGTCTTCTGCCAGGTCAGAAAACAGCAGGAAGTCCCTCACTAGAGGTGGCCCTTGATCTTTGAGTTCCCAGTCCCCAAAACAGGAGGTAATAAACTTCTGTATAAATCACCCAGTCTCAGGTATCCTGTTACCAAAGCACATGGTGAATCAACAGTCCCTTCCCTTTGAAGTGGCTGGTTTATAGGTCACTTAAAGAAAATGCTAAAAAAAAAAAGTCATATATACTTTTAACAAGCCACATGTCTACCTGGCCTCTGAAGAGTTCCCCACTAAGCCCTTTAAAACAGGCTTGTTCGTTACAACGTAGCTTTAAAATAGTTATATTGGGGCATGTTGCCCATCACTCCAACAGATTCAATTACCAGTGTTGATTTCTTATGATAGCCATCTAACCCAGCGGTTCTCAACCTGTGGGTCTTGACCCCTCTGGGGAAGGGGGGTCCGAATGACCTTTTCACAGGGGTCACCTAAGACCACTGGAAAACACAGGTGTTTACATTATCATTCATAACAGTAGAAAAATTACAGTTACAAAGTAGCAATGAAAGAATTGTATGGCTGGGTCACCACCACATGAGGAACTATTAAAGGGCTGCAGTGTTAGGAAGGTTGAGAACCATTGTTCTAACCCATTCAGAAATTATCTGTTAAGCAGCTGTGTGGCAGGCATAGAGCCAGATACTGGGAGAACAGGAATTTTAAAAAACCATTATGTTCCTGTTCTCACTGGGTTCAATAAATAATAGATAGAACACATAGTTCATGCCCCTAACATGATGCTGTCTACCATGGTATGATGTGGCCAGAAAGTCCTCACTGGAGCCCTGTGGGTGTCTGCCCATGTTCTTAGCACTCCAAAACTGAGCTAAATAAGCCTCTTCCCAGTGTGAAGTTCCAGCCCTGGGTATGGTTACAGGAGTAGAATATAGACTAAGACACCAACGCTCCAAAAGGAAGGTACAGGGTTTCTCTGTGTAACAGTCCTGGCTGTCCTGGAACTCACTCTGTAGACCAGGCTGGCCTCAGAGTCACAGTTATCCACCTGCCTCTGCTTCCTGAGTGCTGGGATTAAAGATGTGCACCACCACTCTCCAAAGAAGGTAAACATTTTAAAGTTAAAAATGTCTCCAGCTAAATCCAATACCTGTGACTGCTATGGTCTACAGCTATCTCAGGCTTTTAATACATAGCGGGACTTAAGTGTCAAAAGTTCTAAATACAGAGTTAGATCCATAGACTTAGGGAGATTAAATACTGATAGGATGAGTTACTGGAGTCCAAATCTACTATATAGTCTTATAGGTCTTAAAAGAGCCTCACTGGGTATATGCGCTTTATGGCCCAGGCTTAACCTTGGTAGATACTTTAGCAAACACATGCTGGAAGGCTTGTTCTAATGCCTTATAATGACATATTATAGGGTAAAAGGAGAAGCTTTTTGCTTTATTCTTAATGTGTGTAAGTATGTGCACACATATGTGTATGCATGTTGGCATGTGTTGCATGACCATGTGCATGAGGCTGGAGGTGGAGATAGGTATCTCCCTCAATTGTTCTTGAAGCACAGTACCTCTCTTTCAGGTGAGCTGAGAGCTCACTGAAATGAGCTAGTCTACCAAGCCCCCTTGTTCCCAGGATTCTCCATATTCTTAGAGCTGGAATTACAGGTGGGCCACCACACCCATTCAGCACTGAGGTGAGTTTGAGGATCCAAACTCAGCTCCTCCAGTTTGCATGGCAAATGCCTTATCCACTGAGCTATCTCCCCAGCTCCAATAATCCCAATAATAACTTTTAAACCTCTTTACGCTGCAGTTTGGTCGAAATGTACCCTGGGTATTCTTCCTAGGCGACAGACACCTACACTTCTTGGAAGGAATCAGGAACTTGTGTTACAGAACAGTGTTCACGAGTTGTTCTCTGTAATTTGCTTATGGCTCATCATCCTTCCTGCCTCATTTACACCTCCACATAAAACCTTCCTTGTTCTAGCAAAACAGTGCCCTACCCTCCCCCACCCTATAGCTTTTTACCACGCACTCCTGGCTCCTAGTACTGCTGCTTCTTCGTCCGCCCCCTGTATTCCAGTTTTTCCCTGTCCAAATCTTCCCCAGGAGCCAGCCAGGTGAGCCTGCAACCGTGCCTTGAAGGCCCAGCCTCCCATGTCTTCCTTCAGCACCCAGGACAGCACTCTAGTCTACCCTTCAGAACTTCATTATTGAATTGCAATATCCCCAGGGAGGGAGACGGCTACCATCGTGACCGTGGGATGCTCCACAGACTCCCAGATGAGCCATGCTATAGAGGAAATCTTTTTTTTTTTCCTGTCTCTGAATCTTTGTGAAATGCTTTTGGGAGATTCTTGGGAAACCTGTTATCCCTTGTCGGCACACCGCTAGAATGATACTTTCTCATCTATGCCATAAAAAAGAGTTTATACTTGAAACTTTTTTTTTTTTTTAAAAAAAAAAAAACTTATTTAAAGAAATATTCATTATGTTCTTTCAGTCAGAGTTCTCATCTGACAATCACTGCTAATCCCCTGGCACAAAAGACCTGCACAAGCTGTCTTTATGGAACTGAACAGTCCTGGCAGTGACGCTTGGCTTGGGCAAGGGCAGTACCGCCCCTCGCAGGCACTAAACAGCCTCTTTCCAAAAGAACGCCATCTTAAACAAAGCTCTCTGAAACTTAATTAACTCTGAATAAAGGGTCCAGGGCAGGGGTGGGGGGCAGTGAACACTGCCTAAATTATAGCACATGCTTAAAACTGTGGGTTAATTATGGGTAAGCACATACGAAGTCAGAAATTGGTTAAATTAATGTAAGAGAGAAAAACAGAGTGAGTTTGGAGAAAATTGCTTTCATAACAGATCTTACTGCCTGGAATTCTAAATTATGCTCATTTCAAATTTTTACTAAATTAAGAATAAGCAGCACAGAAGCATATCAACGTAATTACCTACGTTTCTCAAAAAGGTATTGTAATCAACATGCATTTTTTTCCACAAAAAGCTTTAGAGTTATGAGTCTGAAATGTACATACATACAGAGCAAGAGCTAAAATGCTAAGTGTTTTGGTCTGTTTCATAACTTAGTAAAATCTATCAGGTGCTCACAGCAATTGACCACAAGGGAGATGGTTGGTGGAGGTGGACATCTGCTCACAAGCAAAGATGCTCTGCACAAAAAAAACCTGACCATCTGGTCCATGAAGCCTTCAGGGCCTCGGCAGTCACTGACGAAGGCCACAGGGGAGCTAGCTAAGTGAGTCAGTATCCACACCAGCCTCTACCCTTCACACAGAAGCACCATTCACAAAAGCAGCGGGGAAAGCCACCATGAAGTCTTTCTCCAGGGAGAGATTTAGCAACCAAAGCAATCAGTCAAGAATGCAGCACAGGGTGGGACCTCCAGGGTCCTGTATTCCTCAGCAGCCCCAGGCCCTGCTACGCTGTGCCCAAAAGCCTCTGCACTGCCTGGAGTACCTGATTCCTAGGACTCAGGAAAGAGAGAGAGTCTGCCATCACTGGCCACAACATCAGTATGGACAAAAGCAGGTCCTGTCCAGCTGATGTGTTTACAAAAGGGAAGAGGGCACAGAAGCCCTCAGTAGCCTGCCTGGCACATGGAAACATGGAGCACTTCCCAAGCCACCTCCCTCCAGCAGCCTCCTCGGCGGCGAGGCTGACACCCAGCATGCAGAGTCCTCTTACCCGCATGCTGTGGCGCTTGAAGACATTGTGCCGGTGGAGAGGTGGGGTGTGCAGCGAGTTAACAGGAGATGGATACTCCATAGGGCTGGTAAGTGTAGGAGAGCTGGCACACAGACCCTCAGGGACCTATTCATGAGAAGCAAAGAAGCACAAGGCACAGGGACAAGGCAAGAGGGTAGACAATTAGCTGCTACGAACAGGAGCACAAAAAAAGGACGCATTTGCACCGTGGGGATGCAGACTTGCTCTACTATGGCAGATAAAGAATGGGATGTGCGATTTTCCTGGCCCCAACAAAGAGATGTGGCAGAGCAACGTGGCCTCTCATCTGTGGCCACTCCTCCTGCACAATGCTCTTTGCATGGGAGGGTGCTCACTGATGACTCATCTCCTGAGACCAGGGGTGGGACCTCATGACCCTTTGGGAAGGGGCTTGTTTCACAGTTGTGATGTAGGTTATGATAAGCCTGCAGATGAATAAATGTGTATGTACACACACACACACACACACACACACACACACACACAGAGTTATCCCTCAGTGTCCCAGGGATGTGTGGTTCCAGGATGCACCGTAGATATGAAATCCCTTACATAAAATGGTATTATATTTGTGTATCTCCAGCTGTCTTCTGATGTATTGTAAAGCACTCTAGATTACTTATGATATTGAATACTATGGAAAGGCTATGTAAGTGGCATACTATCTTGTTTAGGAAATAATGACAAGAAAAATCCGTATTTCATGTAGATTTGGGCTCTGCTTTTTTCTTTTTTTCATTATTTTCCATTATTGGTTAGTTGAATCCACAGGGTCAAAATCCAGAAGTCTGTATGTGTGTATGTGTGTGTGTGCGTGCATGGGTGTGTATATGCATGTATGTATATGTATACTTTGTGTGTCTGGGGTATAATTATTTGATTAAAAATGTATTGTGTGTGCATGTGTATTTGAACTATACATGGAGGTCCTGGATTGATGTCAGGAGTCATCCTTAATCCCTATTCCACCTTATTCACTGAGGTGTGGTCTCTTGGTCAAACCCAGAGCTTGTCTCAACATCCTCCAGTTTGCTCTGGGGACTCCTCATCTCTGCCTTCTAAGGCTGGAATTACAGACAGCCACCGTGCTCACCTGGCGTCTATGTGGATTCTGAGGCCTCAAACTCCAACCTTCATGCTTCCACAGCAAGTGTTTAAACCACAAAGCCATCTCCCCAGTCTGACAATATAACATTTTAAATGTTGTTTTAGCTTTGTGTGTGTGTGTGTGTGTGTGTGTGTGTGTGTGTGTGTGTGTGTGCAGGCTCACATGCATGCCATATAATGATATGGAGGTCAGAGGACAATTTCTGGACATCAGTTTTCTCCTTCCACCACACTGGTTCCAGGGATCAGACTCGGGTGGTCAGGTTTGGCAGGGAGCGCCTTTACCATCTCACCATCTCACCAGCTTACATATCTCTTTTTTTAAAGGCATTATTGTCACCCCCCTACAAGACATTTCCATTCTTGGTTGGGCTTGTTTTTGACACAGGGCCATCTCCCTGACAAGGAAGGCCTGGTTGGGAGACTCACACTTCCTGTGAGGAGCATCAGCAGAGCTAACATTGGTACTGGTTCCTTGGGGTGTTCTGTTTTGACTCCACAGCTCTGTGCTAGGGGATGTCGGGGAAGGAAAGGCAGGAGGCCGGGCCACCTCTCACCCAGATGCAAGAGAGGGACACAGGGCAGGACTACATGAGTCACAGGCTACAGCCTTGGGTAGATTCAAGGCTGGCAATGACGGATGCAGACAGCTTAGATGGGTCCCTGCTCTCTTTTCACTGGCCACCTAGGTCCTGTCCAGAGCCTCTGCATAGAACCTTGGGCAACACTCAAGTCTCGGGGATTGTCATCCATCCCCAGCACCCTAGAATTCCTTCCCAGGAGGCTCTGTTCAGGGTAAGAGGTCAGGGAAGCCAGGGACACAGGAAGGCAGCTGCAGGCAGGCACAGGAAGCAGCAGACACTGCAGATGGCGGGACTGGGCTGCAGGCAGGACTTCTGGAAGAACTGCATTTCTGTCCTTTTGATAGAAGTTGAAATTCTCTCTTGGCTACCAAGAAAGAGCCAACCCAGGCATCTCCACCTCCTAAGCGGGTGTTTGCTGTTGCACCCCAAAGGTGTAGGCATGGCATGTCAGAAAGGACCTTGAGGAGGGATGGAGTCAAACCTCCCCACCTTCTAGTTACACATTTACCTGGAACTGCAGCTTGGGAGCTAGCAGGTTGGTCTGTGGAGGGGGTCTGTACTTGGGCCGGCTGGGCTAGAAAGAGAACACAGAGCTATGTCAGTCTGACTCTCCCCTTCAGCAAAAAGGACACACCAAAGGAACTATCAGGTCAGAGGCAGTTCTGTTTGTTTACAATAGAGAGATGGGAACAAAACTGTCATTGGATCTGTTTTGCAGCCATACCTTGAGCACTGGTTACATGGCTAAAGATGGGAAGGGATGAGAACAACACATGCAAGAGAGACCAGGAGAAAGGGCCTTGAACAAGACTGGGTGTTGCTATAGACTCATCCTCTGTGCCCAGTCCCAAAGACACCTGATTGTATATTGGCATCCTGACTCCCATGTGACAGTATTATGAAGTGCGGTCTTTGAGGAAGAGGTAGAGTTGGGTGAGGTCATCCCATGATGGGATGAGTACCCTGATGAGAACAGCACTGCAGACTAAGAGAGTACCTTTCATTTCCTCTCACCTTCCATGACACGTGAGGACATGGCAAGAAGGAGGCCATCTGAGAGCTAGGAAGGGGCCCCGTGACAATTAATATTGATTGTCAATTTGACAGGTCTAGAATCATCAAAGAGACAAGACTCTGGGTATTTCTGTGAGGGGGTTTCTATATTAAACTAACTGAGAGGAGATTCACTCTAGATATCGGGTCATCATTCTGTGGGCTGGGATCCTGGACCACATAAAAAGGCAAGGCTACCCAGAAGCAGCATTCACCTCTCTGCTTCCTGACTGCAGATGTCATGTGACCCCGGGCGTCCATGCCTTCCCTGCTGTGATGGACTCTACTCTCAAATGCACAGTTCAAATAATCCCTTCCTTCTTTAGGTTGTCTTCATTGGTTGTTTCATCACAGTTTTGAGGAAAACAGCGACCAGAGAACCTCACCAGAGACTACATTTGAGCTTTTCTGGGCTGTGGACTTCCAAGTTTTGGAGACTGTGAGGGATGGATGTCTGCTGTTTAAATCATTCTGCCTGTGGTATTTTGTTTTGTCAGCTCTAGCTAACACAGGCCTGGTTTCTGGGGACCCAACCATGTGATGGTGGGGCAGTACGGTCCTGGATCCTGAGCCTAAGGCTGTCATTTCAGGCATGGACATAGAGACTGAATGTCAGGGGCTCAGGACATTTCCCTTCCTTATCACAGTGGGCACCCGATCTGCCATCCCTAGAAGCACACAGGCTTCCACGGGGAACTAAAGGACAGTTCTTGATCCAGCTTCCCCACGGGCTGTGTGCTGGCCCCAGATTTCTCTTGAGGGGACACCTGTGGATGGTTGGGGTTTGGGTCCAGAACTGAAAGAGGATTGTAGAAAAGCAAGCTCATTGTGCTATGAGTGGGCAGTCGGGCCATGAAGGGAGCTGGCTCTGCTTTGACCGCAGGACTGATGAAGCCCAGACTTGGCTTACCTTGGGCGGGGGTTCTTGAAAGGCAGTGGGCTCCAATATTTTGGGGGGTCTGTAGCGAGCATTCCTTTCCTGCTCTATGGCAATGTCCTTCTCCATCTGATAAATGTCACTGTTGAGGAGTCAGGGCAGATAGAGAGAAACAGGGTCAAAGGGGGCACACTGAAGCCAGTAGAGGCCTGATCAGTAGAGAGCCACCAGATCCCATCTCCACCTGCATGCTCCATGAGAGACTTGGAGACCTCTCTGAGACAGATTAGGATATGGAGGTCATCCTTGCACCAAGGTTTGAGAGGGTTACACAAATAGACAATGGGTAGAAATCCTTAGAGAGCTAGCCCAACAGGTGGCAGAAGCTGGCCACAGAGCAACCTCCCCACCTCCAGCCTTCCTGTACCAGCTATTGGCAACAAGCCCTGTGTACATTTCCAATGTCCCATCTAAGTTCATGAGCCAGGCACAGATTCACCATAACATTGGATATTTTCCCCTTCCCACTCTGTAGCTTGCTGTGAGCTGTAGTGTACTCTCAGCTATAGTGAGGTCTTTCCTTTCTGTCCTAGTGCGATACTTCTCAATCCAGAGACCCTTGGAATCACTGCAGAGTCTTCAAGTCCATGTGTACAAAGGAACACATATCAAGTGCACATTGTCAAGTGCATACCATGTGGTATGTACCTTCAAATTTACACACACACACACACACACACACTCACTGTGAGCATAGCCTACTATGTTTTGTCAGTCAAAAGGATTCTGACAGTTCACTAACATTTTGTACAAGTTCTCAAAGTTTGACACAAGACTGGGGAGTGTTAGTTGGACCCTTTCTTAACCCTGAAGGAAGGACTGCCAGGCTGTGCCTGAAGGAGGCATCTGAGTTCTTTTGGGCTCTGAGTCTCTTCAAGGAGTGGGAATGAGTGTCAACTCAGAGACAGGCAATGACCAAGGCTCCCTGTGGTTCTCAAGACCCCTCCTTTTCCAACCCAGAGCTCTTGTCTTTTCAGACTACATCTTTCAATTACTTTTAATCCTGGAACCTTCTGGCTTCCTAAGTTATCCTTGTGAAGGACAAACAGATGGTGCAGAATTAATTAAAGGGTCACCGAGGGAAGACAGACAGGAGCAGACAGGCATCCTAAGACTGGTTTCGCAGAATGTGTTAGAGACTCCAAGTTACAAACAAATGCAGGGTCATCTTCACCTGGGCATTCTTAGCCTCTCCCTTGGGCTTCCTATCAGACTTCTTTTTTTTTTTTAATGTGATGAGAATGACCTTGAACTCATGACCCTACTGTCTGTACCTTTCAAGCATTGGGATTATAAGCATGAACTGCCTTGTCTTACCTATGGCCTGTTTTCTTACCCCCAAATAAAATCACTAGAGCTGGGAATGTAGTTCAGTGGCAGAATAGTTGCCTAGCACTTGCAAAACCCTGGATTTGATCCAGTACACATACACCTGTATACACACACACATACACACACACATACACACACACACACACACATACACACACAATGTTTGCTATATTATTTACGGTCATTAAGCAAGTCAGATTAAGGCAGAGGTCAGCATATGATGGCCACAGCTAAGCCTGCCCTCCTACCTATTTTTGCCTGGTTTCAAATTAAGAAAGGCTACCACATTTTTTCATGATTGAATTTTTTTTTAAATTTATGGCATGTAAGCATAATGCCAAGTTTGGGTGTATGCAGATGGAATTTTATCAAACACAGCCAGCTTCTTCCTTTACCAGCACTTTGGGCTGCAATGGTAGAGCCAAGGAGTTGCAACAGAGACTTGCATAGACTGTAAAACCCCAAATATTTATTACGTGGGTCCTTAACAGTAGTCTGCTCACCCCCACCCTAAAGGAAACCAAAAGAAGTTGGACCATGTGTGAGTTGTAGGCAGGAAGAAGGAAGTCCTGAACCCCTAAGATAGAAAACATCCCCCACTAGTGACTTCTGGTACCAGAGAAACAGCAGCTAGGCAATGAGAAGGATCCAAGCCTTAGGCCACTGATCCTCAAACAGAATAGACAGGTAACTTCTGGGGCACAGTCTTGATAACAAGTCAAAAGCACCCCCTTTCTTCCATAACTGGGAAGGATTTCAAATGGAAAGAGAGAACAAGAAAGATCGTGGTCGTAAGTAGTCTGCTCCATGAGGCATCTGAGTGAACAAGGCTTCCCCAGGCTGCCCTCATCTCCGAGCTTGCATGTGGCAATGAACTTGGTCTCCACTTTTCTGTCCTCCGACACTATCTGGTACCAATTATACTTCTACTAGAAGGGAGGGCACCTTCCCTGTGATGATCAGAAGGAAGTTCTAATATCAGTTCCGTTTTACCTATCACCACTAGGGGTCAAGTCACCAACTTTAACCTGAACTCTCCTTCTGACAAGGGGGAGCAGGACACCCACTCGCTGCACGGGAATGGAGACCACAGCCACATCCTCTTCCCATAGCGCCCCACAGCATGCTCACCTGAGACTGCACACAAGCTCCGTGAAGCGGGGCCGGTCACTGGGGTCATAGTCCCAGCATCGAGTCATGAGCGTGTAAAGGACAGGTGGACAGAGGTCAGGCTTGGGCAGCCTGTCCCCTTTCTCCAGCACCCCGATAACATCCTTGTTTTCAAGCCAGAAGAAAGGCTGCTTCCCAAAGCTGAGGATCTCCCACACGCACACAGCTGAGAGCAGAGGGAGAAGGCTCAGGGGAGGGACCAACCTGCCCTCCCCAGGGATAGCTTTGGCCACGGGCACTTGGTCCCAGCTGGAGGAGGAGTGTTCTGCTCTGAGGTCTTCCCCACCTCATCTTCCCCACCTTGACTCATCTGAGCCTTAATTTCCTCAGGTGGAAAATGGGAGGAACAAAGATATTTCCCAGAAACAGTTGCAGGGCCATATGTCATATACGGAGTGCTTGGTCCACCCAAGACATTGATAGCCTATACTTATAGTATATGAACCATGGTCTACTCCCTACAACTCTCCCCATGGAGCTACTGGGATTCTGGGGATCCAGAGGAGGGCACATCTGGATTGTCAGAACTTTCTCATGGGGGTGTGGGGAGAGCAAAGCCTCTCCAAATGGAGTTATAAACTTCATACTGACACTTGTTGCCTGTGGGATCTTGGACAAACCCTTGACTCATCTGAGCCTTAATTTCCTCAAGTGGAAAATGGGAGGAACAAAGATATTTCCCAGGAACAGCTGCAGGGCCATATGTCATATACGGAGTGCTGTGTCCATCACACCCAGCCGGGCCCTCTCTCTTCTTATACCTCCTCATCAAAAGAAACCGGCCAGCTGTCTTTGAGGATTCCTTGAAGCCTTTCCCATATAGTCCTTAGTGATAGTAGATGTAGTACATGCTTGTCACAAGAGTCTTTACAAGGGAGACAAGCCCAGTCTGTCCCAACCAGCCTTAGCCTATGTTATTCCACTGTGCTCTCCACTGACTCTCTACCTGTGGGACGTCTCAGTGGCCCTGGGACCTGAGGGGCACATGTAAGACCCTTGCTCCCCGTGCTGGCCTCCTGCCTAGATCATGGGCCCCCCTGAATCACCACTTTCCTGAGCCCCCCTGAATCACCACTCACCGAACATCCAGACGTCACTGGCAGTTGTGAAGCGGCGGAAGTTGATGGACTCAGGGGACATCCATTTGATGGGGAGACGAGTCACAGAGGCTTTGTGTGGACAAGGGGGTTTGTAGGAGTTATTTATAGATGTAAGAGCCGGAATTGTATTCCTGCTCCCCCAAGACCACTGACCTAGGCTGCCTGACCCTCCGCCTTCCTTGCTCTGGGATTTTGAATTCTACAAATTGTACTGATAACTGGCAAGTCCTCCTCACCTTTGTAATAGTCCTCATCCTCAATGTACCGGGAGAGCCCAAAGTCCCCCAGCTTCACACACTCAGGAGAGGCCACCAGAACGTTCCGGACAGCAATATCCCTGAAAGAAGGATTGAAGGCTAGCATGAGGCCTTGGGACTCTGGTACAAGTGAGGAGAACCAGGCATCAGCCTGAAGGAACATTCCAGCAGGCTTCTGCCAGGAAGAGATCATAGCTCCTGAAACTCGCAGGCATCTGGCTCTCCTTGAGGAGTGCCTGTTGGCATGGGCCACCTGCACCCTTAGTGTCACCACCAACCCCAAAAGGCCCACTTGCTTCTCACAGGCGAGGCCACTTCCTGCTGTTTCTGCTACCGAAAAGACGGTTTTAAAACACCCACCTTCAGATAAATAAAGGAAACAACCCTATGACCACAGCGCCTTGGCCCCAGGCCGTGTGCGTCTCACATTTGACCCTCGCACTCTGGACTGTGAGCTTTCCAAAGAAAAGGATCCTTGTTTCTCTTTGTCCTATGTTCTAGAACACGGGCTGATACTGAGCGGGTGCTCCACGGGACTCACTGGACACACGAGGGAATGTTTGTTTGTATCTCCTACATGGCTTTGCCCAGAATCAGGCTCAAAGCTACACAGGCCATGTCAGTGGTGCGGTAAGCACCCCAGCGTGGTCTCCTTGGGGCTCATGTTCTCAAGAGAGCAAGAACAAAGCCTGGTAGAGAGTGGGTTAGAGCCAACTACAGTCACAGTTAAAGTGGCTGGTGGGTCAGGGATATCGGGGAACTAGGATAGGGAGTGACAGACTCTATGATGCTCCCAACACTTCTCTAGCCCACTTTTTCCTAGGTCATGTGTCACCCAGTGGGCGGGGCAAAGGAGATGGAGCTCCAGGCAAGTACAGCCCTCCCCTGCACTTGCCGGAAGACACAAAGCTCCACTGAGACTTCAGACTTTAGACTTCCTCTCAGTACCCTAGGACATTTTTAACTCTCCAGATGAGGAAATGTTTCATGGAGACTACCCGGGTGCTGAATGCTGAGTACTCTTGGTTGCCAGGCACAGACCATGTAGTCCCACACTGTACCTACCTGTGTACACAGTTGATGCTCTCCAGATAGGCCATGGCTTTGCATATCTGTAGAGAGTACAGGACCAGAGTGGGGACCTTCAGGGAGCTTTTGTTTCGTTCCAAGTAGTGGCCCAGCTGCCGGAAGAGAGACATGCCATCAGAATCACTCATTGTGCCCCAGTGTGGCACCAAGGCACCGGGCTACCAATAGCCACTTGACCCCTCCTTCCCTTTAGGGGGCAAATTCAAAGGTGACCATGCGTTTTGGCAATTTCCTAATAATAACAGCTAAATACAGAAGGCAGGAAGCTGTAAAGATCCCTTGCTATAAAATGCCTTCCATCCCCTGCTCAACAGCAGCCCAGCTGTCACCCGGGGCTCCTCATCTGGCCGCTGAGCTCACCTCCCCATAAGGATACAGTTCCATGATGATCCACGTGGGTTCCTCTTCAATGATGCCAATCAGCTTCACTATGTGGGGGTGGTCAAGATTCTTCATAATCACTGCATGGCGGAAAGGGTCAAAGGTCATACAGAAAGTATTTTCCCCCCTCACTGCTGGGGATCAAACATGGCCTCTCGCATACCAGGTAAAAGCTACAAACCCATCCCCAGACACATAAGTATATGCATATAAGCAATTCAGTTTCCTGCCCCAACTGTGAAATATGGGACAAGAGTCCTTTTACAATCAGGAGTGGGGGGTGGGTTCCTGTTATTGTTTATACTCCCTCCTTCCCAGCCCCCTCATCCTTGAGAGCTGGAGCATCTCAGGGGCTCCTCCCCGGGGGACGCCTACCTGCCTCGCTCATGAACTTCTCCTTATTGTCCAGGGTGCAGTCTTTCTTGCAGGTTTTGACGGCCACATTAATTTTTTCTCCTTTCTGCAATAGAAGAGTATGTTCAGGGACTCTCGTGCTTCTCAGGAGAAAGTGTTCCTTCCCTACCCTCAGCACGGCCATCGCAGACTTGGCTACCGCCCTAGGGAAGGCAAATAGAGCGGCCCTTCCATGGCACCTCATCCCTGTCCCCTCCCCTCCCCCGACACCCCATTTTTCTATCTCTTTTCGTGCTCTCCTCCTCTTTCCCTCCCTTCTGGATCATTCTGTGTTAGAACTAGAAAGGTCTTCAGCAACCAGAAAGCTCTTTCCCTGTGTCCAGGTGAGGATACAGTCACATGATCTGCCCAAAGCAAGCAGGCATGCGCAGAACACACAGGGTCTCCTTCTTTGTCTATACTGACGGCTTTCAACCGCACTGCTCTCCTTGGGCTCGGCCTTCTCCAGCCTGCCAAAGTATAACCACTTAGGCAAGGCTCACCCAGGCTTCAGTGACCTGGACACCAATCCTGCTGGATTCACTCAGGACCCACTCTAACTGCACCTTACCCCACTTCTCCTCCTGCACTCTCCCACAAGCCTCAGCGCCCACTGCGTTTCTACCCCTAGGACACTGCTCCCCAGTTCTGGGAATGGATCATTCCCTTCACTCTCTGGGTGCTCCAGAAGTAGTCCTGGGCCATGTGAGTGAGGACCCACTGTGTATCAGTCAGCTGCTACCTGTAACCCAGCTCCTCTCTCACCCTTCAGACAGACAGACAGACAGACAGGTGAGGGGTGCCAGAAAAGAGCCCGGGACTCACGTGATTGGTGTAGACCCCTTCGTAGACCTCCCCGAAGAAGCCTTCACCAAGAATACGGTTAAGAACTACATCTTCACGGGCCACACCGTACTGTGGACCTGCACAGAGGGAGAAAACGGAGGGGTGGGGGTGTCTCAGAATCCTGAGTCCAGTTGGTCTCCCCAGGGAGAACTGAGTATTCAACAGCAAAGATCCAAGGGCTTAGCTGGGAAATGGCATCCGACTTGTTCCCTTGTCTCAGATCCAGGGAGATCTATCACCCTGCTCCTTGGGTCTACGTTCTTAAGGTCCTCACTGAGCTACACAGGCCCACTTAAGGCCAATCTGTATAGAATCTTTCAAACCAAGGGTCCCTCAGGTTTTCTCTGTCAGAGCACATGTAAATGAGAATAAAGGTTCCCCTGAGGTGTCCCAGCAGTCTTCATGATGTCACTTCCTGGGGGCTCGGACTGTGGTCACCATGGTAGGTGGGGTCACAGACTCTTCAAGAACCTACCTCCTGGCCTTCGCAGGGTCTCATCGGGAATCTCTGCATAGATGTCTGATTCTGTAATGACAGAAAGGGGCCCATGGGCCAGGTGTCTTTACTGGACACAGCCAGGAAATAGGCCATGGCTCCTACCTGGAAGCCAGGGCAGTCAAAGGAGTGAGTGAGGGCTGGGTCATGCTGACCAGTCCAGGCTCCTGTACCAGGATTCAAGGAAGCCACATAGGTGGAGATACCTCAGCTTGAGTCCATGCTTACTCCCGTGGTTTTATTATTTCAAGTAACACATTACTGATTTGACTCTCTTATTAACTTGATGTTTTCACCTCTCCCAAATCCATATGCTGCAGTCCTACCCTACAGAATGATGACTGGTGGGGGTCTCTGGGAAGTGATGAGTTTTGGATGACGTCATGAGGCAGGGACTCTTAATATAAATGAGTGTTCTTAAAAGAAGAAGAGGAAGAGATGCTAAAGCTTGCTCTTTCTACTGCGTGACCACACAGCAAGGAGGCAAACCCAGAAGAGGGTCTCTCCAGACAGAATCTGCAGAGACTGGACTTGCCAGTCTCCGGAGCTGGGAGAAATAAATGACTGGTTTTGAGTCATTTAATCTATTATGTCTGTGCCATGAAAACTGACCAAGATCAACACAGTACCATGGTACAAACTATTCTGCCAGGTGATGGTGGTGCACACCTTTAATACCAGCGCTCAGAGAGGTTGAGGAGGGCAGATCTCTGAGTTCGAGGCCAGCCCCGGATGGCATTTTTGAGCCATCATTGAGAAGTAATCGGGGAGGTGGTTCACTGTGACTTGGAGAGAAGGCTTGGTAACCTCAGGAGAGGGAGCAGAGGCAGTGGGGAAGCATGAGGGAGGGGCAGAGGCCGAGGCTACAGTGAGCATGCTTACCTATGCTACAGCTTTCTGAGAGGTGGGACCGCCGAGCCTCCAGGTTTCTGCAGGAGAAGGTAAGAGGGCAGGAGGTGGCTGACCTCAGAGCCCGGCAACGCTCCCCTCAGCCAGCCTCACTCTACCCCTGTCCACCCACCCGGCACTGGTTGGATCTTGAAAAGCCGCCAACCTGGCTGTCAGTGAGCTGGGAGTGTAGCCCAGGACCCCAAAGGGTAAGGGTGGAAGGAAAGACAGAAGCCGATTTCTTAAGACGGCACCAGGTGGGACAGGGAATATTCCCACCGGTGTAGACTGGGAAGGAACACACACCATACTGAAATGCTGACACTCAGGCATTCTCTCAGAGACAAGGGAAGTGAGGCTTCACTGCATGCTCTTCCAGCCCTAGCCCATCGAGTCTGAGCTTCTGTCTCTACCCTGGCATCCCTCTCATACTCACAGTGTGGGGATCTGAGGCAGGCTGTTTCTTTTTTCGCCATCTAGCAGAAAACAGTGAAAGGGAGGGTTAGAACTGGCCACATGCGGGCCTGAATGGATGGCGGATGGGACCCTGCTTCTAAGGTTGTCAGTCAGCACCACAGTGGAAACTACTTGGGCTGGAACTAGAACCCTCCTTGTAAACTTCCTCCTGCCCGTATCACATGCTCCAACCTTGCCCATTTCCTGACTGGTCCCCGATCAGGGTCACACAGGACAGAACAGACGTATGCTAGCAAAAGCTCTGATATGCCAGTGACTGCAAACACTGCTCCTCCAAAAGTTACTTCCAGTAACTTTTGACCACCTAGAATTGACTCAGCACCTCCTCAGACTCCCAAAATCTTTGCTTCCACTTAAGGGCCAATGCCTGATGTTCCCTCTGCCACCCACCTCTAGGCTATTCTATCTCCAAAGAGAAACCTACCTTTCTTGGCATTCATGATGAGAGAGCCTTTGTGTTCTCCCTGCAGCCTGCAGTAGCCATCTATGAGGTCAGCCATGTTCTCGGCCTCTGCCAGGGACGAGGTTTTGATGGACAAAGACTGCAGAGAAGAGGCCATCCACCGGTGAGAAAGCAGAGCCTCAGCTAGAATCCATCCCACTGGGAGGTTACAGGACCTGGCCCGACCTCTGTGGGATTCCGCCCACACCTTTCCGGAGTACTGTGTGTGTTGTGAGAGACAGCCACCAGGGGGCACACTGGCCATTCCTCCCACTGCCTACCCAGCGCTCTTTGTCGCAAAGCTAAGTCTGGGTCACCCTTATTCTGATCTCTGAGCAGACAGCACAAGACCTTATGTTTTACAGAAACTAAGAAGCGGGAATTGAGTAAGACTGGGGGCTCAGCACAGGCTGCTAAGAGGAGAGACAAATGTTTGGTGGTCTGAGGTCTCTCCCATATTTCTAACTACAAAAAAGCCCCCAGGTCTCTCAGATCTTGATTTCTAAATCATTGCTTATTTGCTAAATGTTAGACTTCTGCTCTGTACCTTATTTTCAGCTGCCTCTACCGACCCTAAAGCCTTTTCTACTTCTTTCCTGAAAATAAAGAAATAATTTTCATATTTCCTTAAATCTTATCATTATCGTAGAACCTTGTTTGGATATTGGGTAGAGTTTTATTTTTGGTTTATACTTATTTATTCATTAGGTTGTAGAGAAGAGAGGACACAAAGTTGTTACTGTGTAAACACAGTGGCCAGAGGACAATTCATACAAGTCATTTCTCTCCTTCCACTACATGGGCTGGGGCTAGGGGATTGAATTTAGATTATTGGGCTTGGTGGTAGGTGCCTTTATCTTGCCAGTCATGGGTACAGTTTTCTTAATAAGATCCGCCAACAGAGAATCTCTAGTCCCTGCTGGACTCGGACAGGCTGAATTGAATAAATCTCACCCATAGAGCTCCCAGTTCCCCCAGAGATGCTCACCTGGGGGGCACCCTCGATGCCCAGTTGCAAGACCGCCTGGCCCTCTTCCAATGGGAGGCACCTGATAGACTTGATCTGCTTGAACTCAGCCAGGCAGGTGGGCTGCGAAAGCGACAGGGAGAATTGAAGACCATTCAACCCTAGGATCTGGTCAAGATGGGGGTGAGGATGAGGGGTGGGGAGCAGGGAGTCTCTTTTGAGGATAGAGAGAATGAGGCTGGAAGGTCCATCTCAGAAGCCCAAGATGTTCACATTGGAGAAGAGGAAGGGAGGAAGGTCCTCTTGTCAAGAGCATATGTCAAATTGGCGGTAGAGCCCGAACTGAGCCCAGGTTCCTAGGGAGTCCTGGGAGAGGCTCTTCCTTATGGATCATAAGAACGGGAACGGCACTCTCTCACTCCTCCCCCTACTTTGAGCAGCAGCATCATGGTCAATAATGACCCATCTGAAACAAGCTGCTATCCCCAGATCCTCTCAATGAATCTACACCAAGGGCATGGCCTTATAAAGTCTGCCCTGAGCAATGGGGGATGGGGAGAAGAGCTGATGGGGAGGCAGAAGAGGAGCCAGGGAAGAGGGAAAGACCTCTGAGCTGGAGCGAAGTGAGACTCGCTCTTGGGCTCTCTCTACCTTTGTATCTTGACTAGTCAGCTGACGGATGCCTTTAGGGCCAATGACTAGATCCACGGTAATGTTCCATCCTTGCTGGAATAAAAGGAGAAAGGGGGTTGGTTTCCTGTCCCACCCAGCCCTATTCAGAAACTTTAAGAACATCTCATTAAGGTAGACTTACACCGCCATCTCTCCAGCCCTCTCATCTTAAAATCCACTGTACAGTTCACCTCTTCCCATTGCCTTTCTATCCCGCCCACCTTCCTCTTTTCCCCCCACACTGGACCCCTGGAGTCCCATCCCAGAGGCCTAGAGGTCAGGCAGGGTGAAGTGAAGAAGAAGAAGAAGAAGAAGAAGAAGAAGAAGAAGAAGAAGAAGAAGAAGAAGAAGAAGAAGAAGAAGAAGAAGAAAAAGAAGAGGCCATTACAATGAGTTCGCAGCGGTAGGTCTCTTGGTCGATGTTGGCAAAGCCTGCCAGGGTATTGAAGAACTTCATAACACATTCTTCCTCCCGGAGTGATGCATACTGCTGGAAGGTCTGCTGGATCATCTTCCGGAACTGCTTAGGCTGGGAGGGGGTTGGGCAGTGCTGAGTCAGTTCAGGTTTCTGCCTTAGGTCTTGTGGAGAGGCTGCCCACTGCTGCAACATGGCTCCCAGGGTCCCCACCGCAACAGAAGCCCACACACATTCCCTAAAGCTCACAACTGTCTCTGCGGAAGCTCACCCTAACCCTGGGACGGAAGGCAGGAGACATGGACTCCCATGAGCCAGGTCATAAAATGAATCAAGCCTCTAAGGCAGTCTTGAGCCAGGTGCACCTCATCGTGATCCCCGGGCCTGGAGGGCCTACCACACACACATCAGCTGTCTCATGTCAGGTAGCCCAAGGCCGTAGGTTCTCGTCTTCCCGTCCCTCTGGTTCTTATCCCAGAACAGACATTGAGCAGGGCTCACTGGGCTCCTTACCCTCTGCTTCCCTCACCTTTAAGTTTTCCTGCATCTGCTTTGGGAAGAACAGGTCCAAACCCACTTCTTTTCTGAAAGAAGGGAAACAGAAGCCGCGTTCGACACACACACTGGACTTCTGACCAACCAAAAGGAGGTGAGAAGGCTTGGAGACCAGGGAACTGGGTCCTAGGGCTCTGGGTTGGGGAGACAGACAGGTGAACAGGACAGCAGGACACTTGGGGAAGGGGTGGGGGAAGCTATGCTCAACATAGAACTTACTCCAGGAGTTCAAAATTGGACTTTTTGTCCAACGCATTGTGAGGCATGTCCTTGAAGAATCTCCTGGGGAGAGAGGGAGAGATGGCTTGATAGCTGGAGGGTGAAGCCCTCAGAGAAGGCCACCTAGTTCCATGTGTTGGCCTTCAAGCACCTTTCTCTACCAGATGTAGGGACCACGGGAGCAGGGGGTGAGGGGTGGGGAGTTCAGGGGGAGGAGGGCAAGATTCAACGAGTAATAAAACCAAATATTCATGAAACTGCAAGAAAAGAGGAAGCCCACGAACTTCATTCCTTGGAGACTCTAGCCTTGTGCTTTGGGGTTCTAGCCCATGGGTTTCACAGTTGTGTAACCAAGTCAGAAAATAGTTCTATCGGCATCAGTAAAAACAAACAACCCTTGGGCTCTGAGGGTAGTGGCACTTGCCACCAAGCCTGAAGACCCATGTGTGGTCCCCAGGACACACATCCTAGAAGGAGAGAAGTGACTCCAATAAGATGACCTCTTACACACCCCTCCGTATGCATGTGTGCATATAACCTGTCTAAAACCAAATAATCTAGGGCAGCTGGCCCTCATGCTTTCAGCCCAGGGACATCACCTTCCTGTGTGGGTATGTTTGCATTTCCGCCTAGATAATTAACTGTAGTACATATAAAACTTTAGAACTCACAGGAAAAAAAAATGAAAATAATTAATAATCCTATTGCTAGATAATATAAAAATTTCCCATCTTTAAGAAATGCATCTATATAATAACATATGCTATATGACTATATATACTATGTATTATGGCTATATAAAGTAACAAGTACTACACTATAAATAATAATACAGAGTATAATAGTATAAATTATGATAAGAGCTTATTTGTAGCAATTGTGTGGGGTGTTTTTGTTTTTGTTTTTGTTTCTTTCTTTTTTTTTTTTTTGAGCTGAGGATTGAACCCAGGGCCTTGCGCATGCTAGGCAAGCGCTCTACTACTGAGCTAAATCCCCAACCTTTTTTTTTTTTTTTTTTTTTTTTTGGTTTTTCGAGACAGGGTTTCTCTGTGTAGCTTTGCACCTTTCCTGGATCTCGCTCTGTAGACCAGGCTGGCCTTGAACTCACAGAGATCCGCCTGTCTCTTGCCTCCCGAGTGCTGGGGTTAAAGGCATGCACCACCACCACCTTTTTTTTTTTTTTTAAGATTTATTTATTTATTATGTATACAGCATGTATGACCAGAAGAGGGCACCAGGTCTCATTATAGATGGTTGTGAACCACCATGTGGTTGTTGGGAATTGAACTCAGGACCTCTGGAAGAGCAGTTAGTGCTCTTAACCTCTGAGCCATCTCTCCAGCCCCCACAATTGTGATTTTTAATATGAAATGAAATAGACAATGCCCTCAAGTACACCAGACTTCCTACACTGTCAAGGCCACTATGACTAGGAATCAATCATCAGCTATTGTAGACTTTGTCCTACTCTTGATCTGACATTATAGTCACTCAGGTCCCCTTAACGAGGATGGCCACAGACACCTGGGGATACTTCTGCACTAACACTGCAAACAGTCAGGTGGTACTCAGGACGCTGGACCAGTGAACTTAGCTAACCGGAACATAGAAATGCTCTAGCCTCATGCTTTATTTGTCTGGAATATTTATTTTAAGATTTGTGTCTGAAAAAAAAAAAAGATTTGTGTCTGTGCCTGTGCTAGCATGTGCATGCGTGCACACTGTTGCCTATGGAGGCCAGAAGAGGGCGCCAGATCCCTTGCAGCTAGAGTTTACAGGTCTCTATGAGGGGCTCAGTGTAGGCAAGAGATCTGAATTTTGGTTCTTCAGGAGAACAGTAAGCATGCTTAATTCCTGAGACATCTCTCCAGATCCCACAATGTTTATTCTTGATCAGTTAAAAGATAAATATAAATAACATTGTTTAAAAACTGAAGATTCCAAGGAAGTATTTCCATACTCTGGGCAAAGAAAAAAACAACTACACCATGAATCAGAGGAGAAACATGTCCCACCCCCAACATCCAACATGGACTGCCCCATCCTTAACAGTTTTTAAGACTCAGTACCTTTGAGTATACTCTCAAATATACTACAAAGCAATAGAAATGGTTACCTCTTTATGAATATTAATATTAATTGTAGAAAACCAAACTTCTGAATAGAATTGCCTATTGACAAAGTCACCCCTGCTTAAGTAAATTTTAGACACTTTTAGGGAGTTTTTTTTTTTTCTTTACCTTTCCTGCATGTTCACAGCATTCCATATTAAGTTAGTATTACTTGTTTACATGAAAAAATTTAAGAGAATGAGTGTTGTGAGACCAGTGGCTATATGAACATCCCAAGATCATGGTCTTCAGAGGAAGTCTATCCACCATTACATGTGTACTTCATGGACTGCCCTGTTCTTTCCTCTTACTGATCCCCTGGGGTTATGAAGACTAAGGTTAACTCCTTTCTTAGATGTCATATATATGAAGGAAATGTTGTTATATAAACTTCACTCAGAAATCATTTATGTAAGGTCCCCTTCCACCTTACACACACACACACACACACACACACACACACACACACACACACACACCAGGCCATTATCTGCATTTGTTTTCACTGTTTGACAAAGAAGAAAAAAGAGACACAAAGTAAGAGACAGATTTGAGAATGGGCCCATAGTGAGAAAGGTACAGTACAACAGGAGCCTCCACATTGAATGTGTTTAAAATGCCATGGGATGGGATTCAGTAGGGTAGAAAATTAAAGATCTCTCTCTCTTTTTTTTTTAAAGATTTATTTTTATTTATTATGTATACAGTATTCTGCCTGCATGTGTCCCTGCAGGCCAGAAGAGGGCACCAGATCTCATTACAGATGGTTGTGAGCCACCATGTGGTTGCTGGGAACTGAACTCAGGACCTCTGGAAGAGCAGTCGGTGCTCTTAACCACTGAGCCATCTCTCCAGCCCAAGATCTCTCATTTTATTTTTCTTAATCAAGAAGGGGCATGTTTGGCTGAGTATGGTGTGGTGGGGACAATTCATCATTGCCTGGGGAATATTACTGAATTCTAGTTAACAATATTGGAATATACCTCTATCCTACCTTTTTCCAAGCAAAGAAAAAAGGTAGAAAGTCTTAAACCATATCAAATGAAAGGAAGCCAGGAAATGAAACAAAGAATATGGTTATACCTAGAATCTTAGCATGTAGCAAAAATGTCAAAAGTCTGGGGCTAGCCTGAACTATATAATGTGCTCCAGGTGAGCCTGGGCTACAGAGTGAGACCCTGCCTCAAAACTAACCTAAACTGAAATCTGTAGTTGCGCTGCATGTGTTTAATTTACTAAACAAATTCCCATTGTATAGTCTTGCATGGGCTCAAGTGTCCTCAATGGGGGCAACTTGACACTGTCCCCCACAGCCTGGAACACTTATCTATATCTGGGGCTGCTTTTTGTTTCTCCACATGGTGCTGACAACATCTGGAGATGTGTACTACAGTGTGGATACATGTAGATCTCATCATGACAAGAAATTACCCAGCCCTGAATGTCCCTAAATGAGGAGAACACTCAGGAAATGAAAAACCATGGCTCTTCCCGTCCTCCACTTCTCTCTGAATAGAGCAGTGCCTGAGAAGTGGGGGGGAGCCTATGTAGGGCAGGTCTGAAAATTTGGAAATCACAGGATGGCTGGGTAGCAGGAGGAGCTTCAACTATGAGATATAAGGGGCATGTCCAGGGTGCCTCCACCACCTATCTAAGGTTCCCTGTGGTTAAGTTCTAGGGTCAATCGTGGCAGCTTTAAAAGTTTCCCAAGCTAGTGATACCTGCTTCTATCACATCCCTAGAAAACCTCAGAGCAAACCTCCCAGGACTGTTCTGTGGTGGGTAGCTGTTGCAGCTTTGACCTTGAAGCACTGCCCCTAGTGAGGCAGCAGGTAACTGCCACAGCTGCCTATGACCTTCCCCTGGGGCATGGCCAAGACAGGGGACACCTTAAGACCTGAGATGTGTATGTGCTGACTCTCTCTTGGCTCCTCATGATCTTGGATGCTGGATTGCAGACCAAGTCAGAGTTCTCCAGAGAACCACGCTGGAGACTGCATCTCACCTCTCCTGGATCCTGTAACCGACCCCTTTACTGGTTGTTAAGTTACTCTGAAATAAACCTCTTTTAACTACCAGATAAACTACATGGGATCACCTTGTTAATTGCCACTTTACTGTTCTAGACTGTGTGGTTGTTCACACTTACTGTGGACTGAGTGAGCTACAACACATGCCCTAGGTAATGCATACCCTAGCTTGCTTCACACAGCTGTGTTCTAATAGTACAATGTTGATTGTCAAGGAACCAAAAAAGAGGATTTTAGTTCTTTCTGAATTACCATATGCGGTGGTTTGATAATGGTCCCCATAGGTTCGTAGGTTTGAATACTTGGTCCCCAGTTGGTGGAACTGTTTGGGAAGGATTGGGAGGTGTGGTTTTGTTGAAGGAGGTGTGTCACTGGAGGCAGGTTTTGAGGTTTCAAAAGACTCTCAACATTTCCAGTGTTCTCTCTGCCTTGTGATTGTGGATCAAGATGTGCGTTCTCAGCTGTTCCTGGACTTAACTGCAAGCCCTCTGAAACTATAAGCCCAAATTAAATGCTTTCTTTTATTAGTTGTCTTGATCATGGTGTTTCATCACAGAAATTAAAAAAAAAACTAAGTCAAACTAAATTGGTATCACAAATGGAGTATTGTTATGACAGGCCCGACTATGCTGCTTTTTGGAGGAATGTGGGAAATGTTAGAACTTTGAACTAGGGAAGCAGTTGAATGCTTTAAGTGAAGCTCAGTGGGCCATCCTAGTAGGAACTTAGAAGACAATAGTGCTGAGAGCCATGTGGACCGTAGAAGACCACCAGCTCAAGAGATTTCAGAGGAGAACAATATTGGTGATGTCGCTAGAGACCATTCTTGTGATATTTTGACCAAAAAAAAAAATGAGGTTGCTTTCTTCCCTTGTCCTAGGAATCTGCCTGAGGTTAAATTAAAAAGTATTGGATTAATTTCCTTGGTAGAGGAGATTTTAAGACAGCCTAATATTGACTCTGTTACATGGTTATTAGTAAGCACTCTCATGCAGATCTGCAATGAAAAGGAGCAAGCAGGGCAAAAAGAAACACACAATATACAGTTTAAAGAGAAAAAGAGGACCAGGAAATTTAATATTGAAGCCAATGCTTGTACTGAAAGAGCTAAGGAGAGGCCTGATATGAAATAGAATAAAGAGATGTTGCTCTCTGGGAAGACTGCACATAGCTCAGCTTCCAACTTGTAAAAAGGAAAGGTCTGAGGAATTTTCTGCTACTGAAAAGCAACAATAAAGGAGATCTCTTGCAAACGTGGTTCAAGGGGCCAGGGTCTATCCACATGGGAAGTCAAACTTGGCAGTGTTGTCCACATGGTCCTGGATTCAGAGTCGTGAAGGACACGTGAGTAAAGGGGCTGTGGAATCTTCCTCCATGGTTAAGGAAAGCCATTGAAGTCAGGTGTGTAGTGTGGGAGTCCTGCATGGAGGCACTGGAAAGCTACTGCATAAAGCTATGAAAGTGAAGCCGGATTGCTCTGGAGATCCCAACATATTGGAGATTTGAGAGTCATGAGAATCTGTCAGAGAGAGCGGCATACAGGAAGTAGAAACAGCCCAAGGGAGAGAAGCATGCTGTAGTCAGCAGATCCAGAGGGGTAGAGCCATCTAAGCCCTCTGACATTAGACACAGAGCGACAAGATTTGGAGTTTGCCCTGCTAATTTTCAGTCTAGCTTTGGTCCAGTATTTCCTCACTGTGCCCCCTTTCCTCCATTTTGGAATGGTAATGTATATATTCAGTTCCATTATATGTTGGAAGTATGTCATTTGCTTTTTTATTTTCTATGTGGTTACAGTTAAAAGAGTGCCTTGAGTCTCAGAAGACTCTGAACTTTTAAACTGTGTTGAGACTGTAATAGATTATGGGGACTTTTGAAGTTGGATTAAATGCATTTTGCATTGTGATATGACCACAAGCCTATGGGGACCGAGGACAGAAATGTGGTATTTTGAATGAGAATGGTCCCCATGGGCTCATATGTTTGAATACTCGGTCTCCAGTTGGGGGAACTGTTTGGAAAGGATGAAGAGGTGTGGCTTTGTTGAATGAGGTATACCACCAGGGATGGGATTTGAGATTGCAAAGGATTCAAAAAACTAAGACACCAAGTCACTTAAGTTTTTATTTGCCAGCATAGACAGAACCAACCTAAAGCCGAGGCTCTGGCAGATGTCACAGTCTAGCTGGTGGGAAGATACATGAGCCAAGGCAGGGGGACAGAAAAGCCTTCAAGATGGAGAGACTCTTGGGCTGGCTCGTCAGGAGGAGTGGATGATCATTTCCTTAAATAGATGCTTCCTAGACCCACTTTAAAATCCCCTCTGCAGATAAAGCTGGGCAGGTAACACTGACTTGCACAATTTAAAGAAGTTGCCCAAATACAGAAAACATTTACCCCCGACCCTGACCACCTTGTAATGGTAAAGTGTGAGAAGAAAAATCAGCTGTGTTCTCTGCTGCACAGTGGGGTGACTGAAACTAATAACAATGTAATATTCCAAAAGCAACAGGAAAGGATTGTAGACATTCTTACCATAAAGAAATCATATATGTTGATGAATGCAGACGATTACTATGTATCAATCAAAAACAAAACTTAAAAATGGAGTCTTTCTCAGGCTGAAGAGGGGAACGAAAGAGTATGCCAGTCAGAGTGGATGAATCCTATGAAGAGACTGTCCTCCCAGAACAAGTGAGTGTGGTCCCTTAAGGTCACTTTGGGGATACAGTCCTTGTGGGATGAATGAATGAATGAATGAATGAGTGGGATTTGAGATTTGTGATAAAAGAAATATGTATACAAAACCCTTGAGCAGTATTTTCGAGGAGCTTTGAGCTGGGTATGGTGATGCACTGCACCCCTGTTACCCCAGCACTTTGGAGGTAGAGGGAGGAGGGTTAGGAATTCAAGGTTGTCCTCAGACACACAGTGAGTTTGGCGGTGACTTGAGCTACATAAGGCCCTGTGTCAAAAATGAAAACATTCCGCTAAGCAAAAGGGTAAACTGGGATGAGACCCCAAACCAGCAGCATTTTTAGAATGTTTCGGAAAGTAGTGAATAGAATAGTATTGAATTAGGAAAAGGAGGCTCAGATAGCCCCAGTCTCCTGACGTGCAGTTTTCATAGCTCACTCCCTCCGTCCCTGATGGCCCCTTTCTTCTGTGCCCTGAAAACTGGTCACAGAATCACCATTGACAGAAGTTTCTAATAACTCGACTGTGCTTCAGTCCCATGTTTCCAATGTTTGGATCCATCATGCATCATTCAGAGGTCTGGAGGGTCATTAGAGACCCTGCTCTCCCCAGGGGCCCTGTGCTGAGATCTGCTTAGAGTGCCTCTAGTACTGGCCGGTTCTCCCCAGGCTGAGCCTGCAATTTTGAGAAGCAAACACTAGATGGCAGTAGTCGATGGGCCGGTGCAGACTCATGACAGATCCACCCTCAATCCCCAGGAGTAAAGAAAACAAAACACGCCAAATCCAGTTGGCAGTAATAAAAATGTTAACTTGCTGCAGGTTAACCACAAGGATAAGTTCCTTCTGAATCAAAGCAAGGTGAATATTCTTTCTCTAATCCTAGTCTTAACTTGTCAATCCCTACCTAACAAATCCTGGGTGACACATTCACCATGATTCTTCGGTTCCGAAAATTCAGTTGTTGTGCTGGGTATGGGAAATATTCCTGGTAGGCTCAGGTCAAAGAAGATAAGTTACTTGGTCTTTCTGACTAATTTCTAGCATATGGCCCATGAACTTCATACTTTAATTTGTAGTAGGATATTTACACAGAGTGATGTATTTGGCGTCTGTAAAGAACTCCTCTATAAATAACAAACAAATCAATGTCAGTTAGCTATCATTTCAGCTGTGTGACGGTCTGAGAAAGGCAACACCATGACGACAATAAAAAGTGTTGGCCCGGGAGGGAGAGGCAAGCAGTTGCTCAAAGCAGTGGAACTCCCGCATGGCGTTTCAATGGTGGCCACACGCCTTTGTCCACACTCAGAGTGTGTGACACTGAGGTAAACCTTGATGTGAGCTGTGGGCTTTGGGGGCACAGGGGCATGTGTGGATAATCATCGACCGTAGGAATCACACTGCTCTTGAGGGACACTCACAGTCAGGAAGGTTGTGTATGTTTGGGGCCCAGGAGTCATGAGAAATCCCTGTGCCTTCTGCTCATCTTTGCTGTGAACCTACAACTTCTCTAAATAACAAAACTGAGTAGACTGGGGCCCAGGGGTCTATTCCGGTGCTAGAGTGCATGCCTGGCACATGTGAAATCCTGTACCACAACTATAATTAAGAGTAATAAGAAGGGCTCTAGCCTGCCCACTTGCCACAGAGACAGAGGTAGGCTACCTGCTCTCCCTTGCACAGTTCTCTTCCATCCTGGTCACCCTTTGGGTGCCTGCTTGGTCACCCTTTGGATGCTATGACCTCCTCCTGGCCCCTCTCCCTCTCTGGGACTCTCCAGGTCCCAGCCCCATTCAATGAATAAACAACTAATTCTAGAACACATCTGTCCCTGTCCTTGTTTTAAGGACTCTAAATGTATTAACTAACTCATGCTTCCTAACAGCCCTCCAAGATTGTTATTGCTAACATCATTCTTGTTTTAAGGATGAAGAAATCAGGGCACAGAGAGGTTAAGTAACTTGTCAAGAGCAGCACAGCAAATGAAAACTCAAGAGTCCTGTTCAGGCATCCCACTTTAGACTCTTTGTTCTTCCCAGCCAGCCCAATTCTTCTCAACAGGAACCCAGTCCCCTGAGGCTTGACGTCACCAGTCCCCTGTCTTATGCTTATGTCATACATTTTTAAGCCAGGAAAGAATATGTTATTTTTTTCTGGTGATGTCATTTATCTGTAGGCAGGTTATGCAACCCTTGATCTTGGTAGAATGAGGCACTATTGCCCATGACTTTCAGCAAAGAACCACAGTTCTAGAAGGTTCTGCCGTACGGTCTGATTTTCAGAAATGAGTCTTACTCTTGGTGAGAAATAGTAGTAATCTGATTTGAAAGATCCACTCATCACATCACCATGTAAACCTTGTATTCTACCTTTCCATTTGAAAAATCACTGGGCCCGGAAGCCTATTAGGTTTGTGTAGATGTTTTCTGTATCCCCTCTGGAACATCACATTCCTGGCCCTCAGCGTCAGAGCTTGACTCTTTCTGAGGCTTAGGACACATGGGGCAGGATGTTGGATCATGAAACAAGTATGGGTTTGGGGACACCCCTATGGTGATTAGGGGACAGACTCCAGAACACTGTGTACTCTTGATGAGGCTGTCTTTAGAAGCCAGCTAAGATACTTCTCTGGTTGTCTAGCCCTTGAGGACTATGCTTGGCATTTGGGCTATAACCAACACCAGTTTGAAGATGGTTGGAGAGTGTGAGAAAATGAAATCACTTGCCAGTAGATCTGGACAGGGGGCTTACTGGAATCTCAAAATGACACCACAGTCTGGCCTGAGCCCCACAAATACAAAGTTCAATAGAGCTGCTTTTCCAAATTGGCTCATTTCTGAGAAGAATCCTGTAGTATGTGGTGTGGGCTCCAGGACTTCAGCAGACCCAGAAGATAGACAGGGGCACGTGCAACAAACTCCAGGACATCCCTGGTGCTCCAGCTCTGAGCGCTGAAGATGACAGGTCCTTATGGTGATGCTCATGGGTCCTTGCTTGTTGGGACAAACTGCCACTAATTATAAGGCTATGAGATGTCTTTAAGAGGCTAACAATCTCAGATATTCGAATCAACATGGAATCTTCACCTTCTGTTTGCACAGCTCCCCCCAATCCCTCACCAAGGAGCCCATCAACCTCTCTCCAAGGCCCCAGTCCCATGGAGGTGGCAACAGAGTTCTGTCTTCAGTGAATTTAGAAGTTATGGGTAGAGTCAGAATTCCCCCAGAATGACATATTGGGCTAACTGGAAGTAACATTTGGTCAGGGTTTCCCTGGTAATATTCCTGAAAGTCTTCCAGCACTTCCAGTGAACTAACTGCATCTAAACTGCCTCCAAAGCTGACTAAAAGTTCATCTGCTAAGGTCCCACACAGGTCTTGTAGACCACAGAGCCAAGGGAGGGACTCTAGTGTATCTACCTCCTAGGTAACCACAATGTGCAGTCAGATGTTAAAGCTACTTTTCCATAAATGGGGGTGCAGAGCAGAGAGAGAGGTAGAGTGGCAGATGGGTATCAAACTGAAGATGTTGTGGCCTTGGTCAAGACCAGGCTAAGAACACACGTTTAGCCACAGGATCCTCTTCTGCCCCAAATGGCAATGGGATCCAATAGCTAAAAGTAAAGCCTGGCTTCTTAGACTGTCCTTCTGTCTCACTCTAATGATGCCATTCTAATGATTTCAGCAGCCTGCCATCATAATGGTGATGGCTTCCACTATCTCATCCCCTGTGGTTCTCAACCAAAGCTTTTGTGTCCTCTGATCCCTGTGTCTGGAAATGCCCCGTTTCCCCCACCCTAACCCCACCCATTATCTTTTACTTCCTTCTAGGAATAGTTCAACTTTCTTCTTCCTGGTTAATGTCTCCTCTCCTGGTAGAAGACTGTTTGGGACATACTCATTCTGTCTCTGATTATAATTAATTACGCACACATGCCGCCTCCATACACTGTGAAGTCATGGTTGAATGGTGTGTTAACATACATACAGATTACGGAATTACCTCTTGGAGCTTGGGATGCAGCCATAGGCAGCCCAGATTGAGATTCCCATCTTTGAGAGCTTTCCTGGACCCAGGCACTGAGTGACAGCAGCAGTGATGGGAAGGTGGGGGAGACAGGCAGCTCAGAGGTAAGGGCAGGGACAGGGCAAGGTGGAGGAGGAGACCAGACCAAGTGGAAATGCCCTTCTCCCTTGTCTACCATGAAGACTAGATGGTGAATCCTTCAGGCTTCTAGCCTCCTCTCCTCCTCTCCCTGTCTTTCATATACCCACTTTCACTTCCTAGAGGAGGGACAAGCCAACATGTCCAAAGCCGGCACCGTTCTCCCTGAAGAGGGCTCACGGTTACCTACCTGAGCTCCAGACATCCCAGCTGTAGAGCCATGCCTTCACTGACCTTGCTGGCATAGCGTTGCATGTAGTCGTTCCGGAGCTGGTGGGAGAAAGGCCAAGCATCAGACTCATGCCTTCCTAAGCACACTGATTTCTCCTGGGCTATGTCTCTCATGTCTATATAGGTGGTTTGAATGAGAATGGCCCCCAAAGGCTTATACATTTAAATGCCTGGTCCTCAGTTGGAGGAACTGTTTGGGAAGGATTAGGAGGTGTGGCCTTGTGGGAGGAGGTGTGTCACTGGAGGAAGGCTTTGATGTTTTAAAAAGCTGGAGCATTCCTAGGGTCTCTCTCCCTCTCTCTGCCTCTTACCTGCAGATAAGGATGTAAGGTATCAGCTGCTGCCGCAGTACCATGTCTACCTGCCTGCTGCGAAGCCCGCCACCATAATGATCTTGGACTCACCTTCTGAACCTCCAAGACTAATAATAAACTCTTCTGTAAGTTGCCCTGGTCATGATGCCTCTTTACAGTAATGGACAGTTTCCCAGCATGGACTAGTGTCTCCATCTCCTCCTCCCATCACCATTTTGGAGATAATGAAACTGAAGCCAGGCCTCGTGGTTCAGGCCTGTAATCTCAGCTACTCTGGATGCTGAAGCTGGAGGATTGCAAGTTCAAGGTCCCTTTGGGCTATGGGAGTTTGTCAGGGCTAGCTCTATCAACTTAATGAGAGCCAGCATGGTGGCATGTGCCTTTAATCCCAGTACTTGGGAGACAGAGGCAGATGACGCTCTATGAGTTCCAGGCCAGCTTGGTCTACATAGTAAGCTCCAGGACAGCCTGGCTACATAGGGAGAGCCTGTCTCAAAGACCTAATAAAATAAAAATGAGATGCTGCAAGGGGAAAAGGGCTGAGGATTGGGCTTAGTAGAAGAACAGTTGCCTAGCAAGTGTTATGTCCTAGGTACAGCCTTTAGTATTGTAAGAAAAATAGAAGGGGGGGGCATAGTAAGCAACAGAGATAAGGGAAGGAGGGAAGGAAGGAAGGAAGGAAGGAAGGAAGGAAGGAAGGAAGGAAGGAAGGAAGGAAGATTTTGGGGAGGAGTTGGTAACTTGTCCACGCCCATGTTGGTAAGTGGTTATAGATGTCACTCAGAGATCAAGAAATGCCTGGCTTGTTGTCTGGCCAACAAGACGGGAGGTGCAGGCTAAGAGCAGAAAGAAACTGGCGGCACCTGCTCTGTCTCCACCGTTTCTGGGCTTCCTCTGTGCAGGGGCTGTGTCTGGCCCTTCTTTAGTCCCCCGGTGTGTGAGGGAGGTTCAGAAAGCTCAAGAGAGCGAGCTAGCACACTTTTAAAAAGTTGTGTGAGCTGGTGGGTGCCAGGTGGTAGCTTGAAAGCGGCCACCACAAGGGCTTTTGCACCATGAGAATTGGTAAGAACTACAAAGCGTGATTGGTTCTTCCTCGGGCCAATCACCAGCATCCTGCCATGGGCATTACTTGGTCCTCACAACAGCTCTCTCTAAAGCGGATGTCATTATTCTTCTTCTAGACTTAAAGAGAAGAAAACAAATTCATGCAAAGGAAGTCCCTGGGATACCAGGGTGGTCAGTGGCAGAAGGGGGCTGGACAGCACCCCTTAGTGCCCCTGCATTAACCTGCTTTTCCTGCTTCACTAGCCAGTTACCCGGCCACACCGAAGCTCAAGAGGAGCTGGGGACATAAAAACAGCCATGGGGAAGCCTTTTATGAGGCTGGGCTTCATCTTTCTATCTCCCCTGAAGAGAACGGATGTGACTCAGCATGTAAAGTGCTGTGAGACACTGGGGTGCTTTTCACCTGTTGGTAGAAGTACAGCAGTGTGGTCCTGTCTTCCTTCAGGCTCTCCATGAAGTCTTCTGGCAAGTAGCGGATTTGAAGGTCATACCTGTAACGAGACAGATTCTGGTAGACACTGGGAAGCCAGACTCCTAAGAGGGACCAAAGCTACTCTATCCCTCAGCATGCAAGGGCTATTCATGATGCCTCTGCCCATGGATCCAGAACAGTTTCTTTTCCTGCTTTGAACCATGCCAGAGAGGTGGCCAGCAGGCACTGGGCCTCACAGCTAGCCCTGACTGTCATCTCTTCTCCCCAATGGGTACTAGCTTTCTTAGTTCAAAGACCAGCCCTTAACCTAGGCTCTCCTCCCTTCCCACCCTCTGCTCCCCTTCACCATAGCACCAACCGCATCTGGTCTGGGACTGCGCCTAGGTACTGTCCTGGGATGGGGATTCGCTATCAGCCTGGTTTAGGTTTTGAAAATACTTGCATCAGGACACCGTGGGAGGACTAAGTCTAGAAAGCCACTCCGATTTTCTAGAAGGTTCTGAACCTTGAGACTGCTCCAAGAGAGGGTGCCATTCCTACCTCCACTCAGCCTCCACGTGTAGACATTCGTACTTGTCCTGCACCTCGCCCACCGTCATCTGTGGGTGCAGCCAGTGGATCTCATCTGACTTCATGTGTTTCAGCCTCAGCCCATAGCATTCAGCCAGCTGGATGTTGGGCCCTATCCGCCCACTCAGCAGGATGGAGGTGATGATCTCCTAGGGAGGAGATGAGAGGGCTGAGATTCAGGGGTACTTCCTTCCGGGCTCTCCACAGGCTCCCCGTGCACATCCCCTAACCTCGTGCGGCAATCTGTCATGGATATTATTTATTTCAGAGTCTCTAACAGCTAGTGCAAGCCTGGGTACACACGGTGTTCTAGCCAATGAATGAACAATTGGGCAAAATGAGACAGACATAGAAGAAGTGGGAGGAGGTAGCAGAAGTGAGGACAAGATGCAGAGGCTGAGAACACAGATCAAAACAATTAATAGCAGCTGAGCATGTGCCCTGTGAAAAGCGCTTTCTGGATGGTTTCCAGTCTAGCCAGCAGGATGCAGTACAAGACCGGGCTCTGCTCGGTCTTTTCCACACATGACTTCACTGAGTCCATGTGACATGTAAGTGTCACCGCTGCATTATTGCTGGTAAGGAAACTGATGGCGGAATTAAGCTGGTATCGTGGGGCCCTGGACCTCTGAACTGCTGGAGGAGACAGAGAATGAGTCCGACTTTAAGGAATTGAGTGGTATATTGCCCACACAAAAGCATGATCTCAGGAAAGCTGATAGGAAGGCACTGACCTTCTTGTTCTGTTTTTTTTGGGGGGGGGATTTTTTGTCCTTTCACCCACAGTTTCAGCAGCTCCCATGCTCACAGCTCAGTGCCACCACTTCCTGGCCCAGACACAGAGCATGAAGGTCAAATGCAGGGCTGTCTGGAAGCCCATCCTTCAGTAAGGCCCTGACTAGCCCATTAAGCTGTTGGTGCTCACATCTCTTCCATGGGTCCACATCCAGTGAGTGAGCCGAGCCCACTCCTGACAGAGCAGAGTTCCCTGGATGCAGATTTAAAACCTCACAGACACTGGCCCATGTGAGCCTCAAGTCTGAAATGCATGGTTACCCAGCCTACACCAGCCCACACCAGCCCACACCAGCCCACACCAGCCCACACCAGCCCACACCAGCCCACATCAGCTTACACCAGCCTATACCAGCCCACACCAGCCTACATCAGCCTATACCAGCCTACACTAGCCTGGCCAGAGAGAGGAGGGATGCTTCATTGTTTAGACTGTATGTTTTTTAAACATGCCTCCCAAGAAGTTGTCTAATTTGGTAAGCAAAAGTGCAATTAATTCCTTTATTGGAATTAGAAGAAAGTGTGGGTTTTTTTTTCTCTCTACTAGGAAAATGTCAAGACTAATATTTAAGTAATTTTGGTTTAAAAGAATGTCCAGTTTATGCATCGGCTTGGACACCCGGGTGTCTTGGTCCAGCTGCCTCTTTCCAATTCTCTTGAACTCCTGGGAATGCAAACTAGAAGACCCTCAGCCACAAAATTCTTATTCCTACTAAGTAAGATCATGTCCCTCAGAGCAGCTCACTCCTGGTCTGTGAGATGCATGACGGGCAGCATGGGGAACAGAGCACAAGCCAACGATCTAACACCAGCTCTGAAACCAAAACCAAGGCTGGAGGTGAAGAATGCAGTCTACGGTGACTCCAGAGAGCAGGGCGTGGGTGAGAACATCAGGTCAAAGTTGTGAAGCAGACTGGTCTGTCATTATCTCCCCTTAACTTCTGTTACTGACCTCCTGTTCATCTCTGCCCACGTGGTCACCCTGATATTTTACCCAGAATGCCTCACATCTCCACTGAGTCCCACCTGCAGTCCCCACCTGCAGCCCTCACCTCTGGCACCGAAATGCAGAACCTCCCCTTACCAAACTGAAATCTATTAAGCTAGCACCTCATTTTGCCATCGCTCAGAACCCTGAGCTAGGTACAGATGAAAAATCTCTAAGATAAGCAGAATAAATCCAGGAGTTGAAGAGCCCTCCTTGCACACGCAGCCCGGTGTCAGCCCTGACCAGATGTTGCCACTCACTCCCCAAGCATGACCCACTGTTGTTCTCTCTACACAGTTCTTCTTCTTTAAGGTGACATGTGTACACACACACACACACACACACACACACACACACACACACACGAAATTGTAGGATAGGCAAAATTCATTGAAACTAGGTGAGGGGATGAGTGTCTGGTGTGGGAGTATATATATATAACCTTAACATTTATAAATTTTAGCCATACAATACTGACATATAAATACACTCATGTGACCCACATACCAATTAAGATACACGTTTCCACATCTTTAGATAATCCACTGTCTGGGTCAACCCTATGTCTAACTCCCACATCAGACTCCCATCCCCTTTCTTAGATTCAATGAATTTTGCCCATCCCTACAATTTCATGTATTTAATGTATGTTAATTTTTTCTTTCTAACTTCTTTCACTTAGTATAATGTCTAAGATCCACCCACATTGCTGATATATCAGTACATAGTTTCTTTTAATTTTTATTTATTTATTTTTTGAGACAAGGTATTACGTATCCCAGGATGATCTTGACCTGGTAATCCTCCTGTCTCAGCCCCCTAAGTACTAGGATTACAGGTATACATCATCAATCACACCCTGGTAATGTTTCTTTCTCTCTTATTTTGTTACGCTGGGAATTGAACCTAGGGCCTTGTATACGGTAGGCAAGAGCTCTATCCCTGACCCATGTCCCCAGCTTCATTGTTCCTTTTTGGAGATGAGTGATAGTCTACTAATCAACAAACTATAATATGTTTATTTAGCCCTCTACTTCTAGAAACCTAAGGCATTTCTGTTTGTTTGTTTGTTTAACTATTGTGAACTTTTGAAAGTTAATGCGAAGTGTTTCTGTGTATAAATGATACAGTGGCATTTGCTTTTAATTGATCCCCAAGAGTAGAGTTACTGGATCAAGGGTCTTGGACTTCATAAGAAATGGCGGGGGATGGAGAAGGGGCTTGGCGACTCAGAGTGACTGTTGGAGACAGACTTGCACAGTTGGTTCTCTCCATCTCTTTTCCTCCCTTTTTAAACTAGTTCTTTGAGAATTTTGTCCTGACAGGTCTCTAGATTCAGATTTTCCATCTAGAACAAAGAGCTAGGACTAGCGCCTGAGTGAAGTGGTTTTGTTACAATGAGCTAAAACTCTTTGGAACATTGCTTGGCTCAAGGTTAATACTTTTTTTAAAAAAGGCATTTTAACACAGTAATTTCTTACAGGGTCTGGTTTAAACTCGGTTATAAAACAACATTCTGTTTCATTCTTCTATCTCGTTGCCTCCTCTCTTCCCTTGCACCTTTCCTTCTCTCGGAAGTGGTGGTAGGGCCAAGGGTTCGACTAGACGCCTGGGGAGCTGGCCCTAGCGGGCAGCCCAGGGACAAAGAGAACTGGATGATGGGATCGATTACCTACAGGGGAGCTGAGCAAAGGGAAAGATGTATTGAAAATAATGAGAACTTCTTACTGTCAGGGAAAGTATTCAAACTATGGGGAGGGGAAGGCTAGGGAGGACCATGGAATAAGGGACTGGTTTGAAATGGTGGGTTGGATGAGTTAGAAGGGGTGGGGAGGCTGTTTCACTTTGAGTTGTCTTTACTAGAAGGGCTTAATGAGCAATTCCATGTCACAGTGCTTTTCAAACCAAGCCTAAGGTTCAGTTTCCAAACACCATTCTTTAGAGAAATGGCCTAAGACACTTGTATAAACAGATGGTTCCGGGGCTGGGAGGAGAATAGGCAGCACACAGTGAGTCTGAAACATCCCTGTGGACCAGAACAAAGAGAATGTTCGGAGCATGTTGGGCATTCCTAACAACTACACACGATCGTCCTGAGGTGCCCACCTGAGACAAGGCTGGGAGAGCCCAAGCTGTATGCTTCTTTCCTGAGGGTGAGTGTGAATGTTGCTGGGGACAGACAGCCTTGCTGAACGGCACTCCCACCCTCCACCCATGTGACCAGACTGGTTACTGGGGTTGGATTATAGAGAATTTGGCTGGTCTTTGTTTTTGGTTCCAGATCTTGGGATTTTCCAGGTGATAGGACTGACTCTGTTATTCATGCTGGGTTCTAACATTTGGTGGACCCATAGTTTCAGAAGTGGGTGAGGTGCGGGTGGGGCCTTGGCCAACTGTGTATTGGCTTCTCTGATTGTAAAGGCCAACCATGTTCTTGGAGAATTGTACTTTTGAGTCTGAGAGTTAGCCTGAGCTTGTGGGAGGGAGGGAAAAGGGAGAGCATGTTGAACCATATGGTCATAGAGTCCACTCATCATTAACCATGACTTCTCTTGGAAGCCCTAACATATCTCTGAATCAGGATGGTCATCTGGTCATGCACGTTGGTGTGCCTGAGTTCACAGAGGCTTCCTGTCTGGGATTCTCTCAGAATTTCTGTGTACGTCTTCATTGGCTGGTGTTAATTTGTATCTATTAGGATAAAGCTACAGCTTTAAGTATTGTCTTTATCCCAGTTCTTTGACTTGTTCTAGTCAATTATTGAACGCAAGGAGAAAGTGGGAACCCACCAATTTATAGTAAAAGTGTGGGTGGCTCAAGATCCGAGGTAAGAGGTGCGTGGTGAACTGGGCCCTTAATCTGTGAAGTCTGTTAACTGTGTGGCTGTGGAAACACATTGTGTCAGAACTTCCTTGCAAACCATGTCCATCCTTCAGACATGGCTCGGAGAAATGAATTTGATGCTCATAACTGCATAGAAAGAGCGTCAACATGATATCACACAAACTAGGACGTGACCATGCACTTCAGAAACGGGGCCCAGAGGACCCTAGCTGGATCTGAACTGAAAACCTTCTCCCTAAGGACTAGCTCTCATGGTACCAGGAGGCAGCATGTAAGCTTTCAAAGCCAGGAAACAACCAATAATCCTAGTCAACCGATGCCTGTGAACTACAACAACACCCAGCATGACTCTCCGACCCTAAGGCTGCACACAAACCTTGGTGGTAACCAGCAGCTCTTTAATTGGACTTCAGGTCAGTTCAGTGAGAGGAAAATGACACCTGGTACTAGAAACCTGGTCAGCTCCCTGAGGCTAGAGAAGTCATGAACCTTGGTGGAGAACCTAGAGTCGACACTTTACTAAAGTAGTATAAAGCCTAACTATACATGTAGCTCTCACCCCTCACCAAGGAAACTCCTCTTTGCAACAAATGGAGACCATTACAGAAAACTACAACCAATCAAAATGTAAAAATGAAGTGTTGTGCAGCCCAATCCCAATTGATACACTCACAACACAAATCCTGTGCCCAAGGCTCAGGGGTCATTGTGGAAGAAAGGGCAAAAAGACTGTAAGAGCCAGAGGAACAGGGATTTACCGCAAGATTGTGGCTCCTAGAAAGGTCAGAAGCCACCACACCCATAACGTCTCATCAACATGGCTGTATAAACGTGATCTGAGCAAAGACGACACTGACAGACATGATAAAGGAAAAGAGGAAATCTCATGAAGCCTCAACTCTAGACAAAAAAACTTCAGGCAACTAAGGAATAGTGAGAGAAGCGGAAAACTTCTTCTCAGGGGAAGAGCGCACTGAGGAGTTAGTTCTCCAATCCAAAATGGTCAGCCCTGGAAACTTACGTACAAGTAACAGTATACGGACCGAGTAAGTTATACTTCTATATTTAGGAATACACACACACACCACCACCACCACACCACCACCACACCACCAACAACAACAACTAAAGAAAGAGAGATCATGAATTTGAAAAAGAACAAGGTGGGGTCCATGGGAGGGTTTAGGAGGAGGAAAGGGGATGGGGAAATGATGTAATTATCACAAAAATAAGATGTGTGTGTGTGTGTGTATACCAGACAAACAAATAAACAAAAAGCTAGATTGTGAATCTAGTTCTGACAGGTCTTCCGACAGGATGACACACTCCCTGAAGCCAGTGTCCCCCTGTGGTCCTCTATCCTTGCCTATCAAGCTACACACAGTTCTGTATTCAAAGCATCAGTCATCATCCGCCACGTGCACACTATGAAGAGCTATGGCACTGTGGCTCCAGGGAGCACACAACCCTCAGCCCTGGAGAAGTGTAGAATATTATTTTAAAGCGTGTTACTTTTTTTTTATGCTGCATTTGTTTAACTCTGTGAAGATGTGTGACTGTGCCTGTGTAAAGCACCTGCATGGTCTAAGAAAGAACGGAACGACCAATAGCAAGGCAGGAAAGAGAGATAGTCAGGGCTGGCAGGCAGAGAGAATACACAGAAGGAGAAATCTGGGAAAAGGAAGAAAGAGCAAGAGAACAAGGAGAGGAGGATGCTAGGGGCCAGCCACCCAGCCACCCAGCCACCCAGTCACCCAGTCACCCAGCTAGCCACAGAGTAAGAGTGAAAGTAAGATAACAGAAGTAAGAAAAGGAAAAAGGCCAGAGGCAAATGGTAATAGGATAATTTAAAGTTAAGAAAGCTGGCAAGAAACAAGCCAAACTAGGGCTGAGCATTTATGGTTAAGAATAAGTCTCTGGGTGTGATTTATTTGGGAGGAGGGTGGCAGGCCCCCTAAAGGAGTAAAAACCCCCAACTACAGAGAAGCATATGAGTATAGGCCAAAGGATGAAAAGGCTTCCGTTTAGGGGGCGCATCTGCCCTGAGCTACCTCCAGCCCGACCTCCCTTGTGCTTTCCCACACGCAAACAGCAGGAGCGGCAGAGTTGTGGCCAGACTCCCCCCAGCTCATCAGCTACCATTAATGAGTCAATATGTCTTTCTGTATCAACAAAGCCTCCTTAAAAATGATAGTACATGGTGTTTCCTTACTCACAATTACCATCTGGAACCTGAGTTCTTAACAAGTGCTCTCTCTTTAGATAAGCCCAGGGTTCCTTTTGCTCCAGGAAGTCCTTGCCTTCTTCCCATACCAGGGCTTCCAGGTGCTGAAGGGCAGGCTTTCTAGCTGCCTTTGGTTGCAGCCTAGATTCTAAAAGACCTCTGGCACTTTCTTACAAACATCTGTATTCCTAGAGTTTTCCTTCCTTCTTGGTTCATGTTGATTTATTCCAATTATTAAATAGTGTGAAGACTCCAAATGACCTTTTCCTCCTTCTCTGTTCTCTGACTTTTCCACTTGCGGGTCAGAAACAAAGAAGGAATGTGTCTGGATAGCTTGTGCCCACACCCCAGAGGGTTTACAGTCATACCCCATATGGTGACTTTTCAGTTGGTGTCAGACCACATTCAGGAGAGTAGTCCCATAAGATGACATTGTCAGTGATGTCATAGCTGTCACAGTTTGTGTATATCTTCTTTCTAATGCTTGTATGTTTGTGTGTGGCATGCATGCATGCGTGTATGCATACCCACATGGGTGTGAATACATGTGGAATCAGGATGATGCCAAGTGTCTTCCAAAATCACTCTCCACCTCACATATGGAGGCAGGGTCTGTCACTCGAACCCAGAACTCTCTGGCTTTGCTAGTCTATCTAGGCAGCTTGATCTGAGATTGCTGTGTCTGTGCCTCCAGAGGTCAGGAACCACAGGTGGGCTGTCATCACCACCAGCTTTTCTGTAGGTGCTGGCAATCTGAACTCCAGTCCTCATGCCTGTGTGGCAAGTGTTTGACCTACTGACTCACCTCCCCATTCCCTTCACACAAGTTTGAGATTGCAGAGTGATGTAATCCTCCCACTATTAAACAATCCCCAAAAGTAGATCATCCAAGTAACAGACTTCTCACTCTCCTCCTTCCCAGTACCATCACATTCCAGAACCTCCTCAGTGACCTCTCTGCTTTTGCTATGTCCTCAGGCTCAATTAGTTAATAAATACCCAAATTTTCCTTAAGTGTTGTTAAGCTTTTTCGTATTTGTGTCCAGGTTATTTAAAAAAAAAAAAAAGAACCAATGTGATAGCTGGGGTGCTCCCACCCACCATCCTCCACCAAGATAGTGTGGTCCTCACCAACCTCCACCAAGATTACTTGATCCTCACCATCCTCCACCAAGATAACTTGGTCCCCACCATCCTCCACCAAAATAGCCTGGTCCCCATCATCCTCCACCAAGATAGCCTGGTCCCCACCATCCTCCACCAAGATAGCCTGGTCCCCACCATCCTCCACCAAGATAGCCTGGTCCTTATCATCCTCCACCAAGATAACTTGATCCCCACCATCCTCCACCAAGATAGCCTGGTCCCCACCATCCTCCACCAAGATAGCCTGGTCCTTATCATCCTCCACCAAGATAACTTGATCCCCACCATCCTCCACCAAGATAGCCTGGTCCCCACCATCCTCCACCAAGATAGTCTAGTCCCAACTGCTCCTTTGGTTCAGTTCCTTGTTCTTCCCTCCCTGCCATGTTTTAGGAGTGTCCTTATCAAAGTCATTCCATGCAGACCTCTATCCTGCATGCTCCTGATTCTCCTGAACTGACAGAATTTTGGGTTCTTCCCCTGGATCTAGTCCTAGGCAGCATGTGAGGGCCTCTGGGAAGCCATTTCTTACTCCCCTGGATTAACAGCATTTTTGGTTCCTCTATGGACTCCAATGAACTTCAAATGTTCATCCAGCAACATATTGTTATGAGTTGAATTTTGTTTTTCCAGAAAGACATACTGGAGACACAACCTCTGCTTCCTTTCCACTGCAACCTTGCTGGGAAAGAGAGTCTTTGGAGACTAGTCAAATTAAAATGAGGTCACTAGGTAATCCCACTCCCATCTGACTTATGTTCTTATAAAAGGGACATTAAGTCACCAAGAGAGACATGCACACAATAATGCAAAGGACAGGTGAAGAAGCAAGATTTGAGTAAAGGATCTGTAAGCCAAAGGACACCAAAGACAAAGGCAGATCACCAGACCTGGGGAAGAGGCAGGGAAGAATTCCTCCACAGACTTCAGAGAGGGCATGGCCCTACCAACACCTTGATGTTGGCTTTCTAGGCCTCAGAACTATGAGGCAACACATTTCTGTACTCTTCAGCCATCCTATGTGCGGTATTTGTTAGAAGACTCCTCAGCATCTAATAAAGACCTTGACGAATTAGGACTAAACCAACTGCCTGTGTGACCTTAGATCAGATGGACATGGACCATCTTTGAGTTCTAATTGATGATCGGTTGAGGATTCCAAGAGAAGTGTCCTGCATCAAAAAACAGTCTTCCAGTGACAACCCTCTGAGAGACAGGAGTGCAGATTTAAATTTATTTCCAGTTCTTTTTAGATGACAGACCAATATGTTCTGACCCGTGGCTAATATGTCATGACTGGCCTGCTTTTTGTCCGTTCCAGGTACATAAAGAGCTCAGACAATGCTTGGTATACATTAAGTAATCAATGAATAGTAGTTATCATGGTGGGCCAATAAGCAGTGACGAGATAGCATGAGCAGATGTGGATGCTAGCACAGACAGAAGGAAGATGATAAATAATAAAATCATCCCAGGATGATCAGGCCACACCCAGAGTGGATCTGGCCATACCTGCCCTCTGGAAGAAACAGTGAAGAGAAAAATGACTTCATTCTGCTTGGAGCAAAAGCCTGGAAGAGCTTTAGGGCCTGAGAATCAAGCTCAATACAGCAGTGTCTTCCTTTTCTCTTTTGTTCTACATGGAGATAGAAGGTAGAACTCAAAAAAAAAAAAAAGAAAAAGAAAAGAAAAGAAAAAAAGAGAGAGAGAATTAAAAGGCTGAGACAGTAGCAAGATCAATCTTTAATTGACGTAGAGCACAAGGGTTGTCTTTAAAAATAAAAATACTCCGTTAAATATAGACCTGTTCTATTCAAATTCTGATTTGTTAATATGCCACAAGGAAGAGCTCTTAATGCTAAGATGAGCTTCAGGAGGAAGAAAGAATAAGAAAAGGCAGACAGGAAAGTACCAGACAGGTTAATATATTTCTTTAAAAAAAAAATGTTCCCCCTACTAAGATACCTTTGAAAATAATGACTTTATAATTCATTGTGAAGTTGGCATGGGTGATGGGTCACGTTTAATTGCTTCAGAATGAAGGGGTGAAGAGTGTTATTGCTGTGGAGGATGGATCTAGAGAATTCACATTTGCTATAGTGCTTAATAATCTATATCAGTGAGTGTCAACAAGGTGCTGTTGACATTTGGTGCATATGCTGGCTAGTTTTATGTTAACTTGACACAAGCTAGAGTCATCAGAAAGGAAGGAGCTTAAATTCAGAGAATATCCTCCATAAGACTGGGCTGTAGGCAAGCCTGTAGGGCATGATTAAATTAGTGACTGATGTGGGAGGACCCAGTCCATTGTGGGTGGTGCCATTCCTGGGCTAGTGGTCCTGGGTTCTATCAGAAAGCAGGCCAAGCAAGCCATAATGAGCAAGCCAGTAGGCAGCACCCCTCCAAGGCCTCTGCATCAGCTCCTGCCTCCAGGTTTCCGCCCTGTTTGAGTTCCTGCCCTGACTTCCTTTGGGGATGGACTGTGATGCGGAAGTGTTAGCCAAATAAACCCTTTCCTCCTCAACTTCCTTTTGCTCATGGTGTTTCTTCATAGCAATAGTAACCCTAACTAGAACAGGGCCAAAAGATTCTTTGTTGTGTGTGGCTGTTTAATACACATGGCCACAACCCCACTGAAATCCAAGTTTCATGTCCCAGCCACGATGACCACGACACAGTGGAATTCTAACTGGTTCCTAGAAGGAGGAATTCAAGAGATGTTGATGAGCCTTGAGTCTTTGCCTAAGATCTGGACACCCTGTGGGGATAGAGAGCAGGCAGGTGAGCAGGAGAATGTTATGGAAGACTGTAAGCCACACTGAAAATCTGGGTACCACTGAAGTCAGCATCACAAGCTAGGGGATGGGATGAGGTGATCTAAGCAATGACAAAGTTACTCTGGAGGAATGGCTCAGTGGTTAAGAGTGCTTCCCGCTCTCCCACAGGACCAGAGTTAGGTTCCTAGCACTCATATCAGGTGACTCGCATTCACCTGTAACTCCGGCTCCAGGGGATCTAATGCTTCTGCAGGTACCCACACATACACCCAACATTCATTCACACAGATGAAAATCTGTACGTATAAATAAAAAATTATCTTTTAAAAAGTGACAGGGTACCATGTATCCTGACAGCCTCACAGGAAACCTCATGCCAGGGCACACAGCCCACAGGCTCCCTGGCAACTGAGACCCGTGGCAGTAGGGGGAAATGGTAGACTTATATCATCTGGGCTCGGCTCCCTGACCCTAGCCGGGTGTCAAGGTGACATGTATATGAAACACTCTTGCATTCACCTCTGCACATCTGTGTGCTTTTGCGGCACATGCCTGAGTCCAAACAGATGGCTATTAGGGAATTGAATGTTCCAGGAAGACATGCCCATGTCCTCATCCTTAGATTACATTTGAAAAAGGGGGGACTATGTAGATAGAATTAAGTTAAACATCTCCGTTGACAGTCACTCTGGACCCTCTGTGTGGCTCTTAACCTAGGGTGTCTTTATAAAAGCTGCGGAAAAGAAGGCGATATGAATGGAGAGGTGGCGTGGAGAGATGCTACCAGTGCCCAGGAACACCAGGAAGTCATCAGACACTGGAAGAGGCAGGGAAGGGAAGAGTGTGTGAGGTTCCAACACCTGTACTTGGGACTTCTAGCCTTTAGAGCTATGAGAGGACCATGTCTGTTGTTTTAATCACTGGTTCCTAGTAATCTGTTAAGGCAGAGTTAGGAAACAGAGACAATAGCTATATAAGTTCCGAGTCTTTGGTTCGTATAACAGATAATTTTCAAATGGGGATTGCAGAGCAAAGTACTAAAGTTTGCATAACTTATCACTCCAAAATCGTTCATTCCAAGGTGATAAAAGCTCTAAGGAGGACATTCAACCATGAACCCATCAGATCAAAAATAGAACAGCAGCACAGACACCTGACTCCTCATTTGCAGACGTCATGAGTCTATGCATAGATAGGCTCTGACTGAAGTCTCTACCCATTAGGCTTCACATCTTCTTTTTCCTCACTGCAGTAAGTGTCTGCATGTGTGAGGGGCTGGGAACACACACAGGAAATGAGAAAGGGTGCAGAAAAGAGGAAGTGTGTATAAATGTGCCTCTTTTTATGTCACTGTGGGGTGCTGGTCTGTGGTTTCCTGACTGAGCCCTTCCTGCATGTTTCATGGGCTGCCCTCATGCCGGGGGCTAGCCTGGTGTGGGCCAAGCCTTCTCCTATGAATAGCTTCCCCTTTCTTCCTGTTGTACCTCCAACCTTGAGGCATTGATCTTACAGCCTCTGAAGGATGGAAGTGAGGAATGCAGAGGTGATGAAGAACCCCAGCCAAGATGGGGCCTATGCTCAGTCTTCACACAGTAGAGGGGGTGGGCAGGGGCATTCTCTTCAACACCTTTTTTTTAAATGATGTTTAAAATTTTATTTTTCATTATGTTTATTGTGTGTGGGGGTGGGAGATGTATACCTGAGTATAGTGCCGATGGGGGCCAGAAGAGGTTGTCAGATACCCTGGTACTGGAGTTACAGGCAGTTGGGAGCCACCTGATGTGGGTGCTAGGAACCAAATTTCAATCTTCAGCAAGCTAAGTATGCAGTCTTAACTGCTGACCCAGCTCACTAGGTCCTCAACTTCTTCTTAAACATCTCTAATGACATTCACGATTTAATCACATTCTCAAAGGCCTCACATTTCCATGTTGTCAGATTAAGTATTAGGTTCCAACACAAGTATTTTGAGGGACACACCAACATTCAGTGCTAGCACTTCCTAAGGGTTCTTACTTCAATATCTATCATATTAGGGATTAGAGCTTCAACATATGAATCAAGGGATACAGAAACATTTACTCATAACACCCTGTATTTAGTTAGGCAACAGGTCTAAACTTGAAGCCCCTGGGGTAAGTGTCTTTGTAAGTATAGGGCAGGACTGTGTGTCACAATACCTGTATCTTCTCCTCCCGGGGATTCCGGGAGGCTTGTGGGGATTCACAGGAGATGGTAGTGAGTGGAAGTGGGGCCAGAGTAGGCTGCTTTCGGGCAAGCAGCACCCAAAGGACGCCTGCAATCTGGAGAGCCCACTGTGGGTAGAAAGGATGCACCTGGACAGGGTGGGGGAGCCTGGTTGGACAGGGTAGTTTCCAGACAAAACCAGGATGACTTTTTTCCTTCTCTCCTTTTTATTTATTTATTTATTTATTTATTTATTTATTTATTTATCTATTGGTTTTTCGAGACAGGGTTTCTCTGTGTAGCTTTGCGCCTTTCCTGGAACTCGCTTTGGAGACCAGGCAGGCCTCGAACTCACAGAGATCCGCCTGCCTCTGCCTCCCGAGTGCTGGGATTAAAGGCATGCACCACCACCGCCCAGCTTTTATTTTTTTTAAAAGATGTATTTATTTTATGTGTCTGAGTATTTTGCTTGCATGTATGTATGTGCGCCACATGAGCGGCTGGTGCCCACAGAGGCCAGAAGAGGGCATCAGATCCCTTACAAGTTGTATTGTAGACTTGTGAGCTGCCATGTGGGTTCTGAGAATCAAACCTGGGTCCTCTGCAAGATGAAGTGCTCTTAACTACTGAGATGTCTCTCCAACCCTGCTCCTTTTAAGACAGGGTTTAGTTATGTAACCCTAGCTAGCCCAGAACTTATGATGTGGCTCATGCTGGTCTCAAATTCACAGCAATCCTCCTGCCTCAGCTTCCCAAATGCTGAGATTACAGATACCAGCTGCCAAATCTGGTAAGAATAAATCTTGACCACTCATATGTACATGGAAGGAGCTGAAAAATGGATCTAGGATGGAGGCGGTGCAGGGCTCAGGCAACTCCAGATACAGTGTATCATCACGTGGGCTCCGGCAACTCTTGAGATATATTGTATCACAGGCACAAGCCCATCCTTTGCTTAGGGCTTTCCCACGTGAGAAGTTCTAAGGATGGGCAGAGTTGGGCACAGAATGGATCAGCAGGCATCAGCCAGAAGGAGAAGACAGGGCAAGCTAGCCCTTCAGTGTGCTGATCAGAGAGGAGTCTGACACTCAGGCCTGGGTGATCGCAGAATTCATCCTCCAGTTCATGGTTGGATTGACATTAGCAGGACCCTGCCAGTCATCCCTGGACAGTGTGTGCAGACTGAGATGTAACCCAGGACCTATGGTCACCCTATCTGCAAATGAGCTGGGGATGGAGGAAGAGAAGAAAGAAACAAGAAGTACGAGCGGGCAAAGAGGAAAACAGGAAAGGAGGCTCCGGCCGCTGACATCCTTGCTACCTGTTTGCAAGGTGTTGTCTTAATCCCTCTCCCAGACTAGCAAATGAGCACCTTAGAGGGAAACACAATGACGTAAGCCTCCACCTGCCACAGAGTCGGCTCCCAGCAAACACAGTTTCCCATGACTATCAAAGCAAAGGGAAGTGGGCATTCAGGAAGGGCAGATTCCTCTTCTGAGCACCAGTCTCCTCAGCAGCTGCCTGCTTTCTGTGAAGACCTCGGTGCTACGGCCAGTGATGATGTTCAGACCTGTCCTGTTCTGGAGAGAGGGTCTCACTGTGTAGCCCAGGCTGGCCCGGAACTCACCAACCTCCTGCCTCCCCGTCTAGAGAGCTAGGATCATGGATAAGGGCAGCTGTGCCTGCTTTGTTTCAGCACAGAGAACACGTGATGGGGCATTTACGTTGACACAGAAGGCATTCGAGAATCTAGATTAAAAACTTGAAATCGGCAGTCTGCCTGGAGTAAGGATGCGGTGGATCCACGACACCAACGTGAGCTGTGTGGGGGCAAGTCCTGTTGCTTCTGTTTCATCACACACGACTAAGAGGGAGGGTTGGAGTTGACGCAGTGTTCTTAGAGAGGGAAATGTGCTTGGCAAGTCTGAAAGGGCTGGCAGCATTTTGGGAACTGGGAGGATGATAAAGGGACATAGAGTGAAACAGAAAAGTTCACTGAAGTCAAGACCAAGGGATGGGGGAGGAGAGTATAAGGTTAGGAAGCGGGGGAGGAAGAGGCCACTAACTTCAGGAGAATCTGAGGCAAGGATGCTGGGCCAGGGCCCCATCCCTACACACCCTGGGGACTATGTCCTCAAATAGGCAGTGAGCAAAGCTGTTCCTTGATACCTGGACCAACCCCTCCTCTGCATGGCACACTTGCCTAGGTTCTGTTTCTATCAGAGCACTTGCATTGTATTTTAAAGATGCATTCATGGGTGTGAGTCAAAATCACAGCCTTCGTCAGGAGGCCCTAGAAGAACAGGGAATTTGCCCATGTTTGGAGAATGCCGGTGTCCCACGCATGTGCCAGGCACTGGGGGAACACAACAATATTTGTGGGATGAAAGACAGAATATTCAGGATGCTTTTCTGTGTGGTCTCATCCATAGCCAGGGTTTCATTCAGCCACCATCCACAGCCTGACAAGTCCAAATTCTTTGTCAAGATGGAATCTCTCTCCAGAATCACCTAGCAATGGTGTTTTTAAGGTTGCCACTTGAAAACAGGACGGCATCTCCTATACTCAGAGAGACAAACAGAGTGGAGGACGCCCCACTCCCCAGCCAAGTTCCTCCAGTGTTCACCTTAGGGAGTGCAGTCCTGTCTACCAGAGGCAGGCCATAGTTCTTCACACTTCCTCCATGTTCTTGCATCTCTGATACATCATCAGAGCCCTTTACTTCCAACTCCTCTGTTCTCTGAGCTGCAGTCACTTCTTTCTGTAGACTGAACTGGTTAAGAGTGTACACTCTGGGGGTGGGTTGTCTGGGTTTGAAAACAAAACCTACCACTTAGCTAACAATTTGCTTAACTCCTCTGCACTGAGTTTCCTTAAATAGAAGTGGAGATAATAACAGTATGTGTTTCAGAGGGGCCTTTTGAGAAGTCAGTGAAATAACATGTATGTGGGGTTTTTAAAAATGTTAGCTTCTATCATCACCAACAACACTGCTACCACTGTCACCACCGCCATCATCACCACCATCATCATCACCATCATCATCACTATCATCACCACCACCACCATCATCACCACCATCATCACCATCATCATCATCACCATCATCACCACCATCATCACCATCATCATCACCACCATCATCACTACCACCATCATCACCATCATCACCACTGCTATCATCATCACCATCATCATCATGACCACCACCATCATCACCACCACCATCATCACCACCATCATCATCATCATCACCATCACCACCATCATCACCATCACCATCATAGTCACTGCTATTATTACTATTATTACTGCTGCCACCATCACCACCACCACTGTCACCACCACCATCATCACTGCCAACATCATCACTACTATTACCACCACCAGCAGCACCACCACCACCACCATCACCAAGACCACCACCCCATCATCACCAATATCACTACTACCATCATCACTACTGCAACCATCATCAATACTAATACCACCATCATAATCACCATCACCACCACCGTTGCCGTCATTCCTGCCATTGTCAGTGGCATCATCAGTATTATCATACCCATGGCTAGACTAATCTACACTGTTACCGTCTCTCCACAGACCTCCACCTATAGCCATACTTACCTCCTTCCAGTCTCCACTCTGTAACCTACATCATCCTTTTAAAAAGTACTTTCACATCATACATTATATCAGTTTTTCCCATGAGGTGAGATTAACGAAGTTATTAACATGACTTTGTCAGTTTTGGGGAACTCATGGCCTCAAACCTGCCACATGCATTCTCAATTTAGGACTGTATGATGCCCCTTTGGTAGCAATGGTCTTACCCTCTTCCCCTTTTCCTTCCTTTCACAGCCAAAAGCCCTCTGCTATATTGGTTAATTCTCTTTCTATGTGCCAACCCATACCAAAGGCCTCCTGTGCTGAAACTACCCAGAAAAAATGCCATTGATGACATGGAGTCCTGAAGCCAGTGAATCCATTTCTGGCTTTATCTGAAGACTTTATTCAGCATCATCTTGTACCGCTAACCACTCCTGTCTTGGGCTCCCCTGCCTCTGCTGATTTCTCTTTTCTTTTACTACCTTTTTCTCTCTCAGCTCTTCGAAATCTGGCCTCCCTGACCACCCTCACTGGAACCTTCTCTTACTCTACTCCTTCTTCAGAGATGACCTGGTTCTCTGGCATGGCATCCTTTGCATGATGGTACCCAAATCCTCTGGTCTGGGTCCTGCTTTTCTGAGCTCAGGCCCACATTCCTCCAGAGGGGTATTTCAAAAATATTTCAAACACAACACAAGCGAAGCTGAAATTTTAGGGTGCGCTTCCTTTCTCGTCCCAGTGAATGATGCCAGCACCCATTCTGTTGCCCGAGCCAAAGTTTGAGTCATCTTTGTCTCCTTCCTTCAGTTTCCTCCCCACATTTAATTAATGATCAGTTTCTGTTGACTCCACATATCTATCGACTTATCTGTTCCCAAGAACATGCCGTTCATCCAAGTCTGTGTCTCCCTCTCGCTAGAGCTACCACCTTTCAGCTCATCTCCCCCCACCCTTCCTCTCTCAGTCCCTTCTACTCTGCTACAGAGTTTAGGGGTATGTGTGTGTGTGTGTGTGTGTGTGTGTGTGTGTGTGTGTGTGTGTGTGTCAGGGGGAAACATGCCTTAGGTTTGCCAGAGAATTAACAGGTCCTACATACAAAAGAAGGATTCCTTCAAGCAAATGAAAAACACCACATTGTGGCCCCATTTTAGTAGTTCATCAGGCAAAACAGCCCACTGAGGGTTCTGAGAAGTCTCACTGCAAAAGAATGTATTCATGATTTGATTTTCAGGGTAGGGCTGGGGGGATGTGCTTTTAGGATGGAACCTAGAGTCTCCCCATTATAGGCAAGTACCCTACCACTGAGACAAAATCCAGTCCAAATCTCTTCTCCAAGTCCAAAGCCCTTCTTCTTCTTTTTGCTTCCCTGTGGTTCTATCCCCTTTTCCTCTCCCTCCCTCCCTCCCTCCTTCCCTCCCTCCCTCCCTCCCTCCTTTCATTTTGTAGTACTAGACATGGAAACCAGGTAAGTGATTTCGTATGCCACACCCCAGCCCTGGGGCATACTCCTTGAACAACATTGATCTGTTTTAAAATCCAAATGTAGTCATTGTCTCAGTTTGAAAATGAGACAGTTGAGTAGATGGATAAAACATGGAAGTTTTTTTTGTTTGTTGGTTTGTTTTTTGTCTGGAAAATTAGCAGCTCTCAGCTGTGCAGGGCAATGACAGAACAGACAACCAACAGTTCCAGTTCCAGGGACCCACTATATGCTAGGTACTCCTCACCTGTCATACAACCAACAGTTCTGGTTCCAGGGACCCACTATGTGCTCGGTACTCCTCACCTGTCATCTCTAGTCCCTAGCACAAAGCAACAGCTGGGCAGGGTCCCCTTGGGAGAATTTGCACACACATTCATTAAACACTCAGGTCCAAGCCCTTACAAGCAACCCAGATGGAGTCTCACTTGACTGGAAGTCCAGGTGGCTTGAAAGTCACAGCTTGCAATGACAAGATGACATTGGAAACATTATGAACAGAAAAAAATCAAAATGGGTATAAGTTCCTAGAAGATAGTTACCTCACTCTATTATCCGCTCTGTCCCTGTGCCCCTCCAGAAAATTCATCAGATACTCATAACCATTGTTGAGCTTGGTCCATTGCCCTTTCCATAGGCCTGGTATACATTCTGCCCTTAAATACCCACAAAGCCATCACACAACCTCGGGAAGATCTCCCCTGCCTCAGAACTATGTGTGGCATCCTGTGCATGTGTAATGCTAGCACTTAGGAGGCCGACATACGGGGATCATGAGTTCAAGATTAGTCTGGGCTACAGAGTGAGCGTGAAGCCAGCCTGGGCTATGCAGCGAGGCCCTGCCTAGAAACCAAACCAACAGCAACTCTATGCAATTCCCTAGCTCCTGCCTAACTCCAGAGTCTCCAGGTGAGTGTTCCTCACCTTCCATTACTGTGGCCACCTTTCCTTTGGATACTTATAAACATAGCCTGTGCTGCATTTGAAATCTGCTTACTCACTGAGACAGCCTTCTAGCCATTCTCCACCGTTACCTCCTCATGGAAAGTGGCGTCACTACTTCAGTCCCATCTGCCCTCCAGTGCCCTCTCTCTGCTGTCTCCACAGAGTGCGTCCTAGTCAGAGTAACTGAAGACTCTTGCTCTGTCTTCAAGATTGGGCAGTATGGTACCCCTGCAGCTTGGAAACCATATTAACTTTGGGGAACAAATGAGTTGAGCTAGCAGTGGATGGCATCAGCTATGTACAGAAAGGGTACACCCAAGCAAGACTCAAGTGTCTGCAGAGGAGGGAGAAAAGGGGCCTCCTGAGAGGTGGCTGAGGCTTTCTCTCTGCACACTCTCATATTTTCTCATCAGAAACCATGTGACGAGCGAGCGAGGCCCTAATCAGATCAGCTACAGGAAACAGGAGTGCACCAAACCATAGCAAGGATGTTAACTAGGAGAGATGGCACACTCATCAGTGCATTCTGCTCTGGTATGTGAAGTGTCTCGTGCTCTGTGGAAGACAGCACAGTGACCTGGCAGCCAGGACCAATGAAAGGAGCCACAGGTGGATTCATGGACATTGGCTTTTGAGACTTTAGAAGAGCTGGTGACACAGAGCCAATTTAGCTCCCTTGGACCTGGGGAGATGTCCCTCAAGGTACCCAGACTCCTTTGTTCAAATTGTGAGCCCTAGGGGGGGAATCGTCCGAGGACCAATTTCTCTTCCCTTCCTGTCATCATGAAGGCATGTTCTGGAAGAGAATGGGTGTGTCCTCATCTATCCACTCATGGGAGACTTCAATATCATGTATGTTCAATAAGTGCAGGTTAAAATCAGCCAGCATATTGTAATCCTGCCTAGGAAAATGGGGTGTGCACAGCTGGAGGAGGCTGCCCTGGCAAGCTGAAAACATCTCTCCTGATGCCAACCTGTGCCCTACCTGGACAGTGCTACAAGAGGCTACTGGGCTCAAGAAGGGCTGCTCCTCTGCCCAGGAAGTAGGAGTGTCAGAGTCCTGCACGCTTACCTGGATCTCCGTCTGCACTGTGCATTTGACCAGCTTGAAGTTCTTCCCTGGGTTGAAGCTGTTGCTGTAGAAGCAGACCTTGAGGATGCGCACGTCTTCCTTCTCCACATCTACGGGGACCACCACCATGGGCTCCGGGGGGCCCTCGGGCCGGCGTAAAGTGCCCACTTTTACTCGGCTCAGGGGCTCAGACACCCCGGACATCCTCTCAGGCAGCAGCTAGGACCGGCACATTGCAGTCCTGCGGAGACAACACAGACAGGGCCAGAGTGAGCTCCTAAAAGCCACACGCCTCATCCCCCAGGCTGGCACACCCCAAGCTCCATGACAGATGCAACAACCTGTTCTCTTCGTCCTAAAAATTCCTTGCAAAGGCCTCCAGCTGCCTCGGCCAGGGAGGCTGTGGCATGTAGGAGCCAGGTGCAAAGCATCCAGGTATGAAGTCCAGACTTGAGGCTCGCAAGCACACAGGCTCCATCCTCTAGGGGACCTGTCTCCCTCCCTGTTCTCCTCTGATGCTGGCTCCCAGGCAAGAGGCCCACACTTAGCACATGCAGCAGCTGTGAGAGGAGGCGGTGGCAGCATGACACAGCGGAGCAGGAAAGGCAGGGAGGGAGACACGAGCCGCCACCGAGAGGAAAATCTGAGAAGAAACAGAACTTGGGACTCGGTGGCCCCAAGGGAATGAAGAACAAAGAAGACAACATGGTGCCCAGATCAGGACCAGGCCATTAGCCTGGCTGGTCTGCCCACAACCTCAATACAAGCCAGAGTTTTCATTGTAGGAGGCCTGGATCTCATAGGGACTCATCATGCAGAGGGTCCGGCATCACAGAAAGGTCCACCAGGGGGAAAGAAGCCCCCATTCCACACTCTTTAGTGGGGAAACTTGTTCTGCATGATAGATGGAGCTAGCCTGGGCTTCTACATGATGCAGCCAGTACTGATGATAGCCTGGCTTGACACAGAGGTGAACTGTAAGAATCCTTGCAAGCTGTAAGAATCCTTGCAAACTGTAATTCACCCCAAATCTCAGCTGTGCTTAGCCTCACCTCTGCATCCAACAGAGCTATCAAGGACTTACTCTCTGCTGCTCTAAAGCAGGGAATGGGGCCGGCGAGATGGCTCAGCAGAAGAGGCCTGACCACCCCACGTGCTCCATCCTCAGTCCCGCAAGGCAGCAGGAGAGAACTTACTCCAGGAAGTAGTCTGCACTCCGACATGTGTGCCTGCATACACACATGTACATGGCTACACTTACACATACACACACACACACTATAAAAAAATACATAAAATCATAAAATTATAAAGCAGGAAATGTCCAAAAGAAGGGAGGAAAGTTGTAACTATGCATTGATGACATCAGCTGAGACTCATACTGGGGTCACCAATGTATTTCCAAGCTCTGTCCTCAGTGCTGACATTGAGTGTGTCTGTGGTGAGGGCTGGGTGTTCTCAATTTCCAAGAACCTTTCTAAAACAATCACACTAAAGTTGGGCATAATGGCTCACACCTTGTCATTTTCGCACTTGGGAAGCCAATGGAGAAAGATTACCATTAAAGGTGAGGCCAGCATGGGCTACAGAGCCTTGCCTCAAAACAAAAACCACCCAGCTTGTTCTAGAATGAGCTAGGTCCTAGTATTGAGACTTATTCTTAGCTATAAAAGGTGTCCCTTCTCACGTGAGTGTGATTTTAGGGGGAATTGCCTAGACCGGGAGTCAGGGGGGAAATGATGGAGCTGGCAGTGTTCCAGATATGGAGTCAAGTATTTTAGAAGCAGAACAGAGCCTATGATTATTTATTTAGACCGAGCCAGGTATCAGGAAAAGATGTGAACAGTCGTTAACTCTAAGGAACTACTCCTTTCAAACAAAACAAGAGAGGCTGGGAAGAGGGCTCAGTTAATAAGGTGGCTGCTGTGCAAATGTAGCACCTGCGTCCAGATCCCCAGCACCCTTAAAAAAGCCAGGTGTGCTGATGTGCTCCCATAACCCTGGCCCTGGGGGCAGTAAGAGAGAAACAGGTGGGGCCCTGGAGCTTGCTGGCCAGGCTAGTTGAATCCATGAGCTCTCCGTTCAGCAAGAGATCTTGTCTCTGGGAAAAAGATGGGGAGCGAATGAGAAAGACCTCTACTTCCATGTGCACACATGTACGTGTGTACAGACCCACACAAATGCATACATATAACATTCACACACAAACAACAACAGAAACGGAGATTTGTTTTAGGAAGGGACAAAGGAGGTGTCGTAGGGATGTGGGGAGAAACAAGACACGCCTCTTAGGTCAGGGCAGGCAGAAAGGGGGAGCAGAAGGCTCAGAGCTCACAAGGGCAGCTACAGCTTGGGACAAGACTGACAGTGAGGAGAACATGTGTGTATGTTCTAGAAGTCTATCTGTATTTGTATGCCTCTCTCTATCTATACATTTCGGACCCTGCAGTAACAATCCATCTGAATTCTCCTTGATCTAGCAGGAATCCAGATGTTGCTTGAGGGGTATCTTCAGGAAGCACCCCTAGGAGTGTAAGAACAATGTGACATGGAAGGAAAGACACACAGAGAGAGGGCTAGGCACTGAGGGCACTCTTGAGCAAGCCCAGTTTCCACCTGCTTGGAACTACAGGGACCTGGATGGAGCCTATCTCACTCAGAAAGAGAGGGATCTGGGAGCATTTATTCCCACTTCTTACGCTCAGTGTCCCTGGCATTTCCAGTCAGTTCTGCACAAGGGAGATGTCAGAAAGCCTTTGGGCAAAGATGCAGAGCTGGCAGCTGGGAGATGGGGGAGAAGACTGAAGTGGCAAGGCCTGGGGGGATCCAGAAGGGATGCTGGCGATGCTACTTTAGGATGGAGAACAGGAGGAACGTGCTTTTATCCCTAAACAGCATGTCCTAGTCAGGAGCACAAAGAGTAACTGCAGCTAGTCCAGTAAGTATGCGGGGCCTGCCGGGTTCAGCATCTGCTGGGGCGGGCAGACATCTATCTGTACGCGGTAATTTGTACAAGGCTTTCGCAAGGAAGATTCTGAGACAGACATCTGAGCGGGGAAGTTGAGTGATGTGTGACACTTGACCCCAGGGACTTGACCTTACCTGCAACGGACTGAATGCTAATGTCCTTTAATGTCCAGATGCTCAGATTCTAACCCCCCAAGATGCCGGTGTGAGGAGGTACAAATGTTGAGATGCAGAGCCCCAATGGATGGGATTAGGGTTCTTTTAAAAGGAACCCAAGAGAGCTCTGTCACCCCTTTTCTGCCACAGCACAAGGTAAACAGCGTGTCCCCGGGAAGAGGGCCTCATCCAAACCTGACCATGCTGGCACCTCGATCTTGCCTTTTAGCCTCCAAATGCTTTCTGTTTGGAAGCCAGCCTGTCTCCTTAGGGCAACAGCATGAGCCAATCAAAACAGAAACCCTGCTGCTAACAGTGAATGCCAGAGGCTGGACCCTCGAGAGCCCGTCGGGAAGCCTGGCACAGTAACGATGCTGTGTTGTGCTGATGGGAACATGGACTCAGAGCTGGAAAGAAAGACATCCTACCCATGTCCAGTTTACAACAGACAACCCCCTGCACCCATAATGAAGAGGGCAGGGTGTATCTGAGTCTTTGGTAATCTCATGGAGATAACCATCCTATCAATCTAGGTAGCAACCTCATCCCAGGGGCCACGACTTCAGTAGGAGAGTCCTAGACACCCCAGCTGCCCCTGAAATGCTGGGGAACAGTAAGAGAGAATACTTAAATGGGTCAGTAAAATTCAAGAGCCAATGGTGAGAACTGGGGAGCTCTCCACATCCGTATGTTGTGTGCGTCACTGACTGATGAGAGGAATGGAGGAAAAAAATCCCCGCTTGAAGAGTAAGCAGGGAAGGTCTAGCCTGTGCCTAGACAGGACCAAGGCAAAGTGGCAGGAATTTAGGAACGAGACCTTCAGATGCTTCTGAGCCCAAACTGCTGCAGCCACTCTTGCAAAAACTATCCAAGAGGGTGAGAAAGCGGCCGTGAGAATGTGGGGACCGTGAACACAGCAGCCTGTGGTGATATATTGGGTACCCTAATAAAATTTACCTGAAGATCAGAGGACAGAACAAGCCACTAGATTAAACAGAGAGGCCAAGCAGTGGTGGCACACACCTTTAGCACTTGGGGGGGGGGCAGAGATCCGTCTGGATCTCTGTGAGTTCAAAGCCACCCTGGACTATATGAGTTTGACTCAGTCTAAGAGAGAAAACAGAGCCAGGCAGTGGTGGCACAGTACTGGGAAGCACACATGCCTTTAATCCCAGGAAGTGATGGCTGGGTGGAGAAAGGTGTATAAAGGCGTGAGGAGACAGGAACTAAAGGATTTTTTTTTTTTTTGGTTTTTGTTTTTTTTTTTAGAAGCGTCCCTTTCAGCTAGAGGCTTTTTCGGCTGAAGCCTTTTTGGCTGAGGAAGCTCATTCGGCTAGAGGCCTATCGGCTGAGGCCTTTTCAGGCTGAGGAGTTGGAGAGGTGAGATGTGGCAGTGGCTTGTTCCTTTGTCTCTCTGACCTTTCCATATTTACCCCAATAGCTGGCTCTGGGTTTTTTACTAAAAGACCTTTTAGAACTCGAGCAACATCTGGTGCACCAGTTTTAGGAGGCAGTCTTGCAATCTCTTCTAAAACCAAACATGTCCTTACAACACCATCAAGGGACTGTACCCCTCGGTATTTACTCAAAGAAGCTGAAAACTTAACAGCTACTCATAACACCTGCTCGTGGAGGTCGATGGCAGCCTCATCTGTAACTGCCAAAATGTGCAACTAGCCTAGATGAATGGATGTGTAGAAGATCCTGGGGCTTACTGCACAGCCAGCCTAGCCTATTGGGTGAGTTCCAGGTCAATGAGAGACCTTGTTTCAAAGAAGGTAGGTGACACTCCATTGTTAGGATCCAAGGTTGCTCTCAAGTCTGTATGCACATGCACGTTGGTGCATGTACATTCCCACACACGTGTGTCACCCTCATATATATATGAACACATGTGTACACACACAGAGAGAGAAGAGTTGTCAAGCCGTGAAACACATGGAAGAACCTTATGTGATTTTATTTTTCTTTGAGACAGGGTCTCAGTATATATGCCAACCTGACCTCAAACTAACAGAGATCCATCTGCCTCAGCCTCTTGAGTGCTGAGATTAAACCTGGTGCCATACCTAGCTAAACAAATGTTTTTAAGTTTTTTTATTTTTATTTTTAAAAAAAAGAACCTACATACATCCTGTGTGGTTCCAACTGTGGAAAATCAAAAGTTTGGAGATAGTTTTAAGACCAGCAGTTGCCGGTGTGAGGTGACAGGGGAGGGATAAACAGACAGCTTAGAGGATGCCAGGACAATGGAAATGTTCATTGTGATTCCACAATGGTAGGCAAGGATCTTACACACCTGTCTATCTCACAGAAGGTACGTGAAGGATGGACTCTGATGTTAAACCACAGAGAAGGCCACAATGGTGTGTCAGTGGGTCTTCACCAGCCCTAACAAACATTCCACTTTGACGTGAGATGCTAGAATTGAGAGATGCTGTGCACGTGGTGATGGGTGGCATTATGGAAAGTCTTGGCATTTCTTATAATTTTGCTGTAAGCCTAAAGCTGCTCTAAAAAAATCAAGTGTGTGTGTGTGTGTGTGTGTGTGTGTGTGTGTGTGTGTGTGTGTAACAATGAGAAACCACAGCCTGGTTAACCTGAGAACCACGCCCATCTCCCAACCTGACCAAACAGTGTCTAGCTCAGTGAACATTTTGTCCCCCGTCCTGACCAGGACCAAATATGAATAGTCCACCTCTTACCAACTAGCACCCACACCAGCTGACAAGTCATGCATTGCCTGTAAGCCCAGAGGATGTGGATATCTGATCTTGAGCAGCTTCCTCTAGCCCAGCAGGCTCGTGGCCCACAGGGCTCTGGCAGAAATATTTTAGCAAAGTCATTCTGGTCACCCACAATCTGCTTTTACCTTTAACCTGATGTGGGCCCCTCAGTTCTGCATTTTGTCCCTGAGAAAACACATTTGCTGTAGGAACTGCCAGAATAGTTATAGATTCTAGAAAAAATCTTAACACAGACACACACACACACACACACACACACACACACACACACACACACACACATACTTTGCCTATCAATCCTGAAAGATGAGCAGAAACAAAGAAGCCTGTTTCACGGATGGGAAAACATGTCTGAGAAGGGTTAAGATATTGGTCAAGAATTCATGCCTGTTAAGAAGTGAACTTGAGAGCTGGAACACTTGTCCAGCATGTTCAAGGATCTGGATTTGATCCCAAATATCACACACACACACACACACACACACACACACACACACACACACACACAGGCAGTACCACCCCAACAGTGACATAAACTGTGCAAGAACCAAAGTGTCAGCCTGCATTTAGCAGCCCAGAAACAATCTCAAGCCTCCCTGGGGGACTTTGTCTCCGCTAGTCCTGGAAGAACTAAGAATGAAAACGTAGGATTTGAGTCCAAAGACCCCAGCCCACAAGGCAGTGCACCCATATCTCTATTAACACATGAATGTAGCCCAGACTCCCCTGAGCAGACAGCAATCTGCAATGAGTTACCCAAACTCTTTCTAAGCCGAAATAACTGGAAGGTAGTGTTTAGGGAAGCCTGTCCTCATGGTCTGAGATTTACCATCAATTCTATGGTCTCTCCTGCTCACTCGGCTTGTGTCTCTGTCCCAGAATAAAAAATAAAAAAAAAATTCCAAGATCCTGTGAAACAGCTTAACTTTTCTCCACCTACAATAATACCCGGCTTACCTTCTAGAAGACTCATGATCACGAAGGAAGAGAAGTAATGAAAACTCATTGTTGGCAATGGGACACAAAGGGAACCGGCTCATGGCTGTTCCTTGCCTATGTTCCAAAATCTAATGTGACCACTCCAGGGGAAAGTATTCATCTTCAGCCTTTCCCTCCGTTCTCTGGGGTACATATTCCCACCATGGATGATTTCAAGCTACTAATGTATATCACTGAATTCCAAGTCAGATGAGAACAACCCACCAGAAGCTCCTATTCCCAGCAACGAGACTTGCCTGCGCCTCCTGATTGTTCCATCTTGCCTCCTGATTGCTCGGTCTCATCTGTAGCCTTAGCCTGTTTCTGGTTTTCAATGATTGCAAAGCCCTCTGACCCTCAGCTCCTGAGCCAAAGTCCTACCCCTTTCTCCAGACTTCTTGGCTCTCCCAGCCCTGGTCCTGGACACTCCACCCAGTGTCCTGGTCTGTCCCTGGCCCTCCAAGTGCTGCCTAAGGCATGTCCGTGCCATGGCACCAGTGAAACCCCAGCTCTGAGGCACCTCAGGCTTCAGCATACCTCCCAGCTCCCAGAAATGCCCAGACCACAGGCAAAGAATAACAAACACAAGGAAATGGCCCAGATTAAAACAGGAAACGTTTTGATTGGCCATAAGAACTTTTTGGCCCAAACTTTCAAAGGGTACTCCAGGGGGCTATTCAGTCTCTGAGCCCCTGATAATCTTCTGGAAGAAACTCAATTATGTTCTTCCTGAATGGTGAGCTGTCTACCTGCGGGACTGAAGTGGGATTTAAATCTTCTCCAGATGACTCAGCCATAGTACCAAGCTCTGTGCTCCCAGCCTAGGGAAGGTTTCTAAAGATCCAGAGACACACATCGCAGAGAAAGAAAGTTCTCTGCCTGGTGGACATTGTAACGTAGCCTAGCTGTCTAGGGAGCTCTTGGAACACTTGTCTCTGCCCCCTTAATGCTGTGGTTACAGACACATGCAGTCATGCTCAGCTTTTCACAAGGGGGCCGGGATTCCAACTCCATCATTATCTAGCTCCTGACTTTGGACTCTCGACTCTCCCAGCCCCACCTCTCTAGAGCTGGGAGTACAGGTGTGTGTCACCATGCTTTTGTTTGTTTGTTTGACACGTGTCCTGGAACTTATACATGGCCCAGTCCTGCCTTATACTTCCACAGTCTCCTGCTTGGAATTCTGAGTTTAGAGGTTACCGGCACTGGCCGCCATTCCCAGTATTTGATGTATGCAGTTGGAAAGGCATCCTCTTATTCTCACATTAGGGACTCTCCCGTGTGTTTACAATGGTCATTCACTTATGAAACGCCAGCGGTCATTTTCAGCAATTTTGGTCTGAGGTCTCTGCAGCTTACAGCTGTGCCATCTGGACCAGGTGACCTTTCGAGTTTCCTCTATTGGGACATGAAGCTAATGTTGTCTACAGAATCTTTCTGAAGAATCAGGAGTATTGCAATACAGTCCTTGGCACGTGTCTTTCTTTCTTTCTTCCTTTCTTCCTTTCTTCCTTTCTTCCTTTCTTCCTTTCTTCCTTTCTTCCTTCCTTCCTTCCTTCCTTCCTTCCTTTCTTTCTTTCTTTCTTTCTTTCTTTCTTTCTTTCTTTCTTTCTTTCTTTCTTTCTTTCTGTGCCTGGAAACTAAAGAAAGGACTGGAAACCTGATATAACAGCAAGACCTGGTTTTCAAAACCCACCTCAGTGGTAAACGAGGTGGTCTCCACATCTCTCTTGGTCTCTACCATGCACAGGCTGCCTTTATAACCAAGATTGCCTTCCTCTGCCCATCTGTCTACCTGGAAAGTGTCCCCAACCCCCAGTTCCCGCTCTGCCCACACAAGTTCCCCTGCCTGACCTGAGAACACAGAAGAAGCATGTTCCATGGAAGGAAGCCCCACGGGAGACAGTCCAAGCGCCAGCCAACTCAGACCAGCAGAAGTCAGAATGTCACGAGAGACATACTTTGTTTCCACTCTGCCTCTGAGTCACTTCCCCTGGCCGTTTCCACATCAACAAAATGGGGAAGGCAGGCCTTTCCTATCTCAGGGCCTGCTGGGTACAGGCACTTAACTAATTGCAATAACCCCCGCCGTCTTGGGGAGCCTCCTGAGCTCCTGGGCACGGGCGGTCCCCATGGGCTCCATGCTGCACACACTGACTTGGTCCTTTCAGCCCCCAGGCTCCTGTGGGGCCAGCATTCTACAGCTCCAGGACCCCCAGCCTGTCATTTGGTTAATCTCTTCCCTTCTTTCCAGGCAAAGGAATGAACCAGAAAGGTTGTGATTACTGCCAACTATAATTCAGGGTAATTCAAAAAGCATTTGAGATTCCACCACATTTTCAGCTCCCCGCCCCCATACTCATTACCCACTTGGAGTCTTCTGTTACCAGCACCTGCCCCCATACAGGTCAGCTGCCTGGGGCTGGCTCTCTGGAGGGCAAGGAGAACAGTGGAGACACAGCACCTTACCTTCCTGTTAAGGGGACCTCTGGTCCCCCCATTAGTTCGAGGCTTGGTCCTTGTTGCTGACCAGATTCATCTCTCTCCTGTTTGGCCTTTGGGTTCGGTTGCTTCCCACAATCCCTAGCACTCGTGATGGTGCATGCTTATAATCCCAGCACCCAGACAGAGGCGGGAAGAGCATGAGCTTCCGGTCAGTCTGAGCTGTGGAGTGAGACCTTTCTCAAGTCAAGCAGAGGCTGGAAAGAGCCCAGTTGGTGCTTGCCACACAAGCGTGAGGATCTGTTCAATCCCCAGCATCACATAAAATATTGGCCACACACTTAAAATTCCAGCACTGGAAAATCAGAGATAGGAAGATCCTGGAGCTCACAGTCTATCCTAGTCAGCAACACCGGATTCAGTGAGAGAACCAAGGTTCCTGTAGAATGACACTTGAGGTTGACCTCTGGCTTCTACATGCGTGTTCACAGAGGAGCACATGCAGTTGCACACTCATACACAGAGACATACAAACATCAACACCAAAATAATAATAACAGTAAGGATAAGGAACTTTAAAAGTCACAACCCTTTTATTCCTTATTTGCCAGTTCATGAGTGCTATTTGGCTAGCATTTCTCCTCCGTTCTCTCCTTCCCTCCCTCCACTCTTCTTTGCTCCGATCTTCTCTTTCTGTTCCTTCCCTCCTCTCCTCTCACTCTCTCCCCTTCTTCTTTCCACTTTTTTGTGTCTCTGGAGCTATACCATGGCTTGATGATATGAAGCCAAGCAGACAAGAAAAGAGAGAATTTAGCATGTGCACACACACACACACACACACACACACACACACACACACACACACCAGTCACGGAATGATATGGGCCCCAAAGCATCCCTAAGTGTACTGCTGGACAAACACTGAGCAGGACCTGCCCACTGGGCTTTGGGACTCTGGAAAGTATGACCCAGAAGATCAGGAAACAAAATGGCATACTGGGCTGGGGATCAGAGTGGCAGATGGGTCACTGAGAAACAAGACCAGAAGATGGCAACATGTTATTAAAGAAGTTGAACTTCATATGGTGGGGGAAGGCTTTATTTTTTATAACACATGCCTGGTAATAGGGTCACTCTCTGAAGGGACACTAGCCCACTAGCCCATGGGAAAGGACACTAGTCCACTGGAGCATGTGGCTTTGGCAGGCTTTGCCCTTCCCCCGTTCCCTTGGCCTTGCTAGAAACCGTTAGATTCCATTCCTAAAGCTAGCCACCAAGTCCATTCCCTTATTTGGCCACTTCCTCCTCCTGAGGCTGACCACCAAAGTCCAGCAATCAAAAGCCCCCTTTGGTTTACCTAATTGACATGCCCAATTAAAATTAAACACCTCATCCTAACACAGGGTTTCCCCTTTATCTTTATAAACTGCCATTTGCCTGTCTCCTCTCTATCCAGAGACAGTCCTTTGTCCCTCTGAGACAAATACCCTGCCCCTTTCCCTTGTCCCCTTCCCCTTTTTCCTCATCCCCTATCTCCTTCACCACCGCATTCTAGCCCATTCTCACATAGACCTCCCTTCTTTTACTTTAAAAAAAAAAAATCACACCTACAAGGTCATTTGCTGTTGTTTTCGGCCTGAGTCAGAAAGCTGCCACTTTAACTTTTCTTCCCCACTTAATAAAGGTTCTCTCTGTGAAAACAAGTGTTTGGGTGTGGTTTGTGCCTAATCTGGGGTCCAGGAGGGAGCCCCCACCGTGTGGGCGGGTGGGAGGCCCCTTCACTCACAGTTGGACCTCAGAGGCAGCCAGAGCAGTTAGGGTAAGGCCTGGTTGCGTGCTGAGGTACTGGCTGTGCACAGCGGGGCCTTGTTTCATAGCATGTGCCAATTTCTCTGGTGTAACTATTTCCATCACGGCCAACTTCAACTACTGGTATGCTCTCTCTCTGAAAGCAGAGCTGGGGAGAGATGGGTGACCCTGGTTCACTAGAGTGCAGTCCAGCCTTCTCCTGTCTGGGTAGTGTGAGAGTCGGGGTGAGGAAGACAAGTGTTCAGGGTTACTGGCTTCCAGCCCACCTCTGACCTTTGACATCCAGCCTTGTTTACTCAACGGTCTCCCCACCCAGCAAGAGAGCAAAGCACCAGGTGCATGGAACCCTTCGTCAGAGGTGCTCGCTGCTCTCTGCACCATAAGATCTTTCAGAAACCACACTCTCTGTTATCCCCAGTCCCAGACTTAACTCTTCCATGGCTGCTCCACTTCCGAACACGTGAAATACAAAATTGGTTCTCGGGTAGGGAAGCCTGGAGCTGTAATCAACCAGAGCTTTGTCTGGACATTTGGCTGAGTCTCACCACATCGTGAGAGGTTAATGAGCAGGCCAGATGATAAGTGGGGAAATTCACAAGTTTTCAAACAGCTCTTGCTAACCAAGTACCCACAAGAATCTGGTGGGGGTAGACTCCTGTGCTAACTGTCCCTGCCCATCTATGCCCTTGAACTCCACAGAGAGAGCTTATGGCTATCAGAGGAGAAGCATCAAGTTGAGAGATGAATTTCATGACAGGCCATAAAGGACTCTTGGGGACCGGGGGATGGATCAGTCAATATAGTGCTTGCCCTGCATGCATGACGATTGGAGTTTGATTCCCAGAACCTATGTTAAACAACAACAACAAAAAACAAAACAAAACAAAACAAAACAAAACAAAAAACCACATTCCAGGTGTGGGATGATGTGGCCTGTGATCCCACTGCTGAGAAAGTAGAGCTAGACAAACCAGTCAGCCTGGCCTAGTTGGTAAGTTCCAACCAATAAGAGATTCCATCTCAAAAAAGAAGGTAGACAGCACCCAGAAAATGACACCTGAGGTGGACAAGTTTCCATCCCAGACCCCACCTACACACACACACACACACCCTTGTACACTCACAGTCGCACACACAAAAGGACTCTCAAAATCTCCAGACTTTCAGGACAAGGCAAGTTTAACTTGTGAAATAGGATAAACCCTTCTTACAGATAAAAAATTAAAAAAAAAAAAAGCTGGGCATAGTAGCACACAGCTATAATTTCACCACTCGAGAAACAGATGCCAAGAGGATTATCAAGTTGAGGCTAGCCTGTGCTACACAGAAATAACCTGCCATAGACAGATAAATAAGTCAAGTCTTCCCCTCACGGCACGGGGAAGACTGGGTTTAGCAGCTCTATGGAGTAGAAATGTGGGATTAAACTAACTGTAACTCTCTGTTAGTTAAAGTGATGCGACCATCAGAAGTTAACACACAGTTGCACTAACCTAGAAAACCTCTAAAAAATTTTCCCCTGGGCTTTGTACACATGGGGCTATAGCTGGGTTCTGTTCACTAAGGACCACAAGGCTTGGGGGTCTGTGTTCTGGGGTGTGGGACCCTCTGACACAGGACACAAAGGTCTAGATCCCTGAGACCCAGGAGAAAAGTAAAAGTTGGGAAGACAAGGACTGTACGTAAAAGATGGGCCCATTCCTTCAGCTAGATTTAACAGAAGGCAAGAGGGGAAGGGTCTCTATCTTCATGCAGGCATCCTTCAGTGTCCACAAAGAACTCACTCTAAGACATTACAGATGTCAACATCAAAGGCTGTTCTGGCCCCTCCTATAAATGACATGGCACTTGTATCTAACCTATGCACATCTCCCTATCGACTTTAAATCCTCTCTAGGTGACTATACTTAACACACGGTAATTAATACTCAATACACAAATGCTTATTTTATCCTATTACTTTAGAAAATGATACTGAGACTGTAAATATTCAGAACAAATGGCATTTTTTTCAGCTATTTTCAATCTTTGGTTGGTAAATATTTAGATGAGGTGCCTTCTAGGTTACACATGGTTCCCTTTTTTGTGTCTGTACTCTCACGATTTTGCCTGTCTCCCAAGACAGATGTCTCTGCCACTTTGAGGATAAGGACAACTGACTGAGCCACCCTAGAGTCCCTTTCTTACAAGACAGAAGCTGGATGAGAGCTCAATGCCCCCTCCCCCTTTTTTTAAAATTTTCGAGACAGGGTTTCTCTATGTAGCTCTGCCTATCCTGGAACTTGCTCTGTAGACCAGGCTGGCCTCGAACTCACAGAGACCCGCCTGCTTCTGCCTCCTGAGTGCTGGGATTAAAGGTGTGCGCCACCACCGCCCAGCTCAGTTTCCCTTCTTAACCCAACACACATAGTCTGTACACAACCTAAACTCCACTATGAGGTCTGCACCTCTAGACTGGGTCTGTGTGTCAAAGAGTAGCTTGGTTGCACATTTTCTGACATGGCTCCTAGAATGCTGTTTTAAAAAAAAATTCTCCCCATAAGTTCAGCTATTGCTAGCTATACACCCCTGAAAGGAATACAGGCTTTCAGCAGAGTGGGGTGTGCAGGAAGATGAAAACAAAGAATTTTATTTAAGGGGTCTTATGTGATCCATGTATTTCATAAACAGAAAAAATGGTAATGAAAAGAAAACCCAAGTACTTAAAAACAAAAACTGCAAAGCGTAAACACAAGACTTTCAGCATGGACATTGCTCTCCCCCTCCATTACCACCTTAAAAACAACAAAAACATCCTCTTGAACAAGCTTCCACCTGCCAGCCTCCAATCTGCCAGTCTACAAAGCCAGTCTACACCAAAGCTCTGCGTCATATAAACAGACACCCAAACCATCAGACAGCATGATGCCCCATCTGCACACTACAGCGATCAGCCTTCGTTCTAATGTGAATCGAATAAAACAACAATCTAGATGCCCATCAAGCAAACAGGATACCACCTGTGTGTGAAAAGACTTGGGAAATTAAAAATAGATGGAGTCACCCTCGTGGGTTAAAAATACTAATGGAAACAACGTTAAGAAACCAACTACAAACTCCTCAAAAGGAGCCAAGAGACCCGTAGGGAAAAAAGAAAGAAACTCATGTTGATGGGGTGGTGCGTTACTCAGAACTGTCTTTCTGGTGAGCAAGCTTTTTAAATACCAAATAACTCACACCTGTTAACAAAGCTTGGGAAACACATCCCATGTTCTAGTTTCATTTCTATTGCTATGATAAGAACACTGACCGAGAGTGACTTCGGGGGCACAGGGGGTTATTTGGCTTACACTTTCAGATCACTGTCCATCACTGCAGAAGGAAGTGTTTGGTATTCTACACAGCAAATTGCTTCCAACCAAGGAACTAACTTCACTCCTGAAGAACTGTGGCAGGAACCATGGGGGATGCTGGTTGCTGGCTGGCAGGTAGGCGCTCACACTCTGCTAGCTTTCTTATATAGCTTAGGACCACCTGCCTAGGGAATGGTGCTGCCCACAGTATGCTGGGCCCCCCTACGTCAATTAACAATTAAAACAATCCTCCATAGACATGCCCCAGGCCAATCTGATCTAGGCAGTTCCTCAAATGAGATTTGCTTCTCAGATCATACTAAGTTGTGTCTAGCTGACAAACCTATCCAGGACACCCCATGGGTTTAAGGTGAGGGAAGTGGATCATTTGGACAAGGATGTTCATTGCTGTACTCTTTGCCACAGGGAAGTGATGAGAATCAGAACAAAAGGCTCAGAAGGAAATCTCAGCAATATCAATAACACAGAGATGAAGCATGATAAAAATAAAAGAGTAGTAGTACATGAAAGGATGTATATAAAAATGTTAAGCCACAGAGAATGGAATTTGCATACTGATTTGTAACTACATATAAACACACCCACATTTAGAATCCCATGCAGTTACACGATTCTAAGCTCTCCTGCTGCTATATTGGTTAAATGTATTTAAAGATATGGACCGTCTGTCCCACATGCACAAAGCTGCGCCTCTGCCTCGAGCCCTTTTCTTACAGTCTGATTTCCTGTGTCCTCCACACAGACCATGAAGAGTGGCCAGACTTCTTAGCACAAAGCCAGGCGAGGCAGCAAACAGTCATCTCTGGATCCGATCCAAACTGAAGGTTGGGATAAACAATGTAGACAGGCAACTGATGCAGCCTGGCCAGAGAGACCTGAGACCATGGAATGTCACACTGGACTCTAAACCCTGTCCTGGAGGATCAGTGTCTGATCAGGTCTCAGAGTTCTTTGCTATCCTGTGACTTCTCTTCTCTCCAGCCCTGAGATGTTGAGCACTCACCCATCCCCCCTTTCTGCCCCAAAAAGAGTTATTTCTGAAAACAGCACAGGCAACATAATCTTCTCCTTGTCCTCCCCCACAACAAGTAGTGTACCCACAGGACAAGCCCATTACATCCTAATAAAAGCCCAAAGGTACTGTTACCCCCCCACCCCCACACACTACCACCACTGATCTCATGCATAGAGCCACACACTGAGCAATAAACGATCCAAGGATCTCAGGAGGGTGGAGAAAAGGCCAGGGTTTCAATGGAGTTGGACTGGGCCTGCACTCTGGTTTCTTGCCACTCAACCCCGCAAAGATGGCAATAAGCCAGACTCTGGCCTTTCAGTGAGGAGGTTCCACTCCCAGACACACCCAGGGTAGTGTCTCCTGGGGCTCTGTATTCTAATGGAGAGATCAATAATATACACTCAAATAATGCCTGGGCTCTTTTCTTCACCCTGTCCATGTGCACACGGGTACCACAAAAGGACATATCTCTCATGCGTTCACTCTGCACTCCTTAGTGAAGACCTTTGGGAGTGGGGCTCAGCCATCTGTATTTTCCAGAAATATTCTAGTGATTGTAAAAGACAATCGTTTTGAGACAGAGCTGCTATGGTGTCTCTGTAGACATCAAACTCTTAGATATAAGCGATCCTCCTTCCTCTCTACCTCTTCACTAGCTGGAACTGAAGGCGTGTGCCACCGTGCACAGCTTTGATTCTTTCTAATTTGTTTTTCAAGACAGGATTTCTCTGTGTAACAGCACTGGCTGTACTGGTACTTGCTCTGTAGACCAAGCTGGCCTCGAACTCACAGAAATCCACCTGCCTCTGACTACCAGGTGCTGGGATTAAAGGCATGTACCACCACCATCCAGCCTTCTTAAATTTTTTTTTTGAAATTGTATATACTAACAGCATGCAGTATTATGGCCAAGCTAACTGATATATTCATTTCTTTACACGGTTAACGTTTGGAGGTGGGGGGCAGTGGCAGGTCAAATATATGCCCAGCAACTATAAAGTAGTCATAGCTTGTTAGAGCTCTGGAATTAATTCATTCTGTACTGCTGAAACTTTGTCTCCTGGGCCCAGCATCTCCCTGTTTCCCAGCCCTTGACACCCTAGGTAATTCTAACACCTTCTCAGGAAGGATAAGGAGCCACAGGTCCTTGCCTCCCTGGTGAGAACTGAATTTAGGAGACTAAATGGTATACCAATCAGTGGGATCCCGGAAACCCCAGTTCCCAGGCCACAGGCCTCCCCTTGCCAGTGTGGTATTCATTACAGCTGAACTGTAACAGATCCCAGTGGGTTACAACTCATACATGCTGAGTTGGTATCTCAGGGCCTCATTTCCCAGTGCCCTGGTCATTTTCTATTTTAGTGTCTTGTTACTCAAGCCTTCTGTTGAGAAATGGGTATGAAGAAAAAGAAACAAGTAGTTTTAGTTATTCAGAGCTCAGAAAATTTGGGGGAAATTTGGTCTTCTAAAACTCAAGCTATGAGAAGTCAAAGCAGGGAGAACCCGGATACAGATGCAGAGCGATCCCTCCCCTTTCTGCATGAGCTCTTCTATATCAGCTTCCTGACGTCTGCTCTAATGCTGCCAGGCTTTTCATCCCCTGGTTAGACACTCAAATAAGAGACCCTGGAAACACCAACTGGAAACCTTCACAGCATGAAAGGTAGGAAAGGAGCCATGAAAGGAAATGGTCACATGGACCCAGAGTCAGGCATAGAAGTGGGGATCCAGGTGGCCAGGGTGGGTAGAAGACTCGCCCTCCCAGTCCCTTGGGGACCACAATTTGAGCAGCAAAGTTTGGAGAGAGAGAGAGAGAGAGAGAGAGAGAGAGAGAGAGAGAGAGAGAGAAGCAATTTATCTGAAAACAGAAAGACACAAAGAAAGAAAGAAAGAAAGAAAGAAAGAAAGAAAGAAAGAAAGAAAGAAAGAAAGAAAGAAGGAAGGAAGGAAGGAAGGAAGGAAGGAAGGAAGGAAGGAAGGAAGGAAGGAAGAAAGAAGAGGAAGGAAGAAAAGGAGAGGGAAGAGAAGAGAAGGGAAGGGGAGGGAAACAGAGGGGAAGGAAGGAAAGAAGGAAAAGGAAAAGAGAAAATTTTAAGAAAACCAACAAGGTGTTTCCATCGTCCCTCCATCCCACTTGGACACAGAGCCTCACTCAGAATCAACTCTTGTCCATCCTAAAAAGTAACCAGTAAGCAGACGATATAGGCATACTCAGTTAAATCAGTACAAGATCTCAAAGTTGTTCATAGTTGGGACGCAAAGCCATCTCCATGTTTACAGCTAGAGTGTAAACTGAGAAGAAATAGAGCAAAGAAGTCAGTTATTTGAGACAGGAGTTTTCCTGTCCCATGTTGGATTGATTCAACAGAGGATACTTCTCTGGGATTGCTTTGGCCACGTCTTAAGATACGCTGACCCAAATATGAAAGGAATGCAGGCCCTGCACCCTCCCAAGCTTTCACATCCCCGGTGCAGCCATGCTAGGGGAACATTGTCAGAATCCTGGCTTTTACCTGTAAAAAACCATGACTCCAGCTTCCCTGTGTGGAACGAAAAGCTATGTTTGGCCTACAGGCCCTTCAGCTCTTTCTCATTAAGGCTTCCAAAGAGCATAGGAAGTTAGACAAAGAAAAGCAACACACTTTTCTACAGCTCACCGCAGACATGTGGCAGGAAGGGCAGAGAATGGAGCAGAGGGGTCAGGGGACTGGTGTGGGCCACCTCCGCTGGCACACAAGGTGTGTGTGTGTGTAGCAGGTGTGTGTGTGTGTGTGTGTGTGTGTGACACATGGGAACTAGTGTGAGGTTCTGACCCAGCCAGGAGCTCAGGGTCCCCAAAGGGATCACATTTCACTTCTCCATTGATGATTGAGGACTTGCTGGTTCACACACACACACACACACACACACACACACACACACACACACAAGATTTTATACTCTGTAGGTGCATTCAGTTGACACCCAGAAAGAGACCCAGATCACTTGAGTAGGGCAACTCATCTTCTGGCCCTCGCTCCTATTTCCTATAAAACCCCAGAAGATTAGCTAAGAAGAATGATTTCCCAACAACATCTCGGGCATGAATAATCACAGTGCTTAAAGCAACGGTCAAGTTCCTTAAGGAACTGAATACATTACCCCTTTCTAAGTCTTTTGCAGAAGTCCCCAAAAAATCCCTGTGAGGGTTCCTGCTTGATGAAATCTAAGGGTAAGTTCCCTTGTCTAGGCAAGAAGCTTTCCCAAATGGACCCTGGGAGTTAAAATCCTTGACCCCTGGGAGAGTCCTTTATGGGAGGGGAAATGTGACAACTGAGGGGGTAGAAAGTAAGAGGAAAGAAAGAGATAAAGAGGAGGGAAGACCTTTTCCATGCAGTCATGTGTCCTATTCCAGAAAAGGGTGACAGATACCAGAGACAATGGGGGGAGGGGGAGAACAACCACCTGTGTAAACTCCACAGCGAGGGAAGGATTGCTGCTGGGAACCCCAGCTGGATTTCTACTTCCTCTACTTTTCAGAAGAAAGTCAACCTGAGGACAAAGACATTAAACACCTCCCAAAGACCCAGGTTAAGATCCTGGCTATCTATCAGACAACAGAACCAAACCCAGAACTGTCGGCAAGATTAACTAAACTAATATTTATAACCCACGTCTTAGTCATGTATAATCCCCCCTCCATCAAAGCTGCCCATGAGATATATTCAAAACCCCGGGGTCTTCTGCTTTCTTGGGAAGCGTGCCCCTCCCACACCTGGAGTACGTGCTGTCACTGTAACAAAACACCCTCCCAATTTCTTTGTCTCATCTCTGAACCTTCTCTGAAAGTCCCAGGTAGATGTCTCTGATACAGAATATTGGTCGTGGTCATGATCACAGATCCTTCCTTCAAGCATCTCCATAAACATTTTGGTGATAAGGGATCCACCTTGTCAAGAAAATCTACAACCCACCCAGTCCACTTCGGGACCATTTTTAGTATCGACAGCTCTTCCCTAGGACACAGTGAAGTTTTTCTGCATCTGCCTTCAGATTCTAGTTTTCCCTTAGGAAGTGTCGGTCAGGAGCCTCACTCTGGCTGTGCAGTCAGTGGTCTATGGCCCTCACACAATATTGTAGTGAAGGTCTGCCGCATTCACTAATCCTTCCGTACCAAGGCCACTACTATTCACATACATTTAACTCCCATCTCAAGAATTCTAGTTATCAAGGTCTGTCAAAACCAGGTATGAAAACCGGGAACTTTGAAAGCCACCCCCAGAAGGTCAAGTCAGTGGTCCAGCCCATAGTTGCTGGATCTGAACCTGGCCAGCAGGTCCCTGCTCTCTGGTTTAGGCCTTGGATACTTAGAATTTTGTGGCACAATAAGCTCTAAAGGACATACAACTTTCCTCATGGCCTTATAGCTGTTCACTGGCTCCCGTGAGATGCGGAGCACATTCTGAACTCTGTTCCATGCTCATCCTGCAGCTGAGGTGGCAACCCCAAACGCTTCCATCTCCACAGCGCTAGTTGAGCAGACTCCGTTCCCACTCATGGATTCCAGTCTCAGCTGTCAACATGGCCATCACTTGTCAACTGTCTCATTGCGTGGCCGTCTGCCAGGTGAGGAAAGGAAGAATTTAGAACACAGGCTGTCCTGCTCACTGCCCAGCCCACAGCCCTTCTGGGAACAAACAGGTTCTATGGATAGAAGGTTAAGCCAAACGTGAACAGACACCGTGAAAATCTTGTGTACCGTAGGGGGAAGGAGGAAGGAGGGCCTGCTGAGGGAGGAGCCTGTAGGGCAGAAGAGAGAGCAAGGCCCCAGGAGATAGGATGCCTGGGTTCTGGCATTCAGCCCTCTGCTCTTGAACAGTTAATGGCTTCAGATGTTCCTTTTGTTGTCTGCCCCTGCCCTCCTCTGCCTCTGTGATGCAGTAATAACAATTTACCCACGTGGACCAGACTTGACTAAAGCAGAACACTATAAAATTCAGCACTGGAAGGGGTCTCAGAGATCGTATAATCCACTGCCTTCTAGAACTTGCATGATCCTTGGGGAATGTCATTAAAAACACACGACTTACCCTTCACCTTCCAATCAGAACAAAGGGGTTTGAAGGATGTTATAAATGTGTGTGTGTGTGTGTGTGTGTGTGTGTGTGTGTGTGTGTGTGTATAGGGAAAGACACACTGGGGAAAAAAGAGATAAATTCAAAGTTCCTAGAGGTTTATAGGACCTCAGAACTGTATCACAGCAGGATATCATGTGACCTCTCAAACGATAGATAGAGATACAAGACCATCCAAAGACAGCTGGAACAGGCATGGACCAACAACTCCTACCTGCTTCACCTTGCAGAATCCACTGTTCCCATCATGCACCTGATGTCATGACACATCCAAAAATCCCATGTAATGACACAAAGTGGAAGTAAACTCTATTCCGGAAAGAATCCCCAAGCCATTTCTGGAATTTCCTACCTTTGCCTTTCCTCGTGCCCATCACCTCCCCACGAATATTTCTTCCCTCCTATGAATAACCTTTCTTCCACTAACATTTTCATCTCAGACTCTGCCCAGAAGCCCAGGGTTTGCTGCTCTCTGGGGAAGCCCGCCTCCCATTTGACCTTGTACTTTCTAACTCCAATGAGACCCCCTCCAGATTCCTTCCTTTGCCTTGTCTCTGAATTCTTTCTCTTTAAATACTGGGTAGAGGTCTCAATCTGGTCTCTCTGTTTCTGAGACCTCCCCAGCCTTCACTTACTGGCCCCATTAAAGGATCTTTAACAGGAATGATGATGTGGGTATTTAAGAGGGACTGGGTGACAGTCAGTAGGCTGGTTGGTACCAGAGAGGGGAAATCAGCCACCCACCCGTTGGTTCAGACCAAGGTTGGGACTGGGCTGAGGTTTGCTCATCCTAAGCTGCATCCTGGCTCTGACATCTTAGGTTCTTGGCTAAGCTTAGAATTGGGAGGCCTGGCAGGGGCCCCACTAACGCTGCTGTCTTCCTGCTGTCCCAGGGAGCTGTCTGTGCTGCTACTGAAAGCATTTCTGAGCTCATGTTCTCCTAATGTTCAAGGATTCTTACAGACAGAGACAGTGGGCCTGCTCCCCCCAGCTTTACCCAACTGTGAGGAACATGGGTATAGCATTGAGTTCTAGGCTCTGCTCTACAATTAACCATGTCTTTTGTTATGTTTTTGTTTGTTTAGGAGACAAGGTCTTACATAGCCCAAGCTAGCCTATAATATATTATATAGCAAAGGATAGACTTTTGAATGGGAATTCCTGAAGAGTAGCTGAGTCTACAAAAGCTGGTTAAAACTTCAACCACTGTGGAGCATTCCGAATGCTGCAGCACCCGAGTTAACTACAAATGCTCTTTGGCTATCTTTAGCCCCACGAAGAGTCAGACCTCACCTCTGTGTGAGACCTAGTATCCCGATGAACAGATTAAAAACCTTTGGAATGTATTAACAAAACCCTATCCTCCACCAATGGGAAGGCTAAGAATTCTGTCAGATACCATCTGAGGCCTATAGCTGAGATTCTCCTATCTTGATGTAAGTTGTCTCAGGTTCTCAAGTTCTGAAATTACAAGTATGGGCCACAAGGTCCTGTTTACATGATGCTCGCGGTTGAGACCTGAGCTTCGTGTGCTAGGCAAGCACCCTAACAAATGAACTTCACCCCCAGGCCAACCGTGAGACTTTGATAGAGGTGGTTCAACTCGTTGGGTTCAAGTCCCCTCTTTACAAAGGGGGGAGTAAGGCTGGACTCTTGGGTCACTTCTGGTTCTGTTTGCAGTACCTGTGGGCTAGAAAAAAACAAGCACCAACTAACCTGGCATATTCTTCCTGGGGCACATGAGAAGTTGATCTTTTCAGCCCTAGGAGGACAGAGTGAGGGCCTTGTCAGGGCCACGGTGCTAGTTCAGTGGTTCTCAACCTGTGGGTCATGACCCCTTTGGGGGGTCAAATGACCCTTTCACAGGGGTCACATATCAGATACCCTGTATGTCAGATATTTACATTATAATTCGTAACAGTAGCAAAATTACAGTTATGAAGTGGCAACGAAATAATTTTATGGTTGGAGATCACCACAACATGAGGAACTGTATTAAAGGATCGCAGCGTTAGGAAGGTTGAGAACCAGTGGTTAGACCCTGTACTTGATGCTCTGACACTTGGGGAAGCTGCTTCTGGGGTCAGGCAGATCCTAAAATCATGCTTTTCATCTGCAAGACCACCCCTGGGCCAAAGACCAGGCTGCCAAGGAAAGGTCTGGTTCCTTGGAGTCTGCAAAAACTATTCACAGCAGCCAATGCTCACCTGCTTTTCCCATGGAAACCACACTAAAGGCTCCTGTTATACCCAAGTGCTTCCCTGCTTGGCACATGGCCTGCTGTGACTCCTATTCCTAAGGATCTCTAAGACAAATGTCTTCCTTCCCCACAGTCACTTCTACACAAGTATAAATTATCACACCCGATTCAAACAAATCCCAGGTGCCTTCAAAATGGGCCTACCATGGTCTGAACCTTAGGACTTAAAATAAGTCCTCTTTAAAGCTCCAACTCCTCCATGGCCTGTGTCTTTGCATTATGTAAAAGGTTCGGTGCCTATGTGTGCATGAAAGCATCAACAATGCCCATGTCAAAAGCCTGCAGTTTAAGAATGGGGTCTGTGCACCCCCTGGAAGCCCCCAACCAGGGCCTCACTACCATATGACCAGACTGTTCTACCTTCCAACAGTCTTCTATGTATAACCTTCCTTGTCACAAGTGGCAGTCACTGTGTGGGACTGTGTGGCCTGATAGGGACATACAGAATTGCCTCAAACCCTCTTCAGTGTGCTATTCCTTCAGCTCTGTAAAAGCAGAAGTTCTAGGCCCCTTAGAGAACTTCTTTCTCTAACCTAAACATGTTTATTTTGCTTGCTGTGCTCAGAAATGGAGCAACGTTATCTTTGCCATTCTGTGGTTCTAGAAGAGTCCATGCCAAGGCCCATCTCTCCAGGTCTCACCCTCTAAAAGTGTTAAGAAGGAGAAAAGGACATCTGACCTTCATATGACCTCTCCTAGTAGTCTCTCCTGAGAGTTCAAATAGTAATAATAATATATAAAATATTAAATATTAGCACAAGTTTATAAAACATGATAAGCAAGGGAGACTTGCTGGCCACTTCCTGATGCTTGGCTACAACCAGGTCCCTCTAGCTGTTTGAGTAAGCCCTGAGTAAGCCCTAGATGGAGAACAGTTTTGTTGCCAAGGCCCTTCCCCAGCAAAGAACTATGGGAAGGACTGTGGTGGTGGATGGAGTGGGAGCACTTTAGACAGCAGCTGGTCAGAGAGGCTGGAGAGGGGTGCCAGAGCTAAAGAGGCCAAGGCAGCAGGAGAGCAGGTACACAGACTGGAGGAGGCAGCCTGGGCTCAGATTGGACGTGTTTTCCACGTACAAACAGACATCTGCACTCTTGTAACTGATTTCTTGTTTTTCATGAGAAACTACAAATTCAGACTTTAATGTGGACTGTTTTTATGTTGGCACAAATGAACAAAACATAAAGTAATAAAAAGATGTCCCTTGTATTAGATCAAGCTCTAAGCTTAGAAATGAGATTCCCTGCCTGAATCACAGGTAGGGTCCCCTCCCCTTCAGGACCCGGAAACTGTCTAGTACAGCCCAGAGGTCTCTAGTTGTCCTATAAAGACATTCTCAGCCTCTACCTCCCTGACCACTGTGCCTCATGATGGTCTTTTTTTTTTCTTTTCAACTTGATTAGGCCAGCCATGAGGTATCAGACATCTAGTTAAACGTTATTCTGAGTGGATCTGCTAGTGTATTTCTTGATGGTATTGGCATTTGGATGGTAAACTGGATAGAGAAAATATCCCTCTTCCAAGTGGGTGGGTCTCATGCAAAAGGTTGAAGACTGAAGGGAACAAAACACTGAATCCTTCCAGGGTCAGAGAGAATTTGGGGGGACACCTGCCCAAAATGGAACTCTGATTTTCCTGTCTTTCAAACCAAGCTGAAGTGTGGGTTCTCCCTCGGGCTTAAGCCTGCCATTTTTAGACTGGAGTTTATCCACCAGCCCTCCTGAGTCTCCAGCTTATTGACTACAGAACTGGGGTCTTAGCACTCTCTATCATCATGTGATCCAACTCTTCACAATGAATCTCTTTCAATACCTCCTGTTGACTTCTTCCCCCAGGAAACCCTGACTAATATAATCCCTACAACCAAAAAGCAGCTACAGTTTTGAAAGAGAGGTGAAACGATTTGCCAGATGAAAACATGTTTTCTAAAACTGTCATTGACTCGTGTTGGATTTCTAACGCCGACTGAAGCAACAGCCATCGTCGAGGATTTTCTATGGTGTGAAGAGCTGCAAGCAAACTTTCTTATCAAATACATGTAACACCCGTCTCCTAGCAGAATGCACAGGCAACCTCAGTACAGATGTCACATCAGCCTTTCTTAAACTATGTCCACTCCTGGGTCATGCTTGGTACAGAGTAGGCTCAATAAATGCTGTTTTGAATTAAAGAATGAGAAATTCTTTGATAGAGTTCACACTCCCCTGTAATAAAGAAATGGACTCTAAGAGACACTAAAGAACCAGCCCAAAGTCACAAGGCTAAGACAGGAGAAATGAGATATACTCCCAAGTTCAGTTAAGTTCAAAACCCACATTCTTGACTCTCACAGTATACCCAGAAGAGTCGGACCTCTCTCCCGATGTGATCTTGGCATTCACACGTACAAGCCTCTAAACTAGGGGGAGGACCATCAGACCTCAGCAATCCCTGTCCTACTCCATGCTGACAGCTGCCCACTGAGGTTTCTATACACTAATTTGGGAACCTAACCAAGGATAGGTCTGTCTTCATGAACCTAACCAAGCCAAGAGCAAAAACATACCACAGGTGTCTCATCACCCCCAACACTTCTCAGAGATGCTTCCAGACAACAGAAGAGCCATGTGGATCTGGCCCACCAGGCTGAGAAGTGAGACCACAGAGCAGGTGAAGATGACTGGGGTTTGTTTGTTTGTTTGTTTGTTTGTTTTTTATACTTCTTGGGGGCCTGCCACCCAGCTCCCAAATAAATCACACATGGAGGATTACTCTTAATTATAAATGCCCGGCCTTAGCTTACTTGTTTCTAGCCAGCTTTTCTTAAATTATCCCGTTTATCTTCTGCCTTTGGGCTTTTTTTTATTCTTCCGTAAATCTTACTTTCACTCTTACTCCTGGCCTCTAGCATCCTCCTCTCCTTGTTCTCTTGCTCTTTCTTTTTTTATTCCAAGATTTCTCCTTCTATTTATTCTCTCTGCCTGCCAACCCTGCCTAACCTTTCTCCTACCTCACTATTGGCCATTTAGCTCTTTATTAGACCATCAGGTGTTTTAAACAGGTACAGTAACACAGCTTCACAGAGTTCAACAAATATAACAGAAAAGAATATAACACATCTTCATGTCATTAAGACAAATGCTCCACAGCATAGACAAATGTAACACATCTTAAAATAATATTCTACAACAGATGACCACTCCTGGCCTTGGGTAGGAAGAAGGTTTTGAGGTGTTGTCTTCATCTCTCAGGATGATCATCTGCTTGCACTCTACACATCTCCTAAGGACCCTGTGGGCTGAGCTGCAAGGCAAGGCAGCAGCTAAGGGACAAGGGATGAATGCAGTTGTGTATGTCTCAGCAGGAGAGGGAACAGGAGGAAGCAAAGGTTGGCAGTCAAAGCTGACCCAGAGGCTTTTATCATTCCCACGCACCACCAAACCCACTTGCCACACAAGTGGGAGGCTTGCAAGGGAATACCTGATGACTTGGCCTCAACTGAGGCCACATACCATTCTGCTTATGTGTCCTTTAGTAATTGTGTCTTCTCACCATAGGTATTCAGAGAGCATCAGACTAAGGAGCCTTACTGTGAGGGCCATCTGAGTTCATGGACTGGCTGGGTCATACAAATCTGCCTTGTCCAAACAAACAAATCAGGTTTATCCCTCTGTTCCCTGCAGCACTAGCTCCCTTCTTAAGGACTTCAATACAGCACAGCTTTAGGATAAGGACAGTATAAGGTTGGAGAATAGCTGTATGGTCAGTGCTAGGATACCCGAGAACCAGAGCACAATCCCTGGAGGTGATGTCATCTTAGTTGTGTCCTTTCAGCAGGAAGAAGCTGGACCAGCTCTTGTACCCTTCGTCAAGAAAGTCCTCAACACATGCTGAGTATCCCCAGTCTGAAAATCCAAAGCCTGACAGAGATACTATGTGTCGTGTTCTCAGGCAACATGACACACAGATGGGAAATTCCACATCTAACCCTTCCAGAACTCAGGCACTCTAAAACATTGTGTGAAACCACCTTGAGGCTATATAATGTATGAGTTGTACATGAGGAATAAATAATGTTTAGACTTGACATGGGACCTGTCTTCAAGATACCTCATCATGTCTATGTGAATATTGCCAAATCAAAAATATTGCAAAATTCTAAGGCCTTCCTGGTTCCAAACATTTTAGATAGGGATATTCAACCTTCATATGAACTCTTGTGACCCTCGACATTAAATCTGTGCAGTTTGGAACTTGTAGGGTCCCTGAGCCCAGCACAGAGTTGGTCAGAACAGGATACCCAACATTGCCTGTGAAGGGGACCTGTGCTTATAGGAGAACCCAGAGGCAGAATTGTAGAGGAAGGGGTCTCGGGGAAAGGCTTTTGAGAATGGAAGATTGGAAAACACTGGGTAGTGCGGGAGTCTAAAGAGCCGGTAAGATTCCTTTCTCCTTTTATCCCCATATCACAGCTCTGTTTATTCTGAGAAGCACCCAGCTGTAGCTCCAAAATAGACATGCTGAAAAACGCCTCTAATGACAGAGGAGGTTTCTGCAGGATCCCAGCTCAGAACAGCCCTCTGCAGGAGGCAGGGACACCAAAGGGCCTGTGGAAGGGGACACTTCCGGGCGTTCTCTGCCATTCCCTCCTCCTATCCAAGGTAGTCATGGTTGCTCTCTCCATGGTTACAGGGAAGAGGGTATGGTCTGCCCCAGGGAGTCTGACCTCTCTTTGTGAACAGTGCTCCCTAGTTTGACAGGTAGAATTTGGAGCAGAGGAGGATCTGGTTATTGGAAAGACCTCTTCAAGTTAGTTAGGAAAAGTCAGGACCATCACAAGAACAGTGAACCCTGATCTGGAAGCCGGACATGGCCACTGGATTCTGCTGTGTACACAGGGGACAGATTAGGTCAATCCAAAACCCAGGACCTGGACAGTTAAGCCGTACCTTCCTCTTAGGGGACAAAGACACTAAGGAGCTGGAGGTTCTGAGGGTTGAGTCTGTTCTCAGAACATCGAACTAATTCTTATGTCTGGCACAGGATAGAAGCCCTGACATCTTCTAGGCTGTGACTTGTGCTACTCAAGACCAAAGAGCCATGATTCATGTCTTTGGGTTTCAGGCTTCCTATCAGTCCCAGGAAGTGGAGTCACTGCCCCATTTAACATGAAGCTGAGGTGGACTGTGGCAGGGCTGGGGAAGAGGGCAGCTGAGCCAGGACTGACTGAAGGCCTCTCAGGTCTCAGTGTGGATGGTTCCACAAAGCTAAGAGATGAAGTCTGATCCATGGTGTCTGGATCCTTCCTGGGAACTGCTAATGTGATGCTCCTTGTTTTCTCCTTTCTCCATCCACTGAGGACCTCTGATGTCAGCAGAAGATAAATTACCAACAAGTACTGAGCAACAAGTCCTCATTATTAAGGTTATCTCAGGCCTTCCTGAATGTGTTCATTTTGTCTTCTAGGACAGAGAACAGCCAGGAGTTGGGTAATGAGCATCTACTGGATACTTTTAATGTTTCAGTCATCCATGCTAATTTTTAACTCTCAAAAGGAAGTGAAGAGGTTGGTGCTATTAATCCTCTGCTGCGTTGCATATGGAGAAACTGAGGCATGGGGAGGTTAAAGTAACTCGATATCACAGAGCTAAGAAATGACAGAGTTGCATTTTATATTCTTATCTGCTCTACCACATCCTCACCCGGGCAAAAAAAATATGACCAATTCGTGTGGTTAGGAAAGGAAGCAGGTCCTGGCAGGCAGGCCCTTGTTCTTGCTAAACAAACAAACAAACAAACAATCCTACAGAAAAGATGTTATGGGTCTCCCTGTCTCCAGCCTTTTCTCCGCTCTACTGGGAATATACTGCTAGGCCTGTGATTGCCATACTATTACTAGACAGCCAAGTACCCACGCAGTGGGAGAACAAGAGAGAGGATACAAAGAATACATAAGTCCAGGGAGGGCTTAGAATCTTAGAATGAGAGAGAGGAAGACGCGTGCTAAATAATGCCATCGGGCACGATGTGGTTTATGCAGGAGAAGTACAAATGTAACCACACACAGTGAGCTGGGCAAGCAAGGGAGTTAATCTCATCTCACGGGAAGGGTGGGGCCTGAGCTGGGGCCCTAGGGTTTGTGAAGAAGAGGAGGTGTCTGAGAAGGTTCCTAGTGAAATGGCAGGAAAGTCTGGGGTTTGTTACAAGGTGCAGAAGAAGCCCCGAGGTTCACAAAGGTGGCTGCAGCCATAGCTAGCCAGGGGATAGACTAGTAGGAACAGACCCCGAGGGTGGCAACAGTTTGGTGGCCTGTTCATTGATTTTGGGCAAGAGTAATTTTACCCAGGATATGGGCAACACTAAAGATAAAGAAGGCGTGGGTGAAGTGAGTTATCCCAGGGCAGAATTCAACGGATCCAGAGCCAATTGCAGGAAGAGCCGATGCTGTCTATACCAGCCAATGGGAGGAATCATGAAGCGCTTCATCGAGTCTGGGCTGGAATCTGCCTGGGTGTGGGACCATCATGGGAGAATAGAGAAAGAGAAAGTCACTAATACTTGTTTTGCAACAGCTGGAGAGTTCATGGTAACATTCTGTTTGGCTCCTCTACCACAGAATGCAAGCTCATCAGCCCATACCCTGCGTCTCTGCCGATGCAAGCCCCCTTTGCACAAGGCCACCTCAGATGCCCTCTTGGCCATGCAACTTTCTTTATGCCCCCAGTGAGAGGAGCTCTCTCTCTACTTTTATGTGGCACTTTTTATTTACTATAATCTGTTATGTCCCCTTTTCTGGCTACAAGTCCTTGTGTGTGCCTGAGTGTGTGAGTGTGCTTGCACATGCATTAAATATGTGTGTGGAGGCCAGAGGTCAACCTCTGTTCCTCAGGGACCGTCCACATTTATTTGTTGTTGGAGATGGAGTCTCTCTTTGGTCTGGAGCTCTCCAAGTAGGCTGGGCTGGCTAGATGGCAAACGATGGGGATCCAGATGTCTCCACCTCCCCAGGGCTGGGATTACAAGTGCACTCGCCAAGCCCTACTCTTTTGTATGGATTCTGGGGACCACATTCAGGTTCTGGTCCTTGCAAGGAGCACTTTATCCACAGAGCAAGTTCCCCAGCCCCAGCCTACAGGCTTTTTGCAAGCTGAGTGAAGAATGGAGCATCCCTTTTCTGAAGCTGTATTTAGCACAGGCCTTGGAATACAAGGAGTAGGCCATCATTCACCCAGGAGTGTGGTACGGAACGGTCTATCTATTCCTGAGACAGTCTCTGCCGGTGCACAGCCCTTCTTGAATCAGCTCTTGGTGGCATCTTGTAGCATGGACAGAAAGACCTTAGGGGCAAGCCCTAACTACCCCCTGCCGACTGTCCTGGTTCTTAACTTCCTCCCCCCCGGGACGCAAACGTGATAGTGCAAATGTTGTAGGGTTGCAGTGAGAGTGCAAAGGAAAAATGTGTGTGTGTGTGTGTGTGTGTGTGTGTGTGTGTGTGTGTGTGAAGATCCAGGCCCAGGGCTCTCTGGGAAGAATGCAGACACCCAAGCATGTACAAGCATGTTGGGGGCAGGGAGCCAGAATCTCTAAATCTCTAATCCTCTCTGCAGGGACCTGGCTGTTTCCTCACTTCCTCTTCTGCAGCTTCACAGGCCTGGGGGGTGGTGAAATGACCCGTGAGAACACACACACACACACACCACACACACACACACACACACACACACAAATGTCCCAGAGACACTGAGTACCTGAATTCACTCAGCCCAGGGCAGACACTTCTGGGGCTTCAGCCAAGAATCATCATTACAGCCCACTATCAGATGCAGGCCCAGGAATCATCATTACAGCCCACTATCAGATGCAGGCCCAGGAATCATCATTACAGCCCACTATCAGATGCAGGCCCAGGAATGCAATAGTGTCTATGTCACTCAAAGGAGACTGTCTAGGCACAGTAGGGATTGGCTACAGACGCAAGCAGAGTTGAACGAGACCAGGATAGACTCCAATCCCAGTCACAGAGGCTCTCAGAGAAGAGCTGTACCGGTCACAGGACCAACGGCCGAGGCCAGCCCTGGCCACCCTCTGTTTGAACTCTTAGAGACGAGAGGCTCCTTACCTCTACATCTTTGCAGACTGTCCCTTTGCTCGAAGAAAGAGAAAGGCTTCCTTAGGAAGTTCAAGTGCGGACCTAGAGAGCTGGCTCGGGGGGTACAGTACTTGCTTTACAAGAACCCGAGTCCAGCTCCTCATCACCCATGTAAAAACTGGACATGGCAGCACGTGTCTGTGATGTCAGTGCCGTGAGAAGGCAATGGGAGGATCCCTGGAGCTCCCTGGCCAGCCCATCCAGCTGAAGTGGTAAGGCCTGGGTTCAGTGAGAGGTGTTGTCTCAAAGAATAAGGTGGGGAGCATTTGAGGAAGACTTCCTATGTTGAGCTCTGGTCCCCCCACACACACTTGCGCATACATGCTCATATTCATACACACAAATGAACAACATGTGGAGGGGGAGGGGGGAAGGGAAAGGAGAAGAGAAGGCCCAAGTATATTTTCTGTCATTTCTTGTGTCTGCCTTAAGGATAAAAATCCATCTTGCCACTACCTATTGGCCCCCTTCTTGGCTGAAGAACAGCTTATGACTCCTCCACCTGCCCTCTACCTAAGTGGGTCAACTCCTTCAAGGGATTCTCACAAGACAGTGTCTTCAGGGTCTTTTCCTTCATCTACACCACCCCAAGAGCCTTGACAGTTGGCTCAGGAGGCTCCTTCAACATCAGACCTGAGACCACAGGAGTGCCATGATCCAACAGAGTGAACTGGCCCTCCCCTAGACCTTGTCCTAACAGGGCGTTTGACCAGTGAGGCTGGGGTTTCCCAGTTTTCATCTGAGCAGAACAGGAGCCTGACACACACACACCCCCACCCCCCACCCCCGGGGAACGAGTTTCAGGGGAATTCTCAGCCTAGTCTGATCACACAGGAGTCCCTTTGTCACATAAGACTAGAGCTGACTCCCCAGGGGAGACCTTGCCTTGGAGGAGGTGGGAATGGGGGGTGGGTTGGGGAGGAAGGCTGGGAGGTGGGAGGAGGGAAGACAGGGGAATCTGTGGCTGATATGTAAAATTAAATTAATTATAAAATAAAATAATAAAAAAAACTGAAAAAAAGACTTTTAAAAGACAATGTCCCAGAAAAGTGACCAGTAGCACTAGCTGAACTTCCCTTCCGCCAAGTGGTTCCAGACCCCTCCAGAGGAAGGTGTCAATACCTTCTCACCCTGGGAAGGTTGATTGACAGAAAGCTAGAAATGATGGGGGAGAGGGCCCCCCTCTCCAGTGATGACCAGGCTATTGCAAGAGGGACACTGGGTAGCCGAGAAGCATGATGAGGATGGGAACCAGTGCTAGGGGACAGGTGTAATTGGGGGGATGGTTTGCTGAAGAGAAGGGGGATGAGCATGGCAGAGTGAGGGGGAAGGATGAATAGCCTGATCTTGGCTCCTGCTTCTCCCAAACTCCTCAGTGAGGACACAGAAGCTCCCACCACAACAGCCGATGCACCCCTGGAAGTCTGTTTGTGGCAGCCGTCCAAACCCTATAAGGGTAAGGTTGGGGGGGGGTGAAAAACAGTGCAACATTGGGTCTCCTCAGAGTAAGGAAATGACACACACCTGTCCCGCCTACAGGAGCTACCTGTGAGTCACACCCAGGAGAGGAGAGGATGCAGGTTACCTCAGGGGAAGAGGTAGGCCCAGGAGGAGCAAGCAGAGTCTCTGACCTCAACTTAGCTCTGCTTTCAGAGTGACAAGTGGATTATCAAAGTCATCAGAGGATGAGAGTGAGACCCAGGTTCGTACCAGCCTGATGGAGATTTGTCAGCGATGTACATCAATAAAAAGAAGTCTCAAGAGAGACTTAGATTGCCCCTCCCATCACTACGGAAACCCAGGTTGTCCCTTCAGAACACGAAGATTGCATGTTCTTGACCTACTGAGCTGAGGCAGTGGCAAAAGCAGATTTAAAGACGAGAAAAATTCCAAAGGAGGGTGTTTAGATCACCAAGATTACAGATGACTGTGTGTGTGTGTGTGTGTGTGTGTGTGTGTGTGTGTGTGTGTGTGTACTCACGCACACCCATGTGCCCTTCAACTGGATACAGAGGCCCAATTGGTGTCAATGGTAGCACAGAGAACATAGGGCCACTCAGCATCTCTCAGCATCACCTAGGGTACAGGGAGACCATCTCAGATACAGACACAAAAGTCCTTCCCACTCCCTCAGTATAACCTTTCAATCCACAGTGAAAGCACATGGGACCTAGGAGACCCCACTCAGTGGCTTCTCCCAGTTCAGGGCTCTCTGGACCAATGGGATCTTTGTTGTTGTTTCTATTTTCATTTTGTGAGAGTCAGAATCTTATCTAGTCCAGGCTGACTTCCAACTCACTATGTAGCTGAGGATGATCTTGAACTGATCTTCTGACCCCAGCCTCCTGAGTGCTGGGAGTATACAGATGTGGGCCGCCAAACCTAGCTAGGACCCACAAGTTTTGTTTAGAGAATAGCTGGAAGCCCTTCTTCCTGGCTGCCATCCTGGGGTGGGGATTCCCAAATCTAGACCAGAGGGCAGGAGAAGGGTACTTTTAGCTCCCCACACTTCATCTTATCCAAATACATCAGGGTCAGTGCTCTGTAGAGAATCCCCCCCTCCTCCTCCTCTTTCTCTTCCTCCTCCTCCTCTTCCTCCTCCCTTTCTTCTTTCTCTTCTTCTCTTTTTCCTGCTCCCCCTCATCTTCCTCCTCCCCCCTACTTCCTTCTCAGTATTTATGGTGTCACTGGGGAGTCTATGGCAGTTGGGAGCATTGGGCTAGGGGGATTCTCGCCTTTCACCTGGGGTCCTGCTGTGTGATGGAGGAGCGTGTTGGCTCCAGTCCTATAGGCCTCTGACAGGGCTGGGCTTTCCTGAGAGCATCCATTGCCTTCCTTAACAGCCTTTTTAATGAATTCCTTAGAGAATCAGTTCTCAACCTGTGGGTCAAGACCCCCTTGAGGGAATCTCATATCAGATATCCTGCATCTCAGATATTTACATTACCATTCATAACCGTAGTGAAATTACAGTTATGAGGTAGCAATAAAATTGTTTTGCAACATGGGGAACTGTATTAAAGGGTCGCAGCATTAGAAAGGTTGAGAACTGCTACCTTAGAGAGATTGACGCTGGTGTGTGTACACTGCTGTGTATGAAGAGCTGGAAGGGGAGGGAGCCCCTGACAGAGTGGATTCATTGACACCTGCTGCCTGAATGAACAAAAGTGAGCGTTTGCCCACGTAAAAGAGTAGACATGTGTGATCTTCAGTGGCTCGAGAGAAGAGACTTGATGTGTAGATCATTCTCCTCTCCCCACATGCATGGAATGCTGGGTAAAATGAAACCAGAAGTTTCCATTATGCCCAAGTAGAAAGTGGAGACTCCCAGGTATCAGAAATCAAAGGACTCGCAGTGGGACTGGGTCCTGTGCTCATTGCATGAGTTGGCTGTTTGAAACCTGGGGCCTATGCAGGGTTGCATGGCTCGGCCTGGGAGGAGGGGACTGGACCTGCCTGGACTGAGTCTACCAGGTTGATCTCAGTCCTCGGGGGAGGCTTTGCCCTGGAGGAGGTGGGAATGGGGGGTGGGCTGGGAGGAAGGTGAGGGGGACGGGACGGGGGGAGAACAAGGGAATCCGTGGCTGATATGTAGAACTGAATTGTATTGCAAAATAAAAAAAAAAATGATGAACTCAAAAGAAAAAGAAAAAGAAAAAGAAATCAAAGGACTCAAACTCAGAGCAATGAGTGAGCGCTAAAGCTGGCGTGGTCACAGGGAACCAGATGAAGCTTCATGGAGCAGAACTGGTGACCAGTGTTGGCACAGAGTGATGTTGTCTGACTTTAGATCCGGAGAATAAAGAGCTGTATTAGCCTGGAGATCCAGACCAGCAACACTACTCACTAGCCCACTGATGTGTGGAAGCCTGACCTCTGGTTGGAGCCTAGCTTTGAAAAGAAAACAACAACAACAAAAAAAACACAAACAAACAAACAAACAAACAAAAAAACCAGAAAGCCAAAGCCTGTGCAGTAGAAATTCTAATTCAAGTAATTAAAATATAAACACATCTAGAAATGTTGGTTGGGGGGCACTCAAAACACCATAGGATGCTTCCACAATTAAAACATCTAGAAATGTTGATTGGGGTTGGGGGGTGGGCTCAAAACACCATAGGATGCTTTCACAATTAAAATACACACACACACACACACACACACACACACACACACACACACACACACACAAACAACTATGCCTGCTCCTTTGCAATTATGATCCACACAGGCAAGAGCCAACCTTGAGGAGCGGTGGCAGATATACATATTCAAGCAGGAAATCTAAAACTGGGGTGATAGAGTAATTTAGGACTGTAAAAAGCACAGGGGATGTGAGTCATGGGCTCACACCTTTAATCCAAGCACTGGGGAGGCAGAGGCAGGTGGATCTCTGTGAGCTCAAGGCCAGTCTGGTTTACATAATGAGTTCCAGAACAGTCAGGCCTACACAGTGAGATTCTGTCTCAAAAAAGAGGAGGAGGAGGAGGAGGAGGAGGAGGAGGAGGAGGAGGAGGAGGAGGAAGAGAAGGAGCTGAGGGACTCAACAGTAGAGTGTTTGCCACTCATATGCAAGGCCAGGAGTCAATCTTTCAAACTACACAATAACAATATGTCTGCGTTATTTAAGTATCAGGGAAAGTACACAAAGTTCAAGACAATAATCCTAATGACTAAATAGGGGAGTGGGGATATTTAAAGAAAGTCTCACTGAAACACTAGCTGATCGTGGTTTAGGGACAGCTTGTCATAAATACACCTTCTGCCTTGAGGAGGAAACTGCAATGTTAACAAAGGTTGGGCTTCATTCAAGTACGTGTTAAAAGTTACAAAGACCGTTAAGATATTAGAACTCCAACAGACACAGTTGATTCAATGAAAGATCACAATGTGGAAAAAGCAGACACCAAGTATGACTAACACCCACATCAAATGACATAATAGAAATATGCTAAATATGTGCTGGGCAGATGGCTCCGTGGTTAAGAGCACTGGTTGCTCTTACAGAGGACCTGGGCTCAGTTTCCAGCACCAGCATAGTGGTTTACAACCATCTGCAACTCCAGTTCCAGGGGATCAGATGCCTTCTTCTGAACTTGGCGGGCATCATGCATGTATGTGGTGCACATACAAACATACAGGCAAAGCACTCATATGAGTAATAGATAGATGATAGATAGATAGATAGATAGATAGATAGATAGATAGATAGATACTTTAAAAAAAGAAATATGCTAAATATACTAGAAGTTGGGCCAAGGAGATGTCTCAGCCATCAAAATTCTTAAACTCACTTTTGAGGACCAGATTTCCAATGCCTCTAGGTTCACAACTGAACATGTATACACACATGCACACACAGCACACATACACATGCAAAAAATATAAAGCAAACACTAACAGAAATACAAAAAGAATTTCTATTTTTCTCCTCCACTGCTTCATTTGGCCTGAGCACTACAGAACTGTGCTGCATTCAGTCAGCTGAGTCCTCCCTCTCGAGCTGAGTCCTGTGCCCCATGCCACCTTGGTGGAACCCAAGTGGTCTGAGCGACCTACAGGAGGAAGCAAGGAGAAAGGGCACTGTGAACTAACAGAGGCAAAAGAACATGATAAACTCTGTCTGAACCATCTCTTGGGACTCTCTGAGTCTATGTGGAGGAACTGTAATGTTAAAGCAGGAAATCCAACTGAGAAGTTCTGATCATAAACACATACACACCCAGACACAGAGTTCAAATACAAACAAAAGCAGCAAATATGGAAAGAAGTTACTCAGCCTGGTTGCTATGAGTGGTACCAACATACAATCAAGCCCCAAAGATGCTAAGTAACTTTTCAGAGGTCACATGACACTGGAGCCTTGAAGTCAGAATTCAGATCATCTGATATAATCTAACCTGGTATTCCTCGTTCAATACATAAAACTCTGTCTACACCAAATACCTGTTTTGTTATCTCAATTTTAGCCATCTAGCCCCTTCCCCAGATTTCCCCACCAAGGAAGTCTCTCTCTAGCCTGTTTCTTAGCTATATCCCTTCTCTTGTCAAGAGTTGGTGAAACAGAAAGCTAGATTCACACTACATGACAGCATCAACAATGTCTCACAGGCACAGCCTATCTCCTTGTTCCCATAGTGGGGAATGATACCCCGGGTGTAGGTGATGGGATGGGCAGGCATGAGGAAGTCCAATGCACTGCAGATGTCAGGGGAAGTGAGATTCCGCTCCCCTCTGCTGTCAGTTGCTAGTATCACCTCCCTGTTCCATGTGGCCATGAGCAAACCTCTGGAAGCCACAGGAGGACCATGAGGTGCTCAAACAATAACTCAAATGGCCCCCAATATATTCAGGTTTTGAAAGCATTATTCTTAGGAACAGAAGCAGTGTTGGGGAAATTTTAGCCTGTAGCTTTTTTTTTTTTCTTTTGAAATGGTTATAGATCACAGGAAGATGCACAACTAGCCGAGTCCCATTACTCATGACTGACCCTTCATCTTTCCCTAATGATGACATCTCTCGGTACATTAGCAAAGCCAGAAAACTGTAATAGTGGGCCTAAACTACAGTCTTCACTACATTTGTGTGTGTGTGTGTGTGTGTGTGTGTGTGTGTGCATGAGGACTGTGTTGAGATTGGAAATAGATGTCAGGCGTCTGTCTCCTTTGCTCTCCATCTATTTTTTTCAGGCAGGGTCTCTCACTGAACTTGAAGTTGAGCTGTACTGGCTGGCCAGTCAGACCCGGGTGTCCTCCTGTCACAGCCTGTGTGTGCTGCTGTGCCTGGCTTTTCGTGTGGATTCTGAGGACCCTAACTCAGGTCCTCCTGCTCATGCGGCAGGCACTTTCGTGGCTGAGCCGTCTCCCCAGCCCCTGTTTTTACCACCTGCAATACAAGTTCACTTGTTTGCACGTGTGTGTGTGTGTGTGTGTGTGTGTGTGTGTGTGTGTGTGTGTGTGGTGTGTGTGTATGTGTTTCTGTGTCATTTCATCTCGCATGGACGTTCACACAGTGACCATCACAATCACCACCCTTCTATCCATGTGAATGGACTTCCCTGTGTGGTGGCCTTTTGAACGTCATAATCACATAATGAACCTCTTCACCTCTAGAACCTTGAACTTGTTTTGCATCTGCATTCCAAGGTTGTCTTTTTTGGTTTGGTTCTTGAGACAGGGTCTCCCTGTATGTTCTAGTATCATCTCTCCTGCTATGAGAAATGGACACCCTGACCCAAAGCAACTTAGGAAAAGAAAGAATTTATTTGATTTATGCTTCTAGGTTACAGACCATGGAGGGACGTCAAAGCAGGAACTCAAGGCAGGAACCTGAAGCCAGGCCTCTCGGCTATTCCACACAGCATTATCCCGAACAGGAACTCACTTTTCAAACATGGAAGTACAGCAGAAACCGTGGAGGATGGTACTTGGTGGTTTGCACAGGCTCATGTTTAACTAGCTTTCTTATACAACTGAGGACCACCTGTCCAGGGAATGGCGCTACCCACAGTGGGCTGGGCCCTCCAATATCAATTAGTAATTAAGACAATCCCCTACAGACATGCCTGGCCATAGGCCAATCTCATCTGGGCAAGCCCTCAACTGAGATCCTCTTCTCAGATGACTTTAGTCTGGGTAAATCTGACTATTAAAGCTAGCTAGGTACTCTGCATACTAGGCTGGCCTTCTGCTCATGATCTTCCTACTGTCTTGGCCTCCCAAATACTGAATTTACAGGCCTGGCTGGGATTGTCTTTTAAAGAATTTTATATAAATGGGCCCATCCAACGTGCAACCTTTGGAAACTGACCTTTTTACACTCCCTACAATGCTGCTGAGATTCACCTCAGTTATGATGTGTATCCACAACTCAACCATTTTTATGACTGGGTAGTATTTCATTGTATAGATAATACCAGTGATTCACTGAAGGATATTTGGGCTGTTTTTTCCCCTCTATTAGCTGTAATTCAGGGGTGCTTGATTTGTTACAGGGTCTGGAGCCTTGAGAGTTATCAGGCTGCAAGCAGGGACTGCACCTGTTATTAACTTGTGTACCGATGGGGAGAGAAATGCCTTCTTTAACTCAGCTAACTTACCCTTTGCTCCTACTGAGCCTCTAAAATTTAAGTGGCATGTCAATATTCCTGAAAAATCTTTGTGTTGATCACCATCTCTGTAACCAACCACATGCACCTTCCCATAATCCCACATAAATCCTTAACTCTGAACTCCCACCCCTGGCCTGGTATGCAACCATGGTCCGCCAGCATCTGCTGAATCACTAGGTCAGACCTGCCATCACAGCCACTTTCTGATAAAGTCATCTGTCCCCATGTGCCATGACAACATACTGCTCAGAGAAACGTCCTCTAGGGGAGGGCCATCATCATGAGAATCCTAGTCTCAGCCAGGCGGTGGTGGTGCACGCCTTTAATCTCAGCACTCAGGAGGCAGAGGCAGATGGATCTCTGTGAGTTCGAGGCCAGCCTGGTCTCCAAAGTGAGTTCCAGGAAAGGCGCAAAACTACACAGAGAAACCTTGTCTCCAAAAAAAAAAAAAAAAAAAAAAAAAGAATCCTAGTCTCAGATTGTGTTGCAATGAGGAAAAACACCCACGGCCCTCAGGTTGGCAGTCGCAAGGTTCTGTGTCGCGCACACAATAACACAAAACATCTTGATATATAAGTAGAATGAATGACTCAGTGAGAAGGCATCAGAATTCTTTTCGATTTCCTAATTCATACTGCCAACTTGCTTTCCAGAAAGATAGACGGATTTTTTTTACTGATGCTATAAAATATTACCATGAGATTCAGCTGCCTAGAACAATACATGTTTATCTTATAGTCCTTGGAGTCGGAAGTCTTAAAATCAAGGTGTTAGCCAGACAAGGGAAGAACATTTTCCTTTTCAAGATTTTAGAGACTTTTTACATACTTCAGCGCATGGTCTCCCCCACCCCACGCCTGCAGTCTCTCCATCTCTGTCTCTCCATGACATTGCCTTCTCTTACTCTAGCCATCAGTCCTGATTCCCTCTTATATGGAAATCCACATAACCTGTCCAGAATGCTCGTCTCCTTAAGATCCTCAACTTTACCCCTCGTGCTCAGCCTCCTTTGCCGTGCAGGACAACCTACTCGGAAATTCTGAGATCAGGGTGTAGAGCTCTTTGGGAAGCCATTATTCTATACCAACCAGGAGAGTGTTAAAGCATGAAAACTCTTTGAACAAGAGCAAAGCGTGGTTGGGAGAGTCAAAAGGCGGTCCTAGAAATAGCCGTCTAAAAAACGCCGCCCATGCAAAGACCGGAGGGGCAAGGTGGCTCTTCAATTTCAGACATAAGCTGTGTGATATAAATATCGTCTTTGAAAACCAGGATTGGTTCTGTGACAGGATCCTCACTAATGCTGACCCTGAGTTCAAGCCCAGGAAGAGAGAACAATGAGAAAAGACACTCGCTGCTCTGAACGACACTGCAGCAGGCCACTGTAGCTGGGAAGCAAACTCTGCTGCCTTCTTCCTACAGAAGCTGCTGCGGTACAGCGCGGGAGGGGGCCCAGGCCACACAGCCCTGCATAAAGGACTTGCTGATGGCTACCTCTCGTCCTTGCTACCTGGCTCTTTTTGCAAGGCTTTAGTTCTCAGCCATATCATAACATGACCGATTTCCACACACTTTCAATGCTCTAATTTCCCAGATTTTATAGTTATTGCTACAGTCACACAGATGTGTGGCCACTGATCAGAAACCACTACCCAACCCACCGGGGCTTGCAAAGTATTTCAGGGGGCTCACCTGCCATGACTCCTCCCACCCATTCAGAGGATGGGAGGATGCCTCTCTCTTGATGGGGATTCCCCTTCTCTCGCCCCCTCACACCTGAAGTGAAGGCTGCCCATTGTGGTAGACCATCTCTTCAGCTTCCTCATCCTACTCTGCACCCAGGATGGAACATATTAACTAAATGAAACCAACATCCTCCTTCACCCTCCAGGCTGAGGGGCTCATTCAGAAGTGGACACCTGGTCCTAACCAAAGCTAACATTTTTTAAACTCTAGCTTAAGGAAAGGAGTTGTCTCATGTGTGTGATGGGGCTGTGACCACAGCAGAGACTATTTTGAAAGAAGAAAGCCAGTGTGTTCAAGAGCCACAGGATGTGAGGCAGGCAGAAGGGCAGACACAGGTATATGTGACCATGTTTAAGGCCCCTCTTCTTATCGTCTTTGAACTCAGTCTCTTCCTGGGTCTTCCCTATGCCTTGAGTATGGGAACCAGAGAACACCCTCTTGGGTTTCTGTTGTCTGTAAAGCTGTAACTATAAGAGAGTCTGATGATAACTGGGAATGTAATGGCTTTCCTCTTTATTCCTCCATAGTAGGCCTTGTCTTGCTGTTGCTATTTCCCCTGCTTTTAGTCAGTTTTTGATTGACATTTCAAATTCCCAAGGAAACAACTCACAGATGGAGGGCTTATTTTGGCTCATGGCTTCAGAGGAATCAATCCATGGTCATCTTGATTCATTACTTTTACAACCATGGTAAGGAAGAAACTTCTGGAAAGAAGGACAGAGTGAAGGACAGTGTCTCACTCCATAGCATCCAGGAAACAAAAGGGAAGAACCAGAAGGAGTCAGGGCCGCAATATTGCCTCAAAAGCAAATGTCCAGCAACCCTCTTCCTCCAACTAGGCACTTTATACAGTTCTACCAATTTCTATTCAAATTTTGAGTTCATCAATGGATTAAACCTTTGATTAGGTCAGAATCATCATGATATAATGTTTCTGGAAAGGTGCTCAGCGACATCCCCAGAGGTATACTTTACTAATCTCCTAGGTGACTCGCAATCCAATCAAGCTGAGCATCAACATGAACAATCACAACCACCCACAGCCAGGTCCAAGAGAACGATCAGAGTTATCACATTTGAGTTCCCCAGATAAACACCTTCCAGCAGCTGAGCAGTGAATCACACGGCTGAAGTTCACCTAACAGTTAAACTGTGGGAAACCCTACCTTTTCACAGAGTCCTCTTAGTACAACCCTGAGAATGTGTCCTAGTTGGTCAAGCACTGGTCTTCCATTACTCAGGAGATCAAGGGCTGTACCACAAAAGATATATGAAGACATAAGATCGAGAAGCATGAGAGAATGTAAGTGCTGGCGAATCTGTGTTCCCATACACACAGATCAGTCTGTGAGGGAATGATTAGAAAGTGAAACCTTTCCTATCTCATGATAGCAAATTAAATGTAATAGATGTCTAGGATTGACAAGCTACAAGTACTGCATCGGGGATGCCCTGGAAATTGGGGGTGCTCTCATGGACAAGATGCATATTCCCTCAAAGCCAAGAGTGCTGCACAGCTTGTCATAGTCATTCTTTTCTGCCATACCACCCTTATCTAAAGTCCCTCAAGACACACAGCCTTCAACACTAATAACCCTGTATTGGTTATTCTTCTAGTGTGATGAAGCACCATGACAAAGGCAACTTATAGGAGAGTTTATTTGGTCTTACAGTTCCATAGGGATAGAGTCCATGATACAAAGTGAAGGCATGGTAGCAATAGCAGGAAGCTGAGGATGCACGTCTTGAACCCCAGGCACAAAGTAGAGACAGCAAGCTAGATGTGGCTTGTGTCTTTAAATTCTCAAATACCATCTCTAGTGACATCTTTCTTCAATAAGACCACACCTCCTAAACCTCCCAAACAGCACCACTAACTGGGAAACAAATGTTCAAATGCCCAAGACTATAGGAGACATCTTATTCAACCCTTCACACGCCCTACCAATGAAAAACTTGTACTACCAATTTCTAGTCTTAACTCATAGTAAATGCTAAATAAATCCTTTAAATGATGTAGTAAAAAAATGTTTAATTTGCTAAATAAATATTTTTAATTAAATCTGCTTTAATTCGGAGACTAGGCTAGCAGGCAGTCTTGTGAACATGCATCTCTCCACTTCTCTACATCCTTGAGGTGACTATCCCTTCAGCTGACCTAGGGGAGAAGACCCCATACTTCTGCATTCATTGTCTTAAATTATTCTTGCAGAAAATGTTACTATTCTTGTTACAAAAACCATCCCATTTGGGTTTAGTAAAATGTGCACCCAAATTGAAAAAGCTGCTGTTATGGCTGGTGTGTGTGTGTGTGTGTGTGTGTGTGTGTGTGTGTGTGTGTGTACAGGTGTGGAAGCAAGAGGACAACTTTAGGTATTGTTCCCTAAGTCCCATCCACCTGTTTTCTGTTTTTGTTTTTTAGACAGGGTTTCTCACTAGCTTGGAACTTGCTGGGTAGGTTCCTCACCAGTGAACTCCAAGGATTCTCTTGTCTCCATCTCCCCAGTGCTTCGATACAGGTACACACCACAGAGCCCAACTTTCTTCACACAGATACTTAGAGTTGAACTCAGGTCCTCATACTCACATGGCAACCACTTTGCTCACAGATCTCTCTTCCCCAGCCTCTGGCTAACTCTTATGGCAAAACACGGGTTCACAAGTGTGCGACCTCTCACTATCCCACGGTCCCTCAAGCCCTACCCCTCAATGAAGTACTTGTTTGCCTTGTTGGGCATTTAGAAGAGAGGAGAGAAGCTAGATGGTTTCTCTTGTGGGGGGTCTTTATGATGTTTTATCTTTATTTTAATTATTACTATTTCATGTGTATGAGTGCTATGCCTGCATGCTTATATGTACGCCACAGTCTGGTGTCTATGGACACCAGCAGAAGGCATTGGATCCCTGGCTGAAGTTTCAGACAACTCTGAGTCACTGTGTGGGTGCTAGGAATCAAACCTGGGTCCTCTGGAAGAGCAGTCAGTGCTCTTAACTGCTGAGCCGTCTCTCCAGTCCTTGGTTTTTGTTTTTGTTTCTCACAGGAATCCATTGTGACCCTCACTTGGCCTTCCATACCTCATGCAGAGGAGTGGGTGGGTGTAAAAAGCACTTTGGCTGCTCTCCAAGATCTATGCACAATGGGGTGGGGAGAGACACCACCCTAGTTCTTCAGGGAGCATACAGAAAGCTGGAGAAGCTAAGAAGAGCAGAGATCCCACGGCAGGAGGGAGCTGGGCTGGCTGGGCAGAGAAGAGGCAGCCCTGCCTCTGGGCCCCTGAGTCACCCAGGATAGGCACCACAGAGTCAGCTCTCTGCTCAGAGGAAGTGGAACCCGAACATCAGACTGAGTCATATTTATTGAAGAGACGCTGGGAACAAAAGCTGTAGACAGGAGCCTGTGCGGGGGATGGCGTTCAAACTGCTTTTACCCACCCCATTAACACTGTTTCCCTGCCTGCTACGTGGGCTGTGGCTTACAGAAAACCAAACACACGTTCTACTTTCACATCGGTCCTGGGCGGGTGGTTTTAACCCCATTGCAGCAGATGTGTTTTGAGAGATTGGCTTACTACTGATATTTTATGATTAACATTTCCCCATAGACTCTGTCTATGTTTTATTCAAAAGATAATGTGTCTGAAATGATCCTGTGACTTGTGAAGTGTTGACAATTTAATGTTTGAAATAGCAAAGACTATGCTGGGATTATAAAAGATCTTTTTGGAGATGCAGTTCCAGCCTTGCCTGGAGTTTCCCTGGAATAAGCAGAGGTGTAGAAGTCAACAGATTTGGAGCATCTAGGCAGATTCTGTCTCCATGTGATAGCAGAGCCTTGGGCAAATGCTTTCCTGTTGTCTTGCTTGGGTGTTTTTATTTGTAGTGTAAAAGAAACATTTTTTAAAAATAATCACAATTAACCTCTATTCACATGTTGGGGACTATTTCCTAAGCTGCAAATGCTGGGTAGATTGGGCAGTTACCAGGGTCTTTCCTGACTTATCTGCCTTTGGTTATGACTTACTATTCTAGCTGTCTGGGCAGAAAGTTGATAAATCTGCCTCCCCACAGATCCTCATGCAATACCTGTCTGTTAAGAGCGAGCTCTAAGGTGGTCAATGGGTGACCTGTGCATTATATCTAACCTCTAGGTACTAAGAGGTTTTTTGTTTTTTGTTTGTTTGTTTTCACTAAAAAGCAGAAATTTTAGCAAGAAGCCCTGCTTACTACCCCAATGGGGTCACAGGCCTGAGGCGGGAGTTGGTAAAGTCTCTCAGTGCATCGGCATGCCTCTTTCTAGAGGCTTCGAAAAGTATCGTTCAGCAGAAGACAGAGCCTTGCATGCTTGCTGTATTCCCCACCTTTCCTGTTGAGACCTTCTTTTATAAAAAGCCTCCGATTGCCTAAGGTAAGTGTTGGGGGAAAGTACTCACGCCTCTGGAATGTCTGTTCATCGTTGGCCAGACTCCCAACCTCCAAGATTCAATAACACCCAAATTCTATTTGACTTACTCTAAACCACCATGTAGTGGGCTTTAACGCTTCTCGCTTCCATAAGCCTCCATCTGCAAATTTACCTTTCACTCAGCTACTACTCCACACATAAGTGGAAGTACGGGTGACATAAACCCCAAACCCCTACCTCAGGGACTGCTCCCTCAGCACCTCTATGAGGCCTTGGTCATGCTCTGACTCATTTGTTTTTGTTCCCAAGCCAGAATAAGAAGAGGCCTGTAAAACGTTCTTAGATTAAATTTTGAACCGGGTGCCACCTAGCCACCTGAATCATGGGGCCCCAGGGAATAAAAGGTGTAAGTGTTGCTATAATTTATTCTGACAGCTTGGAGATAAAGCACCTTGGAAGGGTTTGATGTTCCAGCCGAGGTCATTAGAGACTGGGTGACTGTCGTGTCTCTGTTTCAGCCTTAGATATCTCAGAATCTCTTTCCATCTCACAGAAAAAACAGGACCAGACTTGTCCAAGAAAATTCTTCTCTCAAAAATCCGCAAAGAGGCTTGACATATACAAAGGACATTGGTGCATTTATCTTCTTTGAGCCTTGCAAGCAGCTCTTGTGTGCACAGCACAAGTCCTGTACTCAAGGGTCCATTTCTGAGGTGAAAGAGAGGAGAGCGAGGCTGCAGAGACCTGAGCCCCCTATCATCCCAGGTACCACAGGACTCAGCTATGCTCTGTGGTTTCTGCAGAATCCTGAGCCCTGAGACTCCAACCGGAAACTACCCTTAGCTTAAGAGACAGCAGGACTAAAGGAAGAACAATGAGGTAGTCTCTTGGTGTCCTGACCCAAAACTGAGTTGCTATGACTTCACTGGGGACTCCTGGGTGTCGTGGATTATGAAACAGTACCGTCAGCCAGAGTCTGAGCCTGAACAGGCAGCTAACCAATCCTATGCCTATCCTGTGTGATATCTGGTCCAGAGGCTGAAGGTTGGGAGACACCTAAATGGAAGAGCAGAGAGACAGAGGAAAGACATACAGATCCTGGAGAGCTGAGACGGTCCAGCAGCAGAGGAGTGTCTGAAAGACAGAGACCCTAAGCACAGGAAGAGCAATGGCTGACAGGTAGATGGTAGGGTGTGGAGAATCACCTCTAAATGGAAGAGGATGTGGGCAGCACAGTGGCTGGGGGCAGGGGGCGCAGGCTTGGTGCAGGGAGGGCTGCGTGGGAGCAGAGAGGATTCTGCAAGCTGCCCTGCCTGCATCACAGGCATCCTGAGAACAAGTGCAAGCAGTGAGATCCGGCCCTTCAAGAACCACCTACCCAGCCGCCCCCATAGAGATATTACCCAATGCCAAGTAAAAGCCAAACAGCAGCCAATTTGGGCCCCTGGATGATGAGCGCTATCTCAAGAGCAGAATGCTGGCCACCTCTGAAAGTTACCTTCCTGGAGCCGCAGAGAGGAATCAGGAGCTGTTTGTATTGTCTGCAGTGCTCCATGTACAATGCTGGGAGGTGTGATCACACTTCCTTTACTGGTTGCTAAGCATATTGTTACTAGGCGACAGCACTAAGATGATGCACAAGGCCGAAGTTCTAGGAGCTGTGCATGTTGGAGAACTGCATGCTGAGGGAGAGTTGGAAAGTGAAATGGGAAGGAGGCTCTGTTGGTTTTGCTTTGATGGCGTGGTCTTGGCAAGAGATCCTGTGTAGGGTAGCGCACCCCCTTCATCCCAGAGCTTGGGAGGCAGAAGCAGATCTCTGAGTTCAAGGCCAGCCCACTCTACAGAATGAGTTTCAGCCAAGCAAAGGCTACTTAGTGAGACCCTGTCTTGGAGGGAAGGTGATTTCATACATACCATGTTTTGTTTACTGCCGGCCATGACTTTCAAGGCAGTGACAGAGAATCATTTCTCCAGAACACAGAAAGTAAGAGAGGCCATGCATTTGAAGACTCCCTTCATGAAAGGAGGAAAGGAAGTGAGTCTTTGTGTTGCACTCAGATTAGAAAACCTTTGGGGGAGGGGAGGGCCCCTGTCATTGAGAGCCATTGTATGCTTCATGGCTGTTCTAGTTCCAGAGGTCTGAGAATTCAGCACAGCAAGGGGACAAACCCTCTAGCAACAGGAGATATCCAATGATGGACAGTGTCATTGGGAGGAAACAGTTTCAACAATTGCTGAGGTGGAGGAAAATGCTCTCCATAAAGAGAGAGTTTGCATAAAAAGAGAGCTGAGAGCAGTCCACCCCATTCTCTCCTAAAAACTTTGTTGCATGGGGACAGCCCGAACCCAGGTAGGGTGGCCTGGGTTGGTACAGGACATTTCTCTGACCTGGTGAGAGGAGACTTAGGAGGGCTTCATAAAGATAAATGGTAGCAAGCTGACGAGGCTATCAACAGGTAGAGAAAAAGTAAGAGGCAATGAAGACCATTTGGGATGCAAAAACAGTTCCCTGATAAGGAACCAGACATGAATAAGACTTTGGAGACCACAGTGTCTCTTGTAACCTGTGGCATGTCCTGCTTCCTGCATTCCTCATGTGACTGTCAGGGCCTGGCTCTTGGCCTTCTCTGTGGCAGGTATCATATACCTCTCTGACTCATCTCTCCATGAAAATGTCAGGCCTGTCAAAGGTTTCATTTCTTTTCCAGGCCAGGAATCACCTGTACGTAACACAATCCATCTACCTTCACCTGTCTCCTCAGTTGATAAGAAAGTCAATGAAGTCATCCTAGACAGACAAGCCACCCAGTGCCACCATCAGAATGCCAGGCTCACAGCCTTCGAAACACAAATACCCACCTCTTCACAAGCCACAAAACCCACCCACACTCCACCCCTGGCTCAGTTTGTCTTGGAGGGACCTAATGAGTCCTGCTCTGCCCGAGTACCACCACTCTAGCTCTGCAATGGTCAGGCAGCTGCCCTCTGCTGAGTCCAGACTCGCCTCAAGTTCACCAAAATTTCAACACTGGCTAATCTGTCTCAAAGATCTGACATCTTTATTTACAAGGAGTCAATCGTGAAGAGGGGATGGATATAGAAGTCCTTCCAGGAAGAAAACTGTCTGGATAGAAACTGTCCCATCGATGACTGCAGCTAGAAGATCGACTCAGGGAGCCTGGGCAGGGAAACAGAAGGAGGAGGAGGGAGGAGGCCAGAGAGGTGGTGAATACGACATCCTCTAACCTTCCCTCTCCTATCTCCCTCCATGTCTCCATGGAGGGGACAAAATCCTCGTTGTTTCCTGTAGTCTGTGACATCTTGGGGTCATTGGGGTGGGGGACCAAGTTCTCTGATGTGTCTTGAAGTGATGTAGCCAAGAAGAAGCAACCATGTAGAGGTGGTAAGAAGCACAAGAAGGGGCTGGAGAGATGGCTCAGAGGTTAAGAGCACTGGCTACTCTTCCAGAGGTCCTAAGTTCAATTCCCAGCAACCACATGGTGGCTCACAACTATCCGTAATGAGATATGGTACCCTCTTTTGACATGCAAGATGAACACTGTATACATAATAAATAAATCTTAAGGAGAAGAAGAAGAAGAAGAAGAAGAAGAAGAAGAAGAAGAAGAAGAAGAAGAAGAAGAAAAAGCAGCACAGGAAGTAAGTCTCAAACTGCCTGAGACCATGCTGAGGCTCTGAGCTTCAGAGCTGGGATTTTGGCTAAGTGCAGTCAGAGTGACCAGGGCTCAGCTGGCCCTTCAGTGACACACATTTGTGTCTTCTATAAGTGTTTCCACTGATACACACAAGAACTGAACAGATCAATTATCTATGACACACCACGCAGAGTAAACTCAACACATACGTATCTATCTCCTTTTAATCTTTGTGATGGCCTAGTAAGGGGAACACTGTCTGTCAGTGCTGGGCATGGTATAGTGTGTAGGAAGGCTGAGCTGGAGGATTTGCAAAGTGTTTGTCGTCACATGGCAGGGAAGCAGAGGGAGCAGACGTAGAAACAGAAGCCTCAGTGTTTATCCTTGGGACCTGTGCCCTGACAATGGAGAATTGCCTGTGTGTAGACCAAGGCTCCCTCTAGGGTGGGAGACATTGCAGAATACTAGCTTCAGGCCTGCAGCTCTCCTCCAACTCCCTACTGGAGCTCCTTCCCTCAGCCCTGTCTCTGAGGCTCACTCTTTGCCCTAGCCATTCCTAAGGAAACCTCTGGGGACCTTCAGGATCATGGTGTCTGGGGCAGGGAGGTGAGCAAGCATGCTTACCACTATCTTGAGAAGGAACGGAGCAAAGAGCTGGGCTCGGGAGTTCTTTCTTCAAGCATTCTCTGGAAATCAGTGTGCATAGTAATGGCTAATGACTTAGAAAAGATCGAAGGGTAGTTACCAGCATGGATAGCAAAGCATTTAGCTGGGTTCTGCTAAGGCACATTCTAGAACTGCTGGTCTCTTTCAGGGTAATATTACCAACAGACAGGTATCAATAAACAGCAAAGGAAAAACTTCCCAGAGATAAGTGTGGAACCTTCCAGAGCTTCTGGGGTTGATGTGGAATCATTAGGTCACGGGGACTCCATAATCCTGGGGGACACCAGGGGCTTTGTTAGCACGGACCATGGCAGAGAGCAAGCCGCAAAGACAGGGTTGGTGGAAGGAGTTCCAGTAGAGAGCTGGGGGAGAGCTGCAGGGCACGGGGGAAAGTTCACCTCTGGGTCCACAGAGAGGTGTGAAAAGAAAAGATCTGGAAGAAATGAGCCCAAAAGATTAAAAAGTAACCAAGAGGGATCGATCATAGGTGAAATTCCTGACACAGATTTAGTTGCCAAAGCCAGAATTTTTTTTTCTTTTTTTTTTTCTTTTTCTTTTTGGCCTGAAAAAAACATTCCTGATACAGCTCTTGGGGTGGTAATTTCCCAGGGTGAGATGGGTAAATCAAACTATTTTCAAGACTGAGGAATCCATTGACTCTGGCTCCCAGCCAGCTGTCCTCTCCTCCCCATTGTCCAGGCCTTTGTAGATAGATCTCCACCTTGGGGGCTGCTGGGGGTGGGGAAGACTCAGACTGATCTTGGTTTCTTCCTCCTCCCGTCCTGTACTACAGCAGACACCAGCCATAGGCTCCCTATAACCCATCAGGTAGGACACAGGCACTTGGACTTCCTCCGGATTCATGAACTCGTTGAGGAAGCTGTACACGCAATGAAGGATGCCATACAACAGAAGGAAAGGCCTGTGGGAACAACAGCACAGAGACGGATGCATTTGGGAGACTGCTGGGGATCAGGAGAGGTGGTCCCCAGAAAGACAGTATGGTGGAACAAGGGCAAAGCCAGCCTTGTGGTCAGTGTACCCTGAGCAGATAGAAGGTCATCTTGATAGCATGGTAGTGTTGTTTTATGCAGGGTTCATCAGAACCATTTCAGGTAGAGGGAGCACGGAGAACAAACCAAGACAAAAACAAGAAAGAGGAAACAACTGCTGCAGGAATGCTCTCCAAGCTTCCGGGGAAGGGGTTTCTAATACGCACCCCTAAGAAGCACAACTGAAGGGCTGTTTGGGGGACTGTTTTGCAGCCCCTCTTTCCAGAGGCTTTCAAACTGTGGCCCCTGCTCGGCCTGCAAAGCTGTCAGAAGTGTGATACTCAGGCTGCATCCAGACAAGTGCAAAGCCGTGGGTCCAGAACCAGGAGTGCAAGCTTCAGTGAGTCTGTCTGAGATTCTTAGGCTATGCTGGAGGATCGAAGATCGCTATGCAGTCAATGAGGTGATCATGGCTGCCACCAACTTCCCCGAGTCCTCTCACATTCTTTGCTTAGGCTTATTCTCCACCCGGGTGGCCATGTCCATGGGCTGGGGAGCCTTCCATGAACTGTCCTATAGCAGCAGCCAGTGAGGTGCCATGTGTCTTGTTTAAATCAGAGTCCCTCTGCCGCCCATCATTCCCAGAGGGGCCAGAGACCATCTCTGAACCTGAGTTTGCCTGCAGATCTATTCTCTAAAGCCTCCCGGGATCTGACCAAGTACTACTCTACCTGCCAACTACGAGCTGTGAATCCTGACATTTGCTGGATTAGGATTAAGAGACAGAGGGCACAAAACAAGGCCTCTGCCTTTCCATCACTTCATTTAGCAAAGTGTGTACTTGTGAAAAATCATTTTATCTCAAGACAACATGTGCCAGGCAGAGCAGAGTGGAGCAGCCACGTGCTCTAGGAGAGGCCTCTGGGGGAAGGAGGGGCGTGAGCCTCTGTCAGTACCCAGCCCATTCCCTGTGTCAGAGTCCTCTCATTCTGCATACCCATGGAGATCCTTTGCAATTGCCTGTTCCAACTGAGGGGCAAAACCACACATCTGCCTGCCCACCCATGCATTTCAGGGAGGCATGCTCTTCATGCGCTCCCCATTCCTGGAGAATAGCCCCTGTCTCGCCCTCTGCACCTCCGCTGGAGACAGGTTCGTTCTTGCTTACCTGGCCAAGCCCTCTGTTCCCTCTGCCCCACTCCCCCACATTCTATACTGGCACTGGGAAAGAAAGCAGGAAGTGGGCTCCTGTAGAACAACCCTTGGGGGACCACTCCACAACACCAGTTTCTCTGACAGCCAGCAGTATGGGCAGCTGGGACATAGTGGATGCCCAAGGCTAGCAGGCACTGAGGTCTGTGTCCCCGGGGGACTTACACAGTGCCCTGCTGTACATCAGTGCCACAGCCTGGCTCATAGCCCTTGACCACGCCCCTGAATGCCTATCTGCAGATCTCAAAGCTGGAGCCTTTCTGTGCTTGGCACTGGAGTTCCTCTGGCCTGGGACCAGAATCCTCCTATCCAAAACAAAACGCTGACTCTCTTCCCAACATAAAAACCCATATAGCTGAACGTCCTGCTCCTATACATTCAATGACTTCTGGCTGCATGAGAATAATGCTGAGTGCCAGGCCACCGTGACAGAGGACCTCTCTGCACCCTGTTTGCTCATACCCACAGTCCTGCTAAATCTTGATACCTTGAGCTGTTCATTTTCCCATACCAGCCAGTCTTCTGTGTCTTCTGCGTGGGAAGTATCTCCCCACTCTTCCGTTGGCTTGATCCCATCCACTCTTGAAAACCTGTCTTTGAACTACGTCACCCATGAAGTCATTTTAGCCTCCCCTTGGTGGCATTGGTACTCTGGCCTTAGAGACTCAGTGACATTTGTACCAGTCTCTGGTGACTCATGTGGTATGCCTTGAAGCTATCCTTGTCTGGACGACAGCTTCCTGTTCACCTCTGCATTCACAGTGTTCAGCACAGCACCTGGCCCACAATAAGTACATCACCCCCCACAGGAAACACAGTCATCAACACACACACACACACACACACACACACACACACACACACACACACACACACACTGAATGCTAAGAGCCCATGGAATGGGTCTGGAGCCTTCCCTGACTGATACACATCTGAACCCCCAGTTCCAAAGCCACCGATCACCATCAACAAAGATAGGATTCAAGCCTGGGGTCTGGGCTCAGCTGGTAGAGTGTTTGCCTAGCATGCATGAAACCTTGGTCTGACACTGATCCCTAATGCTCCATAAGCTAGGTATTGTGGCTTATGGTTGTGATCCCAGCAATGAGAAGGTAGAGGCATGAGGATCAGAAGTTTATGGTCATGCTTGGCTTCACAGTGAGTGAGAGGGTCATCCTGAGCTATGTGATAACTGTGTCTTGAGAAAAGGGAAAGGGTGGGAAGGGTAGAGTAGTGGATGGGAAAGAAAGGAGAGGGCCATAAAAGATAGAGGAGGGGAGTAACAGGAGGGCAGGAGGGGAGAAGAGAAAAGAAGTCCTAGCCCCACCCACAATGCTCTCTACTAAATCTTGCTTCCAGAACCCAATTCCCACTATACACTCCCTTGAGTGAATCTTCCAGGCACCCACCCTTCATGTTGTTGCCATGAAGGTCTATCCACAGAACACCTACTATCTCCCCCGTCTCCAGGGTCTGAGGCTTTAAAAATCGTTTTTGCAGCTTTGGACCCCGTCTGTCACTTCTTCATGTACCTGGCCACAGCTTCCTTTCTTACCCTCTTGTCTGACATACTTCCTCTTACCCTTGCTTACTCTGTCTCCAAACACCAGAGCTTCATTCCCTAGCTCACATGTGTTTTCTGTCTGTGGAAGCTGGTAGTGAGTCATGGGGACTTGTGGCCTCTGGTAATCCTGTCCCACCTGGACACCAGAGAAGGGACATGGCCTTGAGAGTGACAGTGACCAAAAAGTCTTCACACTAGTAGGAAAAGTGCTCATAGGGTCCTGAACATGATGAAATATAGAAGCCCCTGTACTGTGTCCTGTACCTGAAAAGCCCATGAGTGCCACAGCTAGGAACCAAGCAAGCAAGACTTCCTCTTTTCAAAGAATATGGAAAAGATAGTCCAAGCAACAGGAAATGTAGTATCTTGTTTCAAACTTGTAATCAAAAACCTGCTTTTATATAGCTCTGTGGAGTGTAAACTGAAAAGTAACTCCATTTTTGAGTGGGAATGAGAAGATTCTAAGTAAAGTTAGAAAGACCGATCTGGTTGCTTGGTTGACTAGTTCACTAGATTGCATTCCTTCTCTGGTTTATCCACTCATTAGTCCATTGATACTCCCATTCTTCTTCCCACCCATCTATCCATGCATCACTCATCCAACTCTCAGTCTCTCCATCTGCCCACCTTGCACCCATCATCCATCCATCCCCTCATCTTTCCATCTATCTGCTTTTCCATCACCCACCCATCATCCTGCCATCATCTACTCATCTTCCCATCCTGTTCACTGGCCCATTTTTAAATATCACATCTGTATAACTATAAGATGAGATTTCTCCTCCCCCAAATCAGAAAAGAAAAATTTAATAGCCAACCCTTTAAATTTCTTTCAAATCATGAATTTCTCTCCAAATGACCATATTTCAAACAAAAGTCAACTGGGAAAAATATGAGTCTGAAGCCGCCTGAGTGGTTTTGCTAGCTGGGTATGCTTATAAAGGTCATTGACGGAACTGTTTTCTTTTTCAAGCAATGATTTAGAACAGTAATTTTTATTATAGGCATAGCTTTATAAACTGTTTTAGGAAATCTTTTGGAGAGCAATGCATTAGATGGTTATACTGTGGACTTCTAGAAGTACTTTTCAGGGGATTTGAATAGATATTTCTTCAAAGAAAACATCTTGAGTGTCCACAAGGATTTGCAAAGATTCACAATGTCATTAGTCATCAAAAAAATCAAAATGAAATTAGCAATAAGATACGCCATCCCCACTAAGATGGTAAAGTCAAAATTACAAACAGTAGCAAGTGCAGACAAGAATGTGGAGAAACTGTTTCAGTTGCTGTTCTTTTGCTGTGACAAAACACCATGACCAAGGCAACTTAGAAAGTATTTAATTGGGGTCTGGTTTACAGTTTCAGAGGGTGAATCCATCCCCATCATGATGGGGAGCATGGTAGCAGGCAGGTGCTGAAACAGTAGCTGAGAGCTTACTTCCTGATCCACAGACAGGAGGCAGAGAAAGAGAGATTGAGCCTGGTGTGGGCTTTTAAAACCTCAAAGCCCACCTCCAGTGACACATTTCCTCCTATAAGGAAGGAAATATAGGACCTCACCTCCTAATCCTTCTAATCCTTTCAAATAGTGTCACTCTCTGATGACTAAGCATTCAAATATGACCCTTTGGGGGAACCTCTTATTCAAACCACCACATATTTGAACAGAGGATTCTCAAAAGAAGAAATAAAAATGGCTACAAAATATCTTTTAAAGTATTAAATTAGTAATTATCGGAACTCAAATTAAAACGACTTTGATATTTCATGACTAAGATCTAGAAAACAACTGACAACAAAGGCCATCAAGGATTCAGGGAAAAGAGAACCCTTACTCACTGTTGCAATAGTGTCTGGCCTGGCAAGATACATCCAACTGAGCAGTTGTGGTACTACTACTATCTTGGGGCTAACCAACAGCCCTCTGGTTGGGATTAAGTCCCACTCAGTGGGCAGGAGCTCAGACCTGCTAATGGAAACAGTTAAGAGCCCATAGCTTGAGAGGTCATAGACCGAAGATGAGAACCTGCTAATACCACTTTTCAGCTGCCTTTTAAATGCTTATCCTTACATCCATAGCTAATATAGCTCTCATCCCTTATGAAAAAAGCTTCTTATTTCCATTTCTTTTGGGGATTTTACGGAGACCCACAACTGGTCAAAGCGCAGAGAATAAGTGATAGTGGAATGCTCAGGCCCAAATGAGACATCTATAATACAGCATCTACACTCACGATTCAGGGAACATCATGGAAGAGAGGCCAAAAAGATCCTAAGAGCCAAAGACCCAGGACGATTGCTGTGAGATGGTATCTCCTAGACACAATATGGTTGTCTGCACAAGATCACACCAGTTGACATGCCCACATTATGGGGGAGGGGGTCACAAGGTCCCACCCCTAACTAAAGAACGAAAGTCAATCAGTAGCTACTGAGGGAGAGAAAGTAGTTCTCTTCAGAAACAAGACCTGACTGGTACCCAAGTCCTGAGATCAGCCCTATGCTCATGCAAATACAATAAACACTACCTAGACTCTGTGTGTGTGTGTGTGTGTGTGTGTGTGTGTGTGTGTGTGTGTGTGTGCAATAGAGGACAGGGGGTTTGGGGGTACTCAGGAGGAGTTGGAGAGGTTAGAGGTATGGATAGAAATGATGTAACTACAGTGTACCTATGTATGGCCTTCTCAAACACCTTTTTAGTGTGATATACCCATACGATAGAATGTTACTCATCAATGGAAACAAAGAGCTAAGAGACATGGCAACACGCACAGACCTTCAGAACATTACGCTGTAAGAAGGAAGTAAATCGCAGAGCCTGTGACTTCACTTGCATTCTGTCTAGAAGACAAAGTCCACACAAATAGAAAACACCCAAGCAATGCCAGGGCAATGGCGGAGAATGAGAGCTAGTGGTTCAGGGTCCTTCTGGAGGAATGCAAACATCTGTGACTGGCAGGGGCAGTGGCTGTGCAGACCTGTGAGCATACACTTTTGAAAACCCATTGACCTGTGCATTTCAAAGGGTACATTTGGGGCTGAAGAGATGGCTCATCAGTTAAGAGCACTGGCTGCTCTTCCAGAGGACCCAGATTCAATTCCCAGCACCCACAAGGCAGCTCATAACTGTCTGCAGCGCCAGTTCCAGGACATCTGACACCATTATATAGACACACATGCAAGTGAAACACCTATGCACATAAAAAAGTACATCTTAAAAAATAAACTTATTTATTAACATAAATTTATAACATAATTTTAAAAATAAAATAAAAAAAGTACATTTTGTGGGGCGGGGGTTGGTTGTTTTTTTTTTAAATTTGTTTTGTGGTTTTTTGAGACAGGGTTTCTCTGTGTAGCTTTGGTGCCTGTCCTGGATCTTGCTCTGTAGACCAGGCTGGCCTCGAACTCACAAGAGATCCACCTGGCTCTGCTTCCCCAGTGCTGGGATTAAAGGCGTGCACCACCACCGCCCAGCAGTGATGTTTAAACTATAGCTCAAAAATGTCATTATTGTAAAAAAGAACACATTGTGAATTAATAAAGAGTAGCTACCTCTCCCAGCCATTGGGATGGGACATTTATAGGCCACAGCTGATGAAGGGTGGCCCTACCGATCGGATAGGTGAAAGAGTTGGGGAAAACTTTCTAAGTTAGCATACTGTTTCACATAGCATGTGATAAAAAATGTGTCTCTAAATAATATATTGACTATTATCCTAAAATCTGACATATTCAAATTAGCTTCATTAAAAAGGTCCTCTTCACTGGGAACAGGGGGGTTCTCAGGCTCATATTGTACACAGCCAGTGCATGAATGCCCATCATATGCCAGTGCCATGTTGTGTCCTTGGAATGTGGCAGTGCCTCTCTGTGTCCTCCCTGGGGCCTCCCATCTGAATGAAACAATCGCTCAAGTGTGAGGTCATGTTTATAAGAATTCTGAATAGCTGACAATAATACCTAGCCGACAAAAATGCCTTGAGCTTTATTAAAAAATTATCTGGGGGCTGCATGTGTGTTTGTGTGTGGTACATGGTATGTGTGTGTGTGGCACTTGCATATCTACATATAGGGTCCATGAGGAGGCTGGAGGAAGGCCTCATAAGTCCTCCTCGATTGTTCTTTATCTTACTCTTTCAGACAGGGGCTCACTGAACCAGAAGTTCTCATTTCAGCTAGACTAGTTAGCTATCGAGCTCCGGGATCCATCTGCCTCTATCCTGACCACAGAGCTGCAGTTACAGGCACCTTCAGACATGCCCCGCTTTTTATGTGTGTGCCAGGGATTCGAACTCAGATCCATATGCATGTACAGTAAGTACTCTTACCCACTGAGCCATCTTCTCAGCCCCAGGGTTCTAATCTTTTAAGCTCCAGGTTCCTTGGAGCGTCAAGGGAAGGCTATGAACTGTCTTTCCAGAAACATATGTGTGAATCCAGAGGTGAAAATTACACACCTTTCAGGGAGTTTGTGTGAACAACCTCCAACTACACATACCACTGACCCAAGCTCCCCAACCCAGGGCGAGGCTCTCCAAACTTTCAGGCACCTCTAGGTGTGAACATAGGTGAGGGGCTGAATGCTCAGCACAAACGTACAGACAGTATCTTTCTGTAGAGTCGGGTCCCCACTAAGGGATGACAGATTGCGCTGCAAATAAACAGTTAATGTAAACCAGGTGCCCTCACCTCTAAGGACTACAAGAGCCGGAAGCTCAGAGTCCGTGAGACAAGTGATAGGCTTATGCCCACTGTGGGGGTGAAGTCCAAGCAACTGTATGTACACTGATGATGCCTGCTGTTCCCTGGGATCCCTGCCAACACCTGCCTGGTGGGTCTCTCTCCTGTGTACTTTTAACTCTACACCGAGGCGACCTTGATTTCCATTTCCTGGCTTTCCTCATTCTGGCCCAGACAAGCTCAGAGCAAGAGAATGAAGGAGATGATCCATAAATCATTTGGGGGACTCAAGAGTGGATTTGTAAAGGGATTTGGGGGCTCCTCATCTTGATCCATGACTCCCTCTTTGGGCTTTGGGAAATCTCTGCCTCGAAGGAAGGCATCCTGGCCCTGAAGAGTTCAAGAGGCTTGATAATGTCTTCTGTGTCACAACAGCCTGTTGTGACGCCTCATGCCAGGAATGAGGAAGAGCTAGCCTGTGTAGCCAGGTTCAGACAGGCATGAGTGTGTAGGGAAGGAGAGATGGGGACGTGAAGTCTCATGACCCTGGAATCTGAGGATGTATGAAGGACTGAGAAGGAAAAGCACCCCTCTGCCATGGAAGAATTGAACCTGAAGCTATGTCAATAAACTCTGCAGATCATGGCAGCCAAGGAACCGGGAGGCTACAATGTTTCCGAAGGGGGTCATGGACTAAGCTTTAGAAAAAGAATAGGTAGGACTTGGCTTGGGAAAGCTGGATGGGACTGGGGTTCCCATCCCACAGGATGGGAATAGAGATTTGTGGGTACAAATAACCAAGGCAGCTTGACAAGAGGGGAAGGATTTTGTTTGGGAAGTATAAGGACATGGGGTAGGAAGGGTCAACTAAGTTTCAGTTAAGGTTGGATTGCATACAGATAACAATTAGTTTTAAAAAATGAGGCCATGAATTTGAAGGAGAGAAGACAGGGGTGTATGAGAGGTTTTGTGGGGAGGAAAGGGAAGAAAAAAACATTGTAATTAAATAATAGTCTGAAAAATTAAAAAGGAGGGCCTTAAATCAACAACTTTGAGGAATTTGGAGTTCCATCCTGGAGAGCTCCTAAGGATGGGATGAGGAGAGAGGCTTTATTATAATATGAAGTCATGTTAGGGCCTGAGCTCTGAGTAGGGGTCATAGAATAAGGAAGGAAGGCATGGGAGGCGTGAAGAAGAACCTGTGGGATTCAGAGATGGGCAAGATGTAAGCAGGGAGAAATGAAGACACAGAGGAAGAAGGCCAGTGTAGCCTTCCTGAGCATGTGGGAGAATAAGGGCATAAAGACGGGGACTGGGAGGAGAGGCCCATGAGAGACAAGGACTTGAGTTGAAGGTGAGTCACTCCAATGGGGAGGTCTCTAGACTTGGAAGCGGAGGGCTGTAGTGAGGACTGGGCACAGAGCCTAGGAGGTCATATCCAGGTAGTCCCTGGAGATGTGACTGGAGATCCCTGATGTTCCCTGGAGATGTGATCTGCAGATCAAAGTGCTGTGTGTTCAGAGACCACGGTGGGATACTGTAGACAGGCTGGTGGTTAACACAGACCTCAGAATAGCAAAGTCCATCAAAATGAATATGCAGCTGTGTGTGTGTGTGTGTGTGTGTGTGTGTGTGTGTGTGTGTGTGTGCTTGCATCAACAACAGAAACAAAAAAGAATCAGGAAGAATGCAAGCAACCTATCCAGCCTACACACTCGAATGCTCCCATAAGCCTTCACTGAAGCTTTCAAATTCACCAAAGAACCAATTGCAGCACCAAGAACATTGATACCTGGATACTCTGTTGGATGCCCCTTCCCCACCCCTCTCCACCCACCCACCCAGCCCCACCCCCACCCCCACCCCCGAGATCTCCCTGCATCCCACAGTTTATTCTGACTCGCAAGGCCTGGACTGTTCAAAGTCTGCTCAAGTTTTCTGCTAACCCATCTACTTTGTACCCTGCTCCCCAAATCTGATTGGGGAGCCGTCACAGCCCCTTGACCCAACTCAACATCTTCCACGGCTCTCAGCTGCTGCCTTCTCAATAAAGTCCCCTAGTTTTCCAACAACGTCCACTGTCTTGAGCTGCCCACCCAAGCCTTATCTCACTCTTTACCTGTATTAACTCTTGTTTCCTTTGGCTACCCTCGGCTCCACCCGAAGTGAGTCACTCAAACTCCACCTTTCCACCCACCTCCAGGCTCCTATTTACACTTTTCTTTGGACACAACCAACATGCCAAGTTCCCACAGATGAATCTTCCTTTCCCCTTCAGAGCACTTCCCAATACCACCTTCCTGGGAAGCTCTGAGACACATCCTAGCCAGGAGTAATGTCTCTCTCCTCCAGTCTTCCACATGCTGTGCCTTTCTCACGGGCACCACGAGTCCTCACCTTCTCTTACAGATACTTCTCTCCACGTGGTAGCCTCTGCCCTGGCAGACTGTGAGCTTGCTGAGGTAGAAAGGAGCCTTTGGGTTGGGGAGGCGGAGACTCCTCGGCACTAAGCTTGAAGCTTGAGAATCAGGGCTTACAACACCCCCCTTACAACTACCTCGGCTGAGGACTCTGAAAGTCAGAAGCCAGCACCTGTGAGTGAAAGGGCCTGAACCGGATGTTGTCACCGATGTTGGGGAGCCTGCCTGGAGGGACAACTCCCTGAGTAGGAAGGTGTGGAGGTGAACCAAGGAGAAGACTGACTTGAAATGTGCCATCACCACACGCTGCCGAGGAACAAAGAGCTTTGGGTGCTGGAGGGGGTGGAAAGAGGACAGGGCTGCTTTAGAAACCAGGGCACAGTATGCCTGCTTCAAGTGGCCAGGACTGGAGCTGTGGAAAGGAGCCCTGTGGAAGAGCCAAACTCAAACTCAGCAGAAATTGCCAGCAGCCCTGAAAGGAACCTCTGAGCCTCACAGGTATAGGAGAAACAGCCATGCCAGGGGCGGGGAGCGACCTAGGGGTCAGGGGTGTGTGTCGGGAATCTCAGACACACAGACAAAGGGAAGGCTGCTCTCAGCATTGGTGGAAGGAGTGAACCACTTTGGAAGAAGATTGCTTTGTGAGACAAGAGTCAAGCCCACCCATGCCTCAGTCTGGACTGGGTGGCTTCCTGTGGGCCCCCTGTCTTTCTCCAGTGGTCTTCCCAGATTCTGTGTGGGTGGATTTTAGAGCATAAAAGGGAAGAGAGAAGTGTGTGGGGTGGGGGTGTTAGTGAACTTTAGCTAAGATGTCAGGGGTGTGTGGAGAGAGAAAACATTGAGCTATGAAGGTACCTGACTTTGCTGGGGCTTGGCCCTGGTTCATCTTGGCATTAATCACATTGAATAGGTACCTTCTAAGAGTTCTGGCCCCTTTAGCACTGGGCAAAAGGAAAAGCTGGGGAGACTCAGAATGCAGAGAGGTGCCCGCCAGTAAGATCACCTGAGTCTATCTGAAGGGTCTGTCTCTCAAAAACCAAACTGCACTGCATCACTCTGCCCATTGCATCTAGGTAAAAATGCATCAAAACGTGCAGCCTGGAGTCTGCTCTCTTAATCAAACTGTCATCATGAGTAATAATTATACCTTGAGAAACAGCACAGTGACTCAAAAGGCTGCCCCTTCCCCCACCACCCCCTCACACAGCTCAGAGCTTGCATGCTAAATGAGAAGGCCTACGAAGAATAGCCACCATGTTCTGCTGCCTACACGATCAAATGGTCCTTCAAGCTCTGGAGTCTGATGGGTATCTGTGGGCATCATCTTTCCTGGCCAACGAGCTAACTCAGCCTGGCAGTACTCAGAGCACACTGGATTGGGAGTGGAGCAGCCAAAGTAAAAACTGTTGAGTTTTTGCCTCTTGCATCTCTGAGCTGGCACTTAGGGAATGTTCTTCTGTGTCAGAAGGTGGCCCATGACCTCAGGAATAGGAAAGATAAGGCTAAGGTGCAACTCTGGTAGAGTGTGGCTGCCTGCCATTTGGGAGATCCTGAATTGCCTCCCCAGCACCAGAAAAAAAAAAAAAAAAAAGAAGAAGAAGAAGAAGAAGAAGAAATGAATTCCTGGGCATGGCAGTACATTCCTGAAATCTCAGCACTTGGAAGGGTGGGGGTGGGGGGTGTTTGAAGCCAAGCTGAGCTCCATAGCGATCCCAAAAAACTTATAAAAGCAAGAGATAGATGGCTGAGCTAATAAAGTGCTTGGCCTAAGGAGAAGTAAGCAGACATAGTCTTGGGGCTTGCTAACTAGCCACTGACCAAGCAGAATCAGCAAGTTAACGTGAGAGACCCTTCGGTAGCTAGTGTTAATTGCCCGCTTGACAGAATCTGGAATCTGAGACTACCTGTGGAGGAGTGTTTTGATTGATTGCATTAATTGAGGTGGGAAGACACACCCACTGTGGGCGGCACCATTTATGGATATATTGAGGATATAAACGTGGCTGACTACTTCAAGCTCCTGCTGCCTTGACGAACCTGTCGTGATTGACTGGACTTTCTCCTTTAAGTTGCTTTTGTCAGAGTGTTGTATCAGAGCAGTAGGAAAAGAAACAAAGACAGACACAGCTGGGAAATCAAGGTGGACAGCATTCAGGGGAAGGATGCCTGAGGCTGACCTCTGGCCTGGGCCATGAACACACGTGCATTTGCATAACACCCCACCCCCACCCCCCAGCCACAAACACCACAAACATGTGTACTACATAGTCAAACAAAAATCATAAAAAAAACAGTGCTTCCTCATGGGCTCAGATGCAGCCCATAAATATCAAGACATGGGAGAGTTCACACTTCTGAGTGTCTACTGTGCATCTATTATGTTTTATGCACAGCAGAGGTTATTAAGCTTGTACATGAGCATGCCCCCCAGGATGCTAATGTTGAAATGCTAGCCCATACTTCTTGGTGCTTGTCTATAGCCCCAGGGCTCTGAAGGCCTGGCTCCACCACCAGACTACCAGTGCTCTGACCCTCACAGGGTGACCCAGCATAGCATAGGAATCAGAGGTGGAAGTAAGGGCTCTCCTATCCTGCTATGGGTGATGGCTACTACTGTTCCTAGTTTAGCTGTGTCCTGGCTAATGCAGATCACCTCACCTCACCCTCAAAAGCCCTGCTACCACCCCCATCTTACAGACAAGGAAGCCACAGCTAACTGACCTTCCCAAGGTCATAGAGGTCCAGTTAGAGTCACCGTAAGCCTGGGCTCCTGACCATTCAACTGCCTGTTGGTGTTACCAGGACCCTGCTCCTCCTCTCTTGCCTTAGGTATGGCCTGAAGTATATGAGAGGCACATGACTGCCAAGCTTTTTTTTTTTTTTTTTTTTTAACCTTGCTTGGGCTCCCAAACCATCCCAGCTGTTCCTCTCTGGTCTCACTGACTCTTGGCTAACTACCTTAAGCTCCCACTCCCCTGGGAGGCCAGGTAGCCTGAGATGATTAGATCCTGGGCTGTGAGAAAACTAGAGACTGAGGACCCCACTAATCAGGGTCCACCTCAGGGGAGCTTCCGTCCCTCCCCCTCTCCTCTCTAGCAGTTGGACTTGCCCTAACAGTGTTTGACCATATGGAACTACTGTCACCTCCACATGGAGCTAAGTGCCCGACTTAGAGTCTCCCGGGTTTTGTGCGAGGACAAGCCAGGCAGCCACAGGGAAGGGACAGGGAAGGGACATGTTTATCTCTGAAGAACGGTGAGGCTATAATATTGCATACAAGAGCTCATTTCCTGAACATCTCTGATTTGGACACACCAACTACAGGATGAATTACATCCATCCCAGTTAGAACTGTGGGAGAGCAGCGGCTTCTGATAGACCTGCGTGGTCTGTGCTCCATACCTGCATCCACAATCTCTGTGTGTGGAATGTTAATTTCCCTGGAAACCTGAAGGGCTTGAATAGCCACATTCAGGGAATGCTAAGATAAGCCAGGGACACACTTTCCTTTTCTGCAGGATTTAACCACATTTGGCGACGCAAATATGCATAGCATATAACTTGAACTGACAGAATATCTCTAATTATCTCTATCTCAAATGGCATGCTAAGGGATTGGGGACAAAATGGGCTGGGCTAGGGGGATAGAGTGGTTCACCACTGGAGAGAAGGGCCATTTATAACCCAGCAGTCCACACTTCTCATCCCCCCATCCTCTCGTCAACAAATTCTCAACTCCCCCCTTTTCTAATGAGGAAATGAAGAATAACGTAGACCTAGTTTTATGGTGCATTTATGGGTGTTGAGCAGTGTGCTGGGTGTTGTGTGCAGATTCTCTCTTCATCCATTCATATTTCTCTGCAGTTAGAGTTTGAGCTGCTCCTCTCTTCCCACCTGCCGCTCTCCAGAAAGAGAGCTGTTTGTCTTCTCTGTCCTTGAAGGAGCTAGTGGATGGGCAAGGAACCCTGAGGAAATAACTTTGTCTCACCCTCCCCCACTCGTCACCCCCACCCCTGTCCAGAGGCTAGCTTTTTTTTCACTAGAAACAGGAACCAACCCTACCACATATTTCCCCTGAGACCTCTAGGCATCCTATAAATGCAAACGGAAATAGATGCACCCCAAGCACTTTGTGGGTGCTCTTTTGGTCACTGTCTGCGAATGGGTTATTTAAAATTCATATGTAGGACTTTTTGCACAGCACTCAAGTGCAGATTTTCATATATTATCAAGGATCCTACCCTAAAACCTAGACAAACAGGCTCTGAGGCTCAGACAATCTAACGGCCTGATTCTAGGACCATGTCCAATCTCTTTCCAAGGTACTACCAAGTAGCCTAGCTGCTTTCAGTTTCTAGACACACACACACACACACACACACACACACACACACACACACACCCTCGGCTGTGCAGATGAATAAACTGAGCGAGGAGCTGATTTTCTTTTCTCAATAGCGATATCATGACCAATCATGGAAGGAGCCTCGAACTGGATCTATCAGGATTTGTCACAAAATAAATATGCCCTGAGCCTGTTTCCAGGGCACTGACTTAGTTCCCATTCTAGACTTCTCGGTAGAGCACCAACCTCCACTTCCCAGACAGACTCAGGACATCCAATTAAGTTTTAGATAAACTGTGAGTAATGTCTGAGTGTTAGGTTATCTCCCAAATACTGCATGAAACATACTTAACACTGAGAACAAGAATCTTCAACAAATTTGCTCATTTGAAATTCAAATCTGAATGCCCCTTGTTTGCATTTGCTAAATCTGGCACCTCCGTCCCAGAGTGGAGGCACGCTGGGAAGTTTCAAGCAGCGCCCGGTTCCAAGCTTTGCGCCCAGAGGAGTTGCCATGGCAGCCTGAGCACGCCTTCCCAGGCCTTGGGAAGCATCCTCTACTTAAGGTTGCCATTCCCCCTCACCCCTGCACTCTGTGCTCCCAACATGCTCTGCTCCTTGGTTGCTTTCAGTTTCCCGTTGTCTCTTGCTGCCTTTCGCCTTGGGTTTGTACTTCCCGGGCTCTGGCTTCCTTTCTTCCCCTTGCTTGGTTAATCCCTGTTGATCTTCAGTTCTCACAGCTGCTTCTGCCCGAAGGATTCAGGATCTGTCCCTGACCAGCCCTGCCCACCCTCCAGCACTGTATTGGTGGAACTCTGCTGTCTTCCCACGGCAGCCCCGCCTCTCCTAGCTCTAGCGTGGCCAACAGGAGCCACGGCAGACTCCTCCAAGTCTCTCTTCACCTGACAGCTGCACCTGGATGCAGGTAGGAAGCTAGTAAGTGAGCAAAGGAAGGAAGACTGTCCTGCCAAAGTTAGGTCTTTCTTAACCGAATGTGACTCCTTCCTTCCTCCCTAGTGTCATGAGTCACGTTTTTTTTTCCTTCTCTGCATCCTTCTTGCACCCCCGCCCCCACGCATAGCAGTTGTGAAAGGCAAGGGCTCGTCAACTTGAGCACACAGCCTGGCACCCCTACCCTTTCCATACCAAGCACATTGTCTCAGCGGGCTCCAGACTGGCTCAATATCTGTTACGGAAGAACTTCCTCTCGTTTTCAAGTCCTCCTGGCTAATGCCACCCCCACTCCACCCCCCAGGTCCCAGCTTGGTTCCTTCAAAGAGCCCAGCTGAATCTTGCTTCTAGTTTGGGGGTGATGGGAGATGCTGGTGTCATATGGCTGAGGGTGAGGGCAGGTGGCAGGGCTTGGTGGGCCTCAGAACATCACCCATATGCTCACTGTTCACCCACCCAAAGCTTTGCCCACGCACAGCCTGGCAGCAGGAACAGCAGCCCAGATCTTAACCCTTGAGTGGCATGGAGAAAGCAGCTTCAAAATGAACCATTGCGGCCGGTGTGAACTTTGGAACTTTGGCACACACACACACACACACACACACACACACACACACACACACGTTTGCTATGGTTCCTCTTGGAGGACCCAGAAAAAAACGTCCAGAGGTTGGGGATAGGGTTGGGAATGTGGTCACATAGGGTGCCGAAGGGCACTGGGGAGAAGAGTACGCAGTGCCTGGGCAGAGGTCTGTGCTGGAGCTGAAGTTGGGTTCTGAAGCCCGAGGTTGGGTTTGGGGCTACCAGATCCGACCTTTAGAAGCCAGCAGCTTCGTTGAGCCTTCTTCAAACCGTGGCCCCAGCCTCCCCCTGTCCGAATAAGCTAACAGGACAAAACGGGGGAAACACCCTTTAGTCTCAGAAGAAGTCCAAAAATAGATCCCTTCTTCCCCAGCTCAGGGCGGCAAGCTCAGGGTGAGCACCTGCTCAGAGGTTCCGACTTTCTGGGTCTTTGGCCGCCTTTCCAGGAATTCCCAGGCGGGTCCTGGCTCCCCGAAGGACCAGAACTGTAGCCCTCCCTCTAGCTTTCCACCTAAGTCGAACGATCGACGGGTCCCCCACCCCGGCGCTGGGTAGCGACGTGCAGGACTCACCGCGGGCGAGGCGTGGACTCCGGCCAGGGCTCCGGGCTGGGCCAGGTGAGTGCAGCCGCCGCAGGTAGGACGCGCGGCTCTGCCCGCAGAGGCTGAGTAAGAGGCTGACAGGTTGTTTCCCCCCCTCCTCCTCTCGGTCGTTAACCACACCCCTGCTGCTCTCCTCCCTACTTCCTTAAAGGGTGGGGTGTGCTGTCTGTGTGTGCAGGCTCCAGCCTCTTACCATAAACTCTGAAATAGATGCCGCCTGCAATTCCCGGAGCTGCCCGGCTGACCCGGAGGGTTGGGGGGGTGGGCCAGAGCCACTGCCTTAGGGCCCCACGAGGGGTCCTCAGGTGTCCCCAGCCTCTTGTGATTGGTTGACCCCCCAACTCCTACCATCCCTGGCTTCTTCCCCCCACCCCTCTCTGCAGCCTTTGGTCACTAGAACTGTCTCACGTTCTCAGCACCTGTGGCCCAGTGTCCCCACACATTGAAGTGGTCCCCAGTTCCAAGACAGGTGAATATCAGGGAGGCTGACATGACTGGTACAAGGCTGGAAACACTGAAGACTGGGTTTCTGAGCCTAGACCCTGCAGGACCAGAGCACAGCTCAAAAACAGTCAGAGAAGGGACTGGGAATGTAGCTCGGATGGTAGAATGGGTATCAGCCTGGGTTCCAGCCCCAGAACCAGCGACAGCCTAATACTAAATGTTGTAATGTCTGTAATTCTAACCCTCTGGAGGTTTAATTCCTCCACTCAGGAGGATAAGAAGTTCTAGGTTGTTCTTGGCTACATGGGGAATTCGAGGCTAGGCTACAAGAGATTATGTCTTAAAGATAGATAGATAGATAGATAGATAGATAGATAGATAGATAGATAGATAGATAGATAGATAGACAGACAGACAGACAGACAGACAGACAGACAGACAGATAGATAGATAGATAGATAGATAGATAGATAGATAGATAGATAGATAGATAGAAAAAAACAAACCAGAAAAGAATAGAGAAGCCCCACTTTTCTTCTGGGGCTCTCTTCCTACATCAGTGTCGCTGCCCCTCTGAAGAGACTGGCCACCTCTTTACTCGGTCAGCAAGACAGTGGGACTTGAGGCAGATCGAAGGCGCTTTGCAACACCCCTTCTCTAGCCCTAGAAGGATTCTGACTTTCTCATGAGTGGAAGTCAGTAAGCTGGACTTAGCAGAAGACCCTCTCCCAGATGTCTTTATCCTGCATCCTGTAGGGTTCAGGGTCTAGTCACAGTTTGGTCTCTGACAGTAGCAATCCTGAGACTGTGTGACATCAAGCTGCCCAGCTACCTGTGAAAACCACAATCTCCATGACACTTCTTCACGCCACCCCACCTCTAAATTCAGCAGACGAAGAATACCAAGAGCTACCAACACTCACCTTCCTAAGTGGTGGTGATGGTTTCTCAAGAGAAAACAGAATTAATTAAGTGCCTCCTAGCACCCAGGAGGCAGAGGCAGGTAGATCTCTGAGTTGGAGGCCAGCCTGGTCTACAGAGTGAGTTCCAGGACAGCCAGGACTACACAGAGAAACCCTGTCTTGAAAAAACCGATAGTAATAATAACAACAAGTAAAATCAGTTAAAGCTATAAAATTCATGTTTCTTTAGATGTAACAAAATGTAGATTTTAGCTGCATGCTCCATGTCTACTAAAAACCCTAATTTGAAGTCAGAGTTACCCACCCTCAACTCCAACACCACAACAGACCCTACCGTCTGCAGGCCTGCTGGACCCTCTCTATCATCCCGAATTCACCCATTTGTTGACCGTCTCTGGGCTCACATGCAGGCCTGGAGGCGATGCTGACAGCAGTGAGGTGTCAGAGGTGGCCAGGTGGGATTCTTCAGCTACAGTTTGAAGAGAAAGGACAAGTGGAGACGTAAAGTGGGGGGTGCTAGTGGAGATGTGGGAACAGTGTCTGGGGCAAAGGACCACAGGGCAAAGAAACTGTCTGCGGGTGTCAGCAGGGGGTGTCTTTCTGAATCCTTACACTTGGGAGTGGGTGGGTGACAGTCTTGTGGTGTGGAAGGAAGCTCTGCCTGAAGGAACCGCAGAGGCTGACTGTTGGAGAAAAGCTGGGTTTGTGTGTGCTGCCCCTAAGTGGGCACACACACGAACTACAGCCGTATCTCCACTCGGCTCCTTTAGGCTCTCCCTTCTGTGCACACGTGCTATATTCTTTGCTTGGGATATTCTTTCCTCCAAATCTCTCTGAGCAGTTTTTTTTTCATTTCTAAAAAAAAAAAAAAGAAATACATGTTTGGGGGCTGGAGAGATGGCTGAGCAGTTAAGAGCACTGGCTGTCCTTCCAGAGGACTGAGGTTCAATTCCCAGCACCCACAAGGCAGCTCATAACTGTCTGTATTGTAACTCAAATTCCAGGAGCTCCGATACCCTTACACCAATGCACATAAAATAAAGTAAAATTAATTATTTAAAAAATACGTGTCTCATTATACCATTCTCATGCATGCACATCAGGTACTTGGCCTTTGCTGTGTGCTTCATCCACTCTTGTGCCGGTGTCCACCCTCCCCATAGACCATGGTTCTCGACCTTCCTAATGATGTGACCCCTTAATTCACTTCTCCATGTTGTGGTGACCTCCAACCACAAAATTATTTTTGTTGCTGTAATTTGGCTACTGTTATGAATCATGATATAAATATCTGTGTTTTCCGGTGGTCTTAGGGGATCCCTGTGGAAGGGGTCACTCAACTCCAGAGGGGTCATGACCCACAGGTTGAGAACCATTGCCCTAGACAGTCTCAATACTTTCTCTAGCCAAGTAGGAATAACAACAGGCTGGCACCACCAGGCCCAATTCATATAATTTTTAAAATCTAGATTCTGCATCTAAAAGAAAACATTTCATGTTTTTCTGAGTCTGGCTTATTTTGCTTATCATAATGATGTCCATTTCCATTTATTTTCCAAAAAAAGGCATAATTTTTGTTCTTCTTTGTAGCTGAATAAAACTCCTCCATGTGCGTGTGTGTGTGTGTGTGTGTGTGTGTGTGTGTGTGTGTGTGTGTGTGCCACACTGTCTTTACTCACACATCTATCTGTTGATGGACATCCAGGTTGACTTTATACCTTGACTGCTGGGAATAGAGCTCAGTAAACATGGACATCTGAGTGTTTCTGTGGTGTCTAACTGTATTCTTTCAGGTATTTCCTCAAGAGATATGGCTGGACGACACAGAGGTTCTCTATTTAGTTTTTGGTGGAACCTCCATATTTTCATCTACCGTGGCCAAGTTAACCAGCTAGCCCCTTTACATGGGTACTGTATTATTCTGGCACTCTCCTCAGCATCTCTTGCCCCTTTTTTCTTTGTTGGTAGAAATTCTGATTGGGGCGAGATGGAATCTGAAGGCGGTTTTAATTGCCATCTCCCTGATAGGTAAGGATGTTGAATACCTTTTCAAGTAGTTAGTGACTGTTTCATACTTCTTTTTTTTAAAACTACTTATCCAGTGTCCATTTATTAATCGGACAATTTAGGTTTTTTTTTTTTTTTTTTTTTTTTTCGAGACAGGGTTTCTCTGTGTAGCTTTGCACCTTTCCTGGAACTCACTTGGTAGTCCAGGCTGGCCTCGAACTCACAGTGATCCACCTGGCTCTGCCTCCCGAGTGCTGGGATTAAAGGCGTGCGCCACCACCGCCCGGCACAATTTAGTTTTGTAGTGCTTCATTTTTGTAGCCCTTTATACACCCAGGATACTAATCCTCTGTCTGGTGTACAGTGGGCATGCACACACACACCCTTTCTGTAGGGTGTCTCTTCACTCCAGAGATTGTTTGCTTTGCTGTGCAGAAGCTTCTTAATGTCATGTATTCCCATTTGTCAATTCTTAGGGTTGTTTCCTGTGTTCTTAGGGTCCCACTCAGAAAATCCTTGCTGTGATCATGTCTTGAAGTGATTTACCTATGGTTTTCCCCAGAACTTTCAAAGTTTCAGGTCTATCATTCAGGCCTTTGGTCCATTTGAATTTGTTTTTGTGCAGAGATAAGGATCTAGTTTCATTCTGTATGTGGGAATTCGGGTTTTCCAGTACCATTTAAAGGGCTTGTCTTTAATGTATGTTTGTGACAACCCTGTCACAAATCAGGTGGCTGTAACTGTGTGTTTATTTCTATCCTCTGTTATTTCCTGTTGGTTTTTTAACGCATCTGTTTCGGGCTAGTATTACATGGTTTTTATTACTCTGGCTCTGTAATACCACTTAAGGTCAGGCATTTTGATACCTTCAACGCTGCTTTTTCCCCTAAAGATTTCTATTGCTATTCAGAATGTTTTGTGCTCCCGTACGAATTTCAGGAAGATTTTTTTTCTAGTTCTGAGAGGAATATCATTGGGATTTTGATGAGAATTGCCATTAATCTGTACATAGCTTTTGGAAATACAGCCATTTTCACACAGCTACTCCTCTCTGTCCACGAGCTTGAGAAGTCTTTGCATCATCAAGTGCCTTCTTCAGTTTCTTTCATCAATGTCTAAAAGTTGTTATTGTAGAGACTTTCACTTCCTTGGTTAGGTTTATTCATAGGTTTTTGTTTAATTTGCTTTGTTTTTGAGACAGGCTCTCTCTATGTAACCCTGGTTGTTCTGGAACTCACTATGTAGACCAGGCTGACCTCAAACTTACAGAACCACATGTCCCTGCCTCCCACTGCTGAGATTAAAGGCATTAAAGTCACTACACCTGACTCTTAGATATGTTGCATGAATCCTAATTGGTCTTAATAAAAACTTAGAGCCAGCTATCAGGGCAAAGCTATCAGAGAAGCAAAGCAAGCCACAGCCACCACTTCTTACCTTACCAGCTCCTCAGCCTGAAAGAGTGTGAATTCCTGTCTCCTCCTGCCTTATATTCCTTTCTCTGCTCAGCCATATCACTTCCTGCTTCAACCTTCCTAGTGCTGGGATTAAAGGTGTGTGATCCCAAGTGCTGGAATTAAAGGTGTGTGCTAACACTGCCTGGTTCTGTTTCTTTTTTAAACTAGATTAACCTCATGTAGCCCAGTGTGGCCTTGAACTCACAGAAATCCAGACAGATCTCTGCCTCTGCCTCCCGAGTACTAGGATTAGAAGTATGTGCCACCACTGTCTGGCCTCTGTGTTTAATCTAGTGGCTTGTTTTGTCCTCGGATCTTCAGGCAAATTTTATTTGTTCAAAATATCACCATATAGATATTTGTTTTTTAAGCTATTATAAATGAGTCCTTCTCCCTAATTTTTTCTCAATGAGTTTGTTATTGGCATTTAGAAATGATACCGCATTTTCTGTGTTAATTTTGTGTCTCGCTATTTTGCTGGAAGCACTTGTGAGGTCTAAGTTTTTCTGTGGGATCTTTAGGGCCTTACAACTCTAGGATCATAATACTTACAAATAGGAATACCTTTCCCTTTTTTCCTTCCCTATTTGTATCCTCTGTATTTCTTTCTCTTGCCTTATTGCTCTAAATAAGCAATTCAAGCATTGTGTTAATTATAGAAGAGACAATACCTTGTTTCATTCCTGATGGTAGAGGAAATCTTTCATTATTTCCCATTTGGTATAATATTGATTATAGGCTTACCATATGTAGCCTTCATTACATTGAAGTCCATTCCTTTAGTTATTTTCTGCAAGATTTTTAGTGCGAAAAGAGGTTGAACTTGAGAAAGGTCCTTTCTGGATCTAGTGACTTTTGTCCCTGAGTCTATTTATGCCCTGTGTTACATTTATTAGATTTGCATATATCAAACCATCTTTGCATCTATAGAATGAAACCAACTCGATTATTCTGTGTGATCTTTTGTACGTTGTTGAATTCACTTGGCAAACACTTTATGGAGAACGTCTGCATCTGTGCTCTTCAGGAAGGCAACTGGTCTGTCACTTCCTCGCTCTTGGTGTTGCAGCATTGTTCAGTGTTGCTATCAGGGGAACGCTGCCTTTACAGACTGCATGTGGCAGGATTCTTTCCCTTTCTGTTTTCTGCAGTAGTTGGAGGGACATTCTATCAGTAGTCTGATAGAATTTGACAGTGAGTCTGCCTGGTTATGGTGTCTCTTCACAGCAATAGAACAGTAACTAAGACACCAAGGAAGGAAAAGCCACCCTAACTGTGGGCAGCACCATCCTAAGGGAAAAAGAAGGAAGCCCGGTGAGTACCAGCATTCATGTCTCTCTGATTCCCAGTTGGGTGCAATTCCCTAGCCACCTCCCACCCCTACCAACATGGCTTCTCTGACATCCTGCAGTATATTCTCTCACATTATAACCCAAACTAAATGCCCACCAAGTCGCTTCTTTGCAGGCATTTGATCACAGTGACAATGAAAGTAACTAATACAAAGACTCTTTTTTAGTGCCTCAATGGCATTACTTATAATAGATCTGGTTGTTTATAGGCTCCTCATTTAATTTTGGTAGACATAATGTGTCTATGAATTTACTCATTTCTTCTCTATTTTCTAATGTTCTGCAATAGTTTTTCAAAGTGTGCTATAGTGATCTAGGTTTTTATTGTTATCCTTGTCACCTCTAATTTTATTAATTTGTATTGTTTGGCTAAGGTTTCATTGATATTATCTCCCCAAAGTAACAACTCTTTGCTTTGTTCATTCTTTGTATTATTCTTTTTGTTTGTTTTTTAAGACAGGCTTTCTCTGTATAATAACTATGGCTGTCCCAGAACTCATTCTGTAGACCAGGCTGGCCTTGAACTCACAGAAACCTGCCTGCTTCTGCTGCCAGAGTGCTGGGCTTAAAGGCATGCACCACTACTACCCAGCTTTTGTATTATTCTTTTAATGACCATTTAATTAATCTTTGTCTATCTTTATCATTTTTTCCATCCACTAATTTGGAGTTTAGCTTGTTTTATATTTATTTATTTATTTATTTATTTATTTATTTATTTATTTATTTATTTTGGTTTTATTTATTTATTTATTTATTTATTTATTTATTTATTATGTATACAGTGTTCTGCCTGCACACATCCCTGCAGGCCAGAAGAGGGCATCAGATCTCATTTCAGATGGTTGTGAGCCACCATGTGGTTGCTGGGAATTGAACTCAGGACCTTTGGAAGAGCAGCCAGTGCTCTTAACCTCTGAGCCATCTCTCCAGCCCCTATTTTGGTTTTTAGAGACAGGGTTTCTCTGTGTAGCTTTGGAGCCTGTCCTGGAACTCACTCTGTAGACCAGGTTGACCTCGAACTCACAGAGATCCGCCTGCCTCTGCTTCTCGAGTGCTGGGATTAAAGGCGTGTGCCACCATGCTCGGCTTGTTTTTATTTTTCTAAGACCTGGAGATGCAGCAGTAGTTATTTGTGTTCTTTATACTTTTTAAGGTTTATTTTTATTATTTCTAGTTATGTGTAGATGGTCTGCATACACGAGTATAGGGCTTCCCAGGAAGCCAGAGGAGTGGGATTCCCCTACAGCTGGAGTTGCAGGTGGTTGCAAGCCACGTGACACAGATGCTGGGGACTGAACTCCAATCCTCTGCAAGAGCAGTATGTACCGGGAAGCTGGAGAGATGGCTCAGTGGTGGAGAGCACTGACTGCTCTTCCAAAGGACCAGTGTTCTACTCCCAGTAACCACATGGCAGCTTAGAGCCGTCTGTGACTCCAGTTCCAGAGGACCCAACACCCATGGCAAAACACCAATGCATATAAAATAAAAATTTTTTTTAAAAAGAGTAGTATGTGCCTCTTAACTGCTGAGCCACTGTTTTTTCGGGTTTTCTTTTAAATTTACACTCTCAGAGCTTTAACTCCCACTTGGAACTGCCTTTACTGCATCAAACAATTTCTGTCAAATTGTTTTGGTTTCATTTGATATGAGGAATTGTTTAACTTTCCCTATGATTCCTTCAATGAGCCACACCAAGCACGTATCCTTCACGCTTCACGTCTTTACATAGTTCCTGTAGTTCTTCCTACTGATTTTCTTTGTATTTCATTATGATCTGGTAAGAGGCCAGATTTTGTTTTTTACTTGTTAACTGATTTTATGGCCTAAAATGTGATCTACATAAAAGGAGGCTCCATGGAATACTGAGAGGAAAGTGTTACATGGAATATTCCAGAGATACCGGTGAAGGCCGCTTGATCTATAGAGCAGAGTAACTCTGAAGTTTCTTTGTTGATCTTTTGTTTGGAAGACCTATCGACCAGTAAGAGTGGGGAACCGGAGCCATCCACTAGTATTGCATGTGGACCTGTTATTTTATGTTGAGTAGTGTTTACTTTATGAAATCAAGTACACCCAGGTTTATATTTTCTTGATGGACTACTCCCTTTATTAATATGCAGTAACCTTCTTCATATGTCTGATTTTAACTTGAAATGAGCTGTGTGAAATATGAATATACCCACTCCTGCTTGCTTTTGGCTTCTACTCACTTGGCATATAATTTTCTATTCTGTTTTTGTCTCTGATGGTCAGGTATGTTTCTTGCAGATTGCAAACAGCTGGATCTTGGTTTTAGTCCACTCAGCTAGTCTGTGTCTTTTGATTGAAGAATTAAGACCATTTATTTTAGGGTTATTATTAAGGGGGATTTTCTTATTCCTGTAATTTTATTGATGATTTCCTTAGTTGGTTGAAATATTGTTTCTTCCTTTCTTTCTCCACTATTTCTCTTAGGGAGTTGCCAGTTTGCTGAATGGTTGGTTCATTCCTAGTTCTCACTTGCTCATCTTTTCCTCTCATAAAGCTGACTCTTTTGTGAGCTCTTGTGTTTACAATTCTTTCTTTTTCCTCTGGGTATAGGAATCCTTTCAGTGTCATCTGAAATGTTGGCTCAGTGGCCACCAATCGCTTCACTTTATGCTTAGCTTGGGAAATCTTTATTTCTCCATCAATTTTTAAAGATCACTTTTCTGCATATAATGATTTTTTGTTGGCAGTTATTTACTTTTAGGGCTTGAAGTCTATCATTCCATACTTTCCTGGCTTTTAAGGTTTCTGCTAAGAGGTTAGATATTCTGATGCAGTTGCCTTTTTAAACTTCTCTAGCAGCTTGTGACATTGTTTCTTTGCTCTTCAGTACCAGCATCTTATCTACAGTGTGTCAGGGAGGGCTTCCTTTCTACTCATGTCTGCTGGGGTCCTAAACGCCTCTTTTGCTTGGATGTCCATACGTTTCCCTAGACTTTAGTAAACTTTCATGGAATAAACACTTTATGCTTTCAGTTTACGGCTCCTTCTTCAATCCCTGTGGAGTTATACATTTGATCATGTCCCAGAGTTCTTGAATGCGGGGTCATGCTTGCTATTTTCCCTTACTGATAGTTGATTACATGTCCCATGCTTGCTACTTTTTTCTTATGATGGTTGATGATAATATGTCCTTGACTGTGTCCTCCATCCCCGATAACCTTTTCTTTATACTTGATCTCATATATTGATAATTTCTGGTTGATTTTAATTTTGATTTATTGAACTTTGAAAATTTCCAACATGTTTCAAGTGTTTTGTTTTTATTGGTGTTGTTGACTTTCTGATCCAAGGCCTGAACTGACAAGTTCACTTCATTCTCTTTTTGTTTGTATCTTCTTTGAAAGCATTGATTGTTTTATAATTAGACTTCTATAAAAGCTCTAATTTTTTAAAAATTATATGTATCTGTATGTGTCTGTGTGTGGGTATATACAAGTGACAGTAGTGTTGTGGGGGGCATCAGATCCCCTGGAGCTGAAGTTCTAGGCACGTCTGAGCCATCTGTTGTGGGTACTGGGAACTGAACTCATGTCCTCTTTGAGAACAGTATCACACTTAAACAATAAGCCATCTTTCTAGTCTCTTATAATTAGACTTTAGAATCCTTTTCACATTTTTAAATCATCTCAGTGTCTTTAGACACAGTGATTAAGGAACTATGATCTTTTGGCAGAGTTTATTACATTAATTCACATGTTTATGTTTCTGTGTTATGATTTGTGGTCAATTGGAATGGATCTCTTCCAGTTCGGGGTTTGGGGTATTTTTGGTTTTTGTTTTCTTTTGAAGGTCTTTTTAGTAAGCAATCATCTACTGAGGACTCAATCTGCAAGACCACTTAGACACTTAAAGAAGAAAAAAACAATGCTGTAAAAGCAACATCAACCCACCCCAGGTATAGAAATATGATTGCAAATGATTGATGCCAACTACTATATCACCAATAACCTTAGAAAATGAAATGGCAAAATAATATAGAGTAAAAGATGAAGTTAAAAATTAAGCCAAGTGGTGGTGGCACACACCTTTAATCCCAGCACTAAGGAGGCAGAGGCAGGTGGATCTCTAAGTTTGAGGCCAGCCTGGACAGGTAGGGCTACACAGAGAAACTCTATCTTGAAACACTAAATAACTAACTAAATAAATAAAAATTAAGGTAAAGGTAAAAATAAGACAGGAATAAGGAAAGGAAGAGACCGTGAAATGGGGGAAGGGGAGTAAGAAGAATCATGTTAACAGAGGGGGTGAAAAACACAAGAGATAATGGGTTCCCAATAATAAAAAGTATGCAGATTAAAATAGGTCAACATAAGGAGGTAAACTAAAAAAAAAAAGACACTAAAAGTCCATTCAGTAAAGAGAAAAAAGGAGGAAAAGAAATAAATTTTTAGAAAATGACAGCATTAGGGTGTCTGTGAGGTGGAGGGAATGGCCGGTTCAAGTGGGAGTCTTTTGTCATTTCTGCTCTTCAGGGTGGTGCTGAGCCTAGCTTGCACCCAAGTCTCTTGTCAAGGGTCTGTGATGCAGCACCAATCTTTAGAAGGTCTCGCCAATTCCTCAGCTGATCCTGTTTCCTCAGACTAGAAGCCTCTGTGTCCTCATCTAGATAGAATCTCAGCTGAACTGCTGCTAGAAGCCTGAAAGCTTAGCCAGGCCTCTAGTTCCTCGTCCTCACACCTTATATACCTTTCTGCTTCCTGCCATCACTTCCTTGTATTAAAGGTGTGTGTCACCATGCCTGGCTGTTTCCAGTGTGGCTTTGAACTCACAGAGATCTGGATGAATCTCTGCCTCCGGAATGCTAGGATTAAAGGTGTGTGTGCCACCATTTTCTGGCCTCTATGTCTATCTAGCGGCTGTTCTGTTCTCTGACCCCAGGTAAGTTTATTAAGGTGCACAATATATTGGGGAACACAATATCACCACACTGCCTGTCTCTTCAGGTTAGGTGCTTCCCTTCTAGGCATCCAAGAAGAACAGTTCTTAGAGAGAACCACACTTTATTCCGAACCTCCTTCCTGCAAGGTTGGTTGACTGATAGAGCTTCAGCGACTGTGGAGGGGTTAGAATGTATTCACTTAACCGAACGCTAGCTCCCACCAAGCAAAAGGCCAAGCAGATTGTCAGGTAGCGTATGAGGCTGATTGCTGAGAATTCCAAGCTGTGTTTTAACTCGTCTGCCTGATGCTCCTATTGTACCCGGTTCTCAAAACCCCCAGAGACCACCAAGGAGCCGGTTTCCAATGCAAGCACGTAAGGGTCCATTTATTGTCAGGTTCAACCTGGGCCACCAAGAGGCAGATGGAGGAAAATGCGGTGATAGTGGTGAGCCCAGGTGCAGGGAATTTTTTTATAGGGAAAAACTGCAAGCAGGGAATTACATGCTTTGGCATCTTGGGATTGGGTAGAAGGGATATGGGGCAAGGTGATTTTTTGAAACTATTGGTCTAGACTTTGGGTGCGAAACCACATTTCAAACTATTGGGTAAGACCTTTTGGCAGGGAACCACAACTTGCTGGGCAGGACTATCTGGGCTGCTCAGCAGGATTATCTAGATAGCTTCAAGGGCCATTAACTACAGACAGAATGTTTGCAGGAGTATACTGCTCTGTATCTGTTTGAGTTGTCATGGCACATTCCTGAGGTCCTTTCTGGAACTGAGTACAGCAGGTGGTCTAAGATGGTGGCCCTACCCTAAGATGGGGTCTGTATTGCCTTCACACTCCCACCAACATATTTTCAAAGTGCTATGACCTATGACTTTTTTTTGTTATTATTGTTCTGGTACTACAAAAACTTCGCAAAACTGTTTCTATGGTAAATTTGAACCAATCCATGTCTGTGTTCCTGGGCTGTGGCCACTTATATTCAGCTCCTAAAGGAACTAACTCTTCTTCCTTTTGAGGCAGGAGTTAGATGTTTGCATAGGCATGTATCAGAAGCTGTTCCTGGACACGCTGAGTTTTGTGGATTTGGCAAGCTCCCTCTTGCTCCAGGGACCCCAGTTTGTATGCCCCCTGAGGTGGCTAGCAGACAATCCAGGAAGTCCCCTGGAGTTTGATGGAGAGTGGAGGAGGCACACAGCACCGAGACCTGCACTGGAGGTCCAGGCTCAGCACTGAGCAGGATGGAGGAGGATGCAGAAATCAGGTGTTCCTATGGACCAGTGCTGGGTCCTTATGGCACACCACCAGCAGAGAGGCAGCTTCGGAGGCTGAGCCACCCACTGATCATGGAGTCCATCTGTCTGTCTCCATCACTGTCTTCAGGCCATGGGGATTCCCACTACAGAGCCATGGGCCACCTTGCCCTTCATGGCAGGCAGTCACCTGCCACCTGGACTTCTCAGTCTGTGTCATGTTCTCCCCATCCACAACTGTTTCACACAGCCACTGGTCACTCAGAGACAGGTAGCCCCAGGCACCATGGCTTGTGACTGTTCCTTATTTTCACACGTGCAGGGTTGCCCAGTCTTCAACAAAAGACTCCCTTTCAGGATGGCCCCGGCTTTGCTCTCAGAGATGGGGAGAGTGACCAAATAGATTTCAGGCTTGCCTGTCCTGAATGTCACCCTCAAAACAAATCCCCCAGTGAAATGAAAGCTGTGAGAACTGTGGAATGGTTCTGGGGCTGAGATCGCCAGTGTCTGTCCACCAGTGCTGCCTAGCTTAGGTGGTTCCCCCGCTGGGACCTGGGACGATTTTCTGTGCACCTCTTTGCTTCTCTATGCTTTTTAGCCATGTCCCCTCTCTTGTGATTTCGGGAGCTCTTCCTCTTTTCAGAACAGAGTCTTTCCTTTGTTATTCTCATTATTGTCTTTCAAGGATGTCACAGATACAGCTTCTCACCCACAGACGTCCTCTGGAAGTCTCTAAGCAGTCTCTGTGGCCGTCGGTACAGAGCAGCTGGTGCCTTCTAACATGCCCAGCTGGTGGCATCCCTGTTTCCCCGTTTAAATAGTGGGTTCCACAAGGGTGTGGGCAAGAGCCATTAGTCTTCCTGATATCTCTCTTACTTGTCTTTTTTCCAGTTCCATTGTCTCCACCCCTGACCTAACACACTGGGATTGGAGCTTGGGGTAGTGGCTGAGGGGGTGATAAACTTCGCGGTGGTATTTGAAACCATGGGGATGGCTGAGGCTGGGTGGTTCTCAGCTTCTTAAACTGTGTGCCATGACTCTATGTGACATTGTTTAATGAAATACGGGATCATAAAAAAATTGGCAATGACAGTCAGTGACCCAAACTTGAGCTTCAACATGCAAGGAATCAGGTGTGTTTCTAGCAGCACACGACTGTGTTCCATCACATGACTTCACTGCAACCTTCATCCTGCACATGCTGTCTGCCCATACAGCACCTTAGATCAAGTTCAAGGTGGTTGTAGGTCATTGCCTTAGTTAGGGTTCCTGTTGCTGGGAAGAGACCATGGCAGCATGGCGGCCACTCAGAAATATAAGGGGCAATGCATATGAGCTGGCAATTCCACTCCAGGGTGCTGGGAGCCTCAGGAATATATCAAGAACTCAGCTGGTATTGGCAAAGTCACTACCTGGAGGGATCAAGGAATTCCTCCAGGGGAAGCCAAATTCCAAGGAGCTTTTGGTGTTATTTGGTTTGTTATATATCAGCTGTATTCTGTTATGAAAATCATCTATGCCTTCATAGTTTTCCCAATTGATTTTTTCCCTAAGAAGGGCTAACATTGTGGACTGATCACTCTCTGGACATGCACATTCCAGGTATTTGGAGAACAGCCTCAGGAAAGGCTTCCTCTGGAATCAGGTATCTCCCTTAGCCACTGTCAAGGACTAACAGTAATAACAGTCCACATGCAAGTCTCCTGGTTTAAGGTAAATTTCACAAGGAGACACCACCTAGGTCAGGTGGACGTTAAGTAATAGCTTTACACAATTTAGCTTGGACCCTCCTTTCTTACAGCCTTACTAATTTTATAGACCTCTAACTCCTTACCTAACTACTTCTAGGAACATTTAGATAACCTTCCTCACTAACAGCTGTGCTCAGCCCAAACCCCAGTTCAAGCCTTCCTGTAATTATCATCATTGGCAGCATCCGGCCAGGTCCATCCCCAGATGGAGGAAAGCACCTTATCAGAGATATCTCTGTACTCTCTAAGAACAGACTTAAGCATCCAGGCTTGTTTGAGAAGGCCTGGCGGATGTGCCAATTAAGCTTAACTTCCTCCTTTCCCAAATCTTACCTCTAGTTCCAGATCTCCCTTTAACTATCACTAGAGGCATCTAGCTGTACACAGGTTGCCTAGCGACTGAGCACACTTTCCCCCAACCTTAAGAAAAATGGCAGATAACTTGGACACATAGGAGCCACAGGAAAAAAGAAGACAGTTTTGTTTTCTCCCATTGACCTAGCGACTTACAGATTCTTAACATTTTCTTCCAATCACGCTTAAGGTTATAGTTGAGCACATAAGATCCCTCTTCTTAGATATTACCTGAATTTAGCCTTTAGTTAATTCATTTCCCCATTGGTCACCTCCCTTTGAGGTTGCAAATGATAATTAATAATTACTGTCTCTCTATGTGATTCTTATCACCCCTCCCTGGAAGCCTGGCTTTGCACTGCCAAGGGATTACTGCTTGTAAGTGTATATATACTGGGACTTTATATAAAGTCCACAGGGCACAGGGAAACGGAGAAGAGAAAAGAGAATGGAAGAACTAGATGGGTAAGAAATTGAGAGGAACAAACTGAGATGGGGAAGAACTAGATTGAAGGGCTAGAAGAGAGTACTAGAGGAACGAGATGGAAGATGAGGAAGAGCCAGATGAGGAAGAACAAGATGAGAGAGAAGGAGATGGGAGAGGAGCTGATATGGAGAAGAACTAGATGGATGAGAACCTCGAAGGTGCAGAAGTAGATGAAGGAATTAAGATAGAACCTAGAGGGGACAACAGATAAATGTAAGGAGAAATTGGGCAAGAAATGAGCTAAAAATGAGAGTGGAGTATAAGCTTGTAGAGAGAGAACTAACAGAGTAATAAAGTGTATGGACTAAGGAATTTCGTGTACTCATTTCTTTTCTTCAAAGATTAATTATTAGCTGGTTGTAGATTCTTCCCAGACCCTAGGGAGGGGACTATTGAGGGGCTGGACCCCCATAGTCTCCGATACCAGGGCATATCTTCAAAGGACTACAAAACAGTATCTCAAAGAGGTCTCTGTACACTCATATCCACAGTAGGATTTAGGAGCTGCCAGGAAGTAGAAGCAGCATAACTTCCAGCGGACAAGAGGATAAACAGAATGTGGTTCATACATGCAAGGGACTTTGTATTAAAAATGGGAGACATCATGAAATGGACCACAGCAGGGTTAAACCTCAAGGTGTCCTTGGGGCTGCTCTTCCTGGTGCCCCACTTTGTCATTACCATGTGTGTGTGAGAGATGTTTCATGCTAGCTGAAAAAGCGCCCGTCACAAAAAGGCAAGCCCGGTGTGCATCCATCCACCTGCAGAAGGTATCTGGAGTGGTCAAGTACATAGAGACGAAAGTACAGGCGTGGTTTCCAGGGAGCAGAAGGCAGGGACTTGGTTAATGTGTAGGTGAAAAGCTTTCCAGGTAATGGGCTCTGCACAGCACTTGCAGAGCAACGGAAAATACTAAACACTGCCCAGCTGTACCCTCAAGAATCATTAATGCATTTTCCATCATGTATATTATATAATTACAAATTTTTAATGCAAAAGGCAGAGATAGGAATCTAAATTTTTATGTGAAATCTTTAAGTTTGCAAGTGGTAACAGTTGTCTTGAATCTATACTTAACTGTCCAGTGGTAAGATTTCCCCTCTTTTGTAGAAAAAGCAGAGGCTGAAATGTATCTGGATGACAATTCCCTACTATGTGACTCAGGTCAGTTCTGATTAGCTCAGTTGCATCATAGACCAATAAGGGTGTTTTTATTTATTTATTTATTTATTTATTTATTTATTTATTTATTTATCTCTTTGTTTTTGAGACCAGGTCTCCTGGGCTGGCCTCTAACTCATAGAGATCTGTCTATCTCTACCTCCTGAGTGTTGGGATTAAAGGTGTGTGCCACCATGCCTCACAGACCAATAAACTTTGAGAAAGTCTGCTGGAGAGTTTTTGTTTGTTTGTTTGTTTTGTTTTGTTTCGTTTTGTTTTTTTGAGACAGGGTTTCTCTGTGTAGTTTTGGTGCCTGTCCAGGATCTTGCTCTGTAGACCAGGCTGGCCTCGAACTCACAGAGATCTGCCTGGCTCTGCCTCCCGAGTGCTGGGATTAAAGGCGTGCGCCCCCACCACCCGGCTCTGCTGGAGGGTTTTAAGAAAGGGTTTCTTAGCATGTGCTTGGGCCCTTTCTCAATATTGATTTCCACCCAGGCAAGAATAGTGGTGCTGGTTCAACCATTCTCTGAAGTCCCAGGGAAAACCAGGAAGATAGTAGTATGAGGCCAACTTCATAACTAATCTTGGGGCCTTATGTGTGTGTGCTTATAGTTTAAAAGATCATAAGTGATAAGCATTACATGCTGAATCAAATATGTCTGGGGCCCAGTCAATCCAGAGGACCCTTGGCACATGCCTGGTCACTTGCATTGCCCATTACTTGTTCGGGACAATCTCCCTGCATTACCTGGAACAACCAGGCACCCTTCATCTTCTTTTCCAGGCGCTAGGCTTTAGAGCAGGTCTAAGCAATGGAGTCTTTACTGAAAGCATCAAGCCACTGTGCTTTCCTTACAGGTTGCCCAGGCAACTGATGAATAAGCTCTCCTGGGTTTGCAGCTCTGGCTGCCTATCTCTAAAGATGCTATCAGCGATTCTCCTGCTGAATCAGCCTTCTGCTGCAATACTTTCTATCCCCTGAGACGGACAGAACCACACCCGTGATTAGCATCAGCTTTGTCTGCTTGTGCTACTTAAACAGTTAGATGTAACGTGGATTCCCTGAAGGCAGCACATAGTTAGGTCTTGCTGTTTTGATGCAATAGAGCAATCCGTGCCTTTATTGCTTGTTCACTGCATTCCTTCTTGCTAGGGTTTCGGCGGATACCCAGAAGTTCATGCCTTGGAAACATGGTCCCTAAATTCATGTTTCTATTTGAAATGAGGCTTTTCGGAGGTTCTTAGGATGAGGTCATGAGGGTGGAGCCCTGTCCTTGTTTCCTTTCTATTCCTAGAATAGAGACCACGGCCTGGTGAGGAAAGTATGTGTCTGGCTTACATCTCCTGGGTCACTGTTGAGGGAGGCCACCACAGGAAAACTCAAGGCAGGAACTGAAGCAGACACCATGGAGGACTGCTGCTTACCAGTTTGTTCCTCATGGAAAGTATGTGTCTGGCTTACATCTCCTGGGTCACTGTTGAGGGAGGCCACCACAGGAAAACTCAAGGCAGGAACTGAAGCAGACACCATGGAGGACTGCTGCTTACCAGTTTGTTCCTCATGGCTTGCTCAGATTTGTTCCTTATACAATCCAGGACCACCTGTCCCATGTGTCCCATGTAGCCCACAGTGAACTAGACCCTCCCACATCAATCATTAATCAAGAAAAGGCTCCTCCGAGACTTGCCCACAGAACAATAGATGGAGACATTTTCTCCATTCAGGTTCCCTCTTTCCAAATGACTCCAGCTTGTGTCAAGTTGACAAAAATTAACCAGCACAAGCTCCCATTACAGCATCAGTGGCTCTAAAAGAGGAATAGAAGCCGGGCGGTGGTGGCGCACACCTTTAATCCCAGCACTCGGGAGGCAGAGCCAGGCGTATCTCTGTGAGTTCGAGGCCAGCCTGGTCTACAGAGTGAGTTCCAGGAAAAGGCGCAAAGCTACACAGAGAAACCCTGTCTCTAAAAACCAAAAAAAAAAAAAAAAAAAAAAAGAGGAAGAGAGATCCGAGCTGACACACTTGCCTGTCTGGCTATGTGACGTTCTCTGTCTCATCATTATGCAGCAGGAAGGCTGGCACCCCACCCTGGGACTTCCCTGCCTCCAGAACCTCTGTTCTTCATAAAACATCTTGTCTGTGGTTCTAGCAATAGGAATAGAAACAGACCCAAACACCGGCTCTTGTCTCAGTTCCTAGTAATTGTTTATCTAGTGCAACGTTTAAAAATATTATATGTTTTACATGATGCTGAGGTGTTTGGGACTCTTCAGGGCCTGGTTTGGTGTGTGCTGGGAGAAGACAGGAACAGGGGGAACTATGTCAGTAACGTAGTTAGAATGGAGAACATGAAATCCAGTAAGTGCCGCAGAATAACACCCTCTCTAATGAAAGCAATGGCCAAAATTGGTGCCAGATTGGCTTATAGTTAGCAAGTCTTATTTCTCTTGATCTCTAGAGAAACATGAACCATTCTCTTCCTGAAATTATGCAAAGAATAAGACAATTCCAGAGTGTTGGGCCTGGAAGGAACTTGAAGCAACCAGTTCCACATTTCTTAATACGGCAGAGAAAAAGGAAGGCAGCAGAGCAAAATGATATGCTCCAGATCACACCCCAGCTCACTCCACAGCTGGACTGGGCCCCTCCAGAGTTCCAAAAGGACTACAGACCTCATGGGCTTCATGTTCACTTCTGTGTGGCAGTTGAATCACCCATGTTAGCTTGATGTGACGGTGTGTGCTTGTAATCCCAGCTCCTGGGAGGTAGAGACAGGTGGGTATCTGTTAGTTCCAGGCCAGCTCAGTCTACAGTGAAGTCAGGCCTGCATCATGAGTTCCAATCTTTACTCTCTCTTCTCTGTTTTGATTTGTGGGTCTCCTCAGAGTCAGAGTGGGGAACACACAACAAACCAAAGAAAATCAAATGAGGACAACTGGAACTCAGGGAGAGTAGTATAAACGGTCCGCACAACTGGCACTCATGGATGAGAGAACATGATGGAAGTCAATGAGGTTCCGCCCCAGCGGCCTAATGGTTAAGGCACTAGCTTCCTAAGCCAGGGATTGTGGGTTCGAGTCTCTCCTGTGGGTAATGAGAGGCCACTACCTTTGGTTCCCAGGTAATGTTTGGGGGGCTGAGGAGACTGCTTACTGGTTAAGAACACTGGCTGCTCTTCCAGATGACCTGAGTTTGATTCCCAGCACCTACAGGATAGCTCACAACCATGTGTAACTCTAGTTCCAGGGGATCTGATGCCCTCTTCTAGGCACGAGACACACAGGCATGGGTGCACAGATATACAGGAAGCAAAACACCAATACTACATGAAATAAAATAATAAAAAAAGACTTGTAATTGTCCAACGTTACTAAGATTAAGAAAACCTTTCTATTACATTTACCTATAAATCCATCATAGGCCATAAGAAAATAAATAGGAAATATTTAAATATTTAAAATAAAAATCTCTATCTTTAGGGACATAAAGGAAGGAAGGAAGGAAGGAAGGAAGGAAGGAAGGAAGGAAGGCAGGCAGACACACTGAGGGCTGGTGAGTTGGCTCAGTAGGCAAAGGCACTTACTTACCACTATGACTAACAACCTGAGTGTGATTCTTGGAGCCACATAGTGGCAGGAGATAACCAACTCCCACAAGTTGTCCTCTGAACACTACACAAACGCTGTGGCCCCTTGCCCCAAAATAAATAATGTAACAAAATCATTGAAAGAGACAAGATTTTCCAGGGAGCCGCTTGTCGCCCAGGGCTATCAGCTACATTTCTGGTGTTTTTGGGTATTGCTTCTAAAGTTAATTTTGAACCTCTGACAGCTTGGTGAGTAGCTATAGATCAGTGGCTCTCAAACTTGGGCGTGCTTGAGAACCACCCCATTCTGGGAATATACGAAACAAACAAAAAAGTGTAGGTCCAATGTCTGTCTGTCTGTCTCTCTCTCTCTCTCTCTCTCTCTCTCACACACACACACACACACACACACACACACACACACACACGGGGTGGGGTGGGTGAGGGGGGTTGAGATGGGCTCAGGAGTCTTAGCATTTAGGAAGCCCCTGGGAAACGAAAGTCATATATAATCTTAGCACTCAGAGGCTAAGGTGGAAGGATTACAAATTCCATAGAAAAGTGAGGTCTTGTTTTAGCAAATCAAGGGCTGGAGAATTAGTCGTGGTGAAATGCACTCACCTAAATCCTCCCGGGTTCCATCCCAGTCCTGAAACAGAACAGGACAGGAACAAACTGAAACTGGCCCTGGGTGACTGACTGGCTACAAAACATTATGGGTTCACACCAGACACCCTCTGAAGACAGTGTGAATTAATGGTGTCAATCCCAGGAGATAAGGACTATTGCAGAGTGTGGAAAGATTGAGTAAGTGCTGTAAAGGATCTGATATTTTATGCTACTTGCATGTGATTGATTCCAGGGTCCCAGCAAAGACCATAATCACTAGTAGAGATAATTAACGCCATCAGTGTTCCTCACTGGGCCTGTTTCCTGTGTGACACACGCTACAGGAGGAAACCTTAAGTTCAGTGAACTGGAATCTTTGGTAACAGGAAGTAGTTTGCCAGACCTTTGTCCGGCATGACATTGTTTCTACCTCTCACCGCTATTCAAGGATGTTTAGAAACGCCCTTGAAAAGACTGTCAGAAAAAGGCAGTCGGTCTCTGTCCTCAAAACATGCAGGGGCACTACCTACACACAGGAGTTATCTTTCAACAGAGGCCTGGAATGGCACCCATTCCCCAAGAGATAGTCCATGGCGGAAGGCTACAAAATAATCACACTGAAGCAGAATGGGTAGTTTTCAGCTGCCGTTCTTCGCAAGAATCCAGAATAGAAGGAAAAAAAAAATGTCGCTGTGTAACCCAGACTGGCCGCGAGCTCCTGATGCTCCTGCTTCAGTCTCCCAAGCGCTGAGATTACAAGCATATTCATCACGACTTTCTTATCCTTTAACGGAGGTTTGCCTGATGCCACGAGCATGCTTCCATATTTATTCCTCTCACGCGCCCTTTTTACGGAGACCACCATTTTACGCACGGGACTCGTTTATCCAACCACAAGCCCGGAATCGCAACTTGTCAGGTTTTACCGCTACCTCGAGATTGCAATAAGCCCGACCGTTTTAAAGTCAGGGAACGAGCTACGTGAGGGTTTGAGAAAGCATTCCCAGGGTTACAAGACCCAGCCACTGTTTTGGACCCGGGTTCGGGGACCTAACGAGGTAAAACACGAACGTCCACGTCCATCTATAGGGGGAGTCTGAGACTTTGGGGATTACTTAATGATGGCGACCCTCCGCTTCCCTTTTCATTTCACAACGGAAGCCCCTCAGTGCGGTTGGCACCCAGATCCTTCCGCTCTGTGGCTACGTGGATACCCCGGGAGCCCGCGGAGACCGCGGACCACACCTCTTCCGGGAGACCCCGCACAGACCGGAAGTGGGTGGGCCAGCCCCCTCGAAGCCCGCCCGATAGGTTGGAGCCGCGGTCGCTCTCCAGACTTTGTCGAGCAAGGACAACGCCCGCAATCTAAGCATGAAGGCGGCGGTGGTGACTTCGACCGGGGCTGCCCCTGCGATGGAGCCGGGCCCTTCTGTGTCCCCGGGGCCTTCGCTCTCCTTTAAAGAGGAGCTGCTGTGCGCTGTGTGCTACGACCCGTTCCGCGACGCGGTGACTCTGCGCTGCGGCCACAACTTCTGCCGCCGGTGCGTGACCAGCTGCTGGGAGGTGCAGTCGACGCCCTTGTGCCCGGTGTGCAAGGAACGAGCGAATCCCGGGGAGCTGCGCACCAACCACACGCTCAACAACCTGGTGGAGACCCTGCTGCGGGAGGAGGCCGAGGGCGCGCGCTGGACCGGTCGCCGGTCCCCGCGCCCCTGCCGCGCGCATCGCGCCCCGATTACGCTCTTCTGCCTGGAGGACAAGGAACTGCTGTGCTGCGCCTGCCAGGCCGACGCCCGGCACCAGGAGCACCGCGTGCAGCCCATCAAGGACACTGCTCAGGACTTCCGGGTAAGCATCGCGCCAGCCCGCCTTGGGGACCGCAGGACTGCCCCCCTCCTACCCATCCTCACCCCCGCCTCCGGGCCTAGCCACCCTCTTGCCCGCCATCCGGATCCCACTGAACAATGACGGAGTGGTACAGCACTCAGACATTCGGGCTTGGCATGTTCAGTTTAGTAGTGCAGAAGGCCAGGCCCTAGCTCGGGTTTGGGGGCCTTGAGATTTCCCCAGCCCAGCGGCGTCCCACGGCTTTCAGAGCCATAGCCGTGGCGCTGGCCTGCTGCCTTACTCCAATTACTCTTTTAGCGTCCAAATATCTCGAGTTCCAGTGGCTATAATTAAACCAAGAGCAGCTGACACAGCAAAACTAGCATGGGGAAGGATGGGTGTCGGTGCTGCAGGTCAAACTTGGGCTTAATACATTCCAAGCAAGTACTTTGCCACGCAGCTGCAAACCCCTAGCCTAGTTTTGGTGTTGAGCCAAGCTCTTACATTAGCCAGACTGGCCTCGAACTTGCTCTCTGCTTGCCTCAGCCTTGCGAGTGGCTGAGATTACAGGCCTGTGACTCTCGGCCCAGTGAGAAGTCTTTGTTCTAAAACAGGGAAAAAATATATATATATTTTTAAGTAAACAGGGTCAGACGTTTTCGAAAACATTTGACTTAATCGCTTACAAATACATGTTCCATTGCTTTCCAAAGCACTTAATCCTGGTGTATCAACTGACTTTTTAAAAGGGTTTCTGAAATGTCCATTTTACTCTGGCAGCGGCTTGTTGTTTTTATTTTTCAATGCTACTGACGGACTGTGAAACAGCCAAATTTGTTTCATCAGCTACTAATACATGGGTCAGACCCACACTTGGGAGGGTCGGTGTTAGCTGCCAGGAAGCCTACCATAGTCAAGAGGAGGCAAGAGCCCACAGTGCCTGAGCTTCAGACACCCTTTCCACACACACTTTGTAAGATGTCTTTATTAGGATCAGCACACTTGATTGCAGTTCCGGACAGAGTGGAGGGGGGCAGATGGATGCCATCTACCTGCATGCAGCTCCCAGCCCTTATATGTGCTCAGCAGTGGTTCCTCATTTTTCCCCCCAGCCATTACATGTGCTCAGCAGTGGTTCCTCATTCTCCCCCACCCCCCAGCCATTGTATGTGCTCTGCAGTGGTTCCTCATTTTTTTTTCCCCCCCAGCCATTATATGTGCTCAGCAGTGGTTCCTCATTTTTTTCCCCCACTTCCACCAGCAGAAGTACTAGATCTCTATTTGGCAAAGCTGAAGTGGGCAGTCGGTAGGCTTGGGTCCTGATTTGGTTTCCCCGGTGCTGGCAGAGGTACAGCTTAGCATGGGGTGGTGTCTCCAGAATGAGTGAGGTCAAGCCTCAACTGAAGATCCCTGAGCCAGGGGACAGGGAACATGGGCCTGGAGACAGCCTTTTGTTCTTGTACTGGGAGGTCTCAGGAACATGGAGAAGATGAGATCAAAGTTAATAATTCGCAGTCTCAGGGAGTTTATTGCAAATATCTGAAGGATGTAGAGGCATGAACCAGGTGAAGAGGGCTAAGGGAGGTGTTTGCAAGCAGATGCTGCAGCATATAGAAGGTTCTAGAAGAGAGAAAGCATTAGGCACCAGGGGAAGCCAGGAGGCCCAAGTTTTGTTTTTTGTTTTTGTTTCTGTTTTGTTTTTGTTTTTTGAGGCAGGGTTTCTCTGTGTAGCTTTGGAGCCTGTCCTGGATCTTGCTCTGTAGACCAGGCTGGCCTCAAACTCACAGAGATCTGCCTGCATCTGCCTCCTGAGGGCTGGGCTTAAATGCATGTGCCACCACTGCCCGGCTGAGGCCCAAGTTTTTATCCTTCATTTTAGAATGGTGGTGTGGAGCCAGTGGGTGCTCAGCATGAGTCTAAGAGCAGGGAATGAGCTGGTCTGAAAGATCCCAGGAGAGCACATGCTGTGTGCTAACAGAGATGGCGTTTGTGAAATAAACACATTAAGGATCCTTTGTTTGCCACACTCTGTTCTAGGTGTTATGGCTGCTTGGGTTCATAAGACAGCCTCTCTGTCCTAGTTAATTTCATCTTGACACAACCTAGGGTCATCTGAGGGAATTTCAGTAGAGGGATTGCCCAGAAGGGATCAGCCAATCTGAGAGATTGTCTAGATTGGTGTGGGATTGGTGTGGGAGAGCCCCTGCACACTGTGGTCCTGGGTGGCATAAGAAAGTGAACTGAACAACATGAACATGAGCCTTGGAGTGGGTCAGAAAGCAGCGTACCTCCATGACTTCCACAGTTTCTGTGTAAGTTCCATTAGTTCTTGCTTGATTTCCTGCCCTGATACCTCTTGGTGATGGAGCGTGACCTGTTAAGCTGGAATAAACTCTTTCTTCCCTGTTACTTTTGGTCGTCATAGCAACAGAAAGCAAACTGGAACACTGCTTCTGGAAGTTGACATTTCGGAGGAGTAGGCGAGGCAGTTGGTAGACGAGCATGGTTCTGTGTGGTTGGATGTGGGTGTGGGTTGAGGGAGCAAGCAGCCTAGGATGATCTACCACAAGGTAAGAGTGGGGAGACTGCTAGACTAAGCATGGCCCTGCTGGGCACCCCTCAGGAATCCCCAGATTGGGTGCTTAGAAGAAAGATCCCTTTGGCTACTGTGTGATAATCCAGCAACGATAATCTCTGAGGAATGACTTGCTCTGTGCTAGATCCTCTTAACTCTTGTTAACAAAATGTAATATCCACAGAAACCCTGAAGCTGTGTGATGGATAATCTTGACTGTGACAGTAGAGTACAACTCCTTGAGTGTCTGAAGGTGTTCCAAGAATGAGACCCTGACCCTGTCAGTGAGTGAGTCCTTTCACAGGTTCATCATTTGATGGCCTCATGGGTAGGTGGTAAGTGGAGGTGGGGCCTAGTTGGAGGAAGGCAGTTTGTGGGATGTGTCCTTGGGGGCTGTATCTTGTAACCCCTTTCTTTGTTTCTTGGCCACCTCTGCTCCGCCACCCTCCACCCTCCACTCTGGTTTTGGACTGAACCAACACTTCAGAAATGGAGCAAAATGAAGTCTCCTTCCCTTTGGCTGTTCTGTAGGCTGGTGGGGCCACAGCCCTGTAGAAGTCATAAAGGCTGTGTGTGGTGTTTCTGTATTACTGTTGCTGGGAAGATTCATTCCTAAGACACTGAGGGGGATGTGAATGAGCTGGGACTTTGTCCTAACACAGTGGGACCTGATGGGGGTGTTGACAAGATAGCTGATCAACCTGAGTGCCCAGGGGACCTTAGAAAGGCCTCAAGTACAGTGTCCTTGATGGGTGAGGGGATGGGCAGAGGGGGTGACTACCCTTCTGTGATCTCTCTACCATTACATTCTGAGAACAGGCCTCTCACTGGATCTGGAGCTCAGTGATTCAATGGGTTTGTTGCTGTTGAATTTCCAAGGATCTCACGCTGGGATTACAGACGTGGGTGCTGGGGATCAGAATTCAGGTTCTCCTACTTGCACAAAACTTCATCTCTTCAACCCCACATTTCTTCTGAAAGGAAAAAATATCTTAGCAGTATGGCTTAGATGTACTGTTTCTTACGTGCGTATGGCAAAGTTCTCTTTGCTGTGCCATACACAAGCAGTAACCAAAAGAAGTTGACAGACTGTTCAGTAAAACTAAAATAAACGTACATGTGGCTGGGAGATTAGTTTCAGGGGTTTTTACGTTGTTGAAATGAAATCTTTGTCCTTGGCAAAGATGTGGTAGATATAGTCTATTACTTTCTTTGGAGTGACAGCCCTGGTTAGCCAGCCAGCCAGTGTTGCTGATGAGGAGCTCAGAAACTTGTTGGGCCTTGACCGCCTGCAGGTGGGTGGCCCAGCATGTTTGTCTTCACATTTCTGGTCAGATGGGGACTCTGGTATATGCTGGTGCCCGGGCAGCCGAGCTGGTGGGAAACAAAGCGTGTGTCAGTACTGGGTAAGGTGAATCAGCGTAGGTTTATCTTAGTTTGGGTTCATCTTTCAATGGAAATGCTGAGACACTCAGAGGTAACTTGCAGATCGATCTCCTGAGAATACAGAACCAGGTCCACGGAGGAGGACTGTAGGAGACATCTTACCAGTCAAGCAGATGGGAACTCGGGGACACTTACCACTTCCTGAAGGAAAAATGCAGCCACTCTGTGGAGATGGGCCATGAACTCAGTGAGGCTCTTAGGTCAGGACCTAGATTTCCTGACAACTGGTCAGCACTCCCTGGCTTCCATTTTCAGCAGCAGACCTGTTGTGACCCCTCTCCAAACCCCGAGCCTCTGAACTGCCTCGGCCAGACCATTTCTGATTTTCCTCACAGATGAGTCAGGCCCAGGTGGAATGGGGTGTTTGGGCACAGAACTTGTCCTGTGTAAGAACTACCACCATTCAGCAGCTTAATCTAGCTGTTGAATTTCCCAGAGAGGGTACTGGGGGGCTTTCAGACCCACAGCTATAGTTTGACATCCTGGTTCTGCAGAGCTAGGTCAGCTGGCCAGTGAGCTCTAGGGATCCAGCAGTGGGGCTGCTAATATGTAGATGCTGTGGATCTGAGTTCAGGTTTGTGCACGTGCAGAGAGCAGGGTCCTTCCGCTATGCACTTCAGAGTCCCTTCTCTAAAATGGACTAATGATAGACCTGCCTGATAGGAGCTCAAGTGATGATAAAGAGCTAAGTTCACAGTTGGCTAACAGTGCAGACTCGGGGTTTGTTAAGTGCTCAGTAAATGGCAGTAGCCATTTCTACGAGTATTAGAATTGTTACTGATAAGATTTTTCTGAAGAAGTCTATAACACTTTCATAGAATATAGAGAGGTAAAGGTAAAAATGGAGAGAAATTAATAGGCCTTGGATACAAAGGCAGGAGGAACCCAACTTAAACTTGAAGGTGGTTCTTCAGAATTGCAGCTTAGCAACAACAATTAAAAGTTGAAAAGCTTTGAATGGATGAAGAGATGTCTCGTGGTTAAGAACACTGGCTGCCCTTGGAGAGGACCTGAGTTCTGGTTCCCAGCACCCACGTGGTGGCTCACAGCAGTCTGTAACTCCAGTTCCAAGGGATCTGACATCTCTCTGACCTCTGGCCACCAGGTACACATGTGGTCCACAGAAATACATACAGACAAACACACGCATAAAATAAAAATCTTTAAAAAGAAAACATTGGTAGGCAAGTGTTTTAAGTGCCTTCCTTAAATGTGTGTGTGTGTGTGTGTGTGTGTGTGTGTGTTAGAATAAAGTTTTATTTATTTTTTTAAATAAAACAGGATGCTAGAGAGATGGGTTAGTACTTGCTGAGTGCTTGGCTCAAGTTCAAATTCCCAGAACCCACATAAAAAGTGTGATCACATGATTACTTGAACTTACCTCTGTTTGGGGGCAGAAATAGGGAGATCCTTAGTATTTGCTGGGTAACCGCATAGCTCTAGATTACTGAGAGTCTTTATCTTGAAATTATGGTGGACCAAGGCTCAGGGAACATTGAAGAAGAACCAGACGATCAGGGAGTTTGCTTTGTGAGTCTTTGTCTTCTGGTAATGTCAGAAACAACACACGTGAAGTCTCACCAACATGATTGCCTAAACATGAGCTGAACAAGGACATTTGTTCACGACAATGGACATTCCAAAATGGAAGCCTCAGCCCTACACAAAGAACTACAGGCAACCAAAGCTGAGAGAGGGAGAGAGAGTCTTCCCCAGGGAAGAGCACACCAATTGGTTATCCAGTACCAAATGTTCAGCCGTGAAAAACACATATATAAGTAGCATTACAGACTGAGCAGGTTGTATTTAGGAATAAATGTGTATAAACGACAGATTATGGTGGGGAGTGATTGAGTAGGACACTTACCTACCATACACCTCCATACTTCAAGAGCACGTGGGCACACACATGCTACGTAACACATCTGTACCCACAAAAGAAAAACACTAAAAGACAATTTTAAGTAGAGGACTAGTTTGGTGTGATTGCTTGTGCCTGTGATCCCACCACTTGGCAGATGGATCACCATGAATTTGAGAATAGCTTGGCTACATAGTAGGCCAACCTGTGTTCTAGAGTAAGACCTTGTCTCAGAAAATGGAGCAAATAAAAAAGTGTATGAGTTTGTGCTGAGGGTATTTCCTGTGCTCCTAGCACCATTAAAGGAGAAGGTGGGGTATGGAGACAAGTTTAGGTGAGATCTCATTTGAATATTTTGCCTCTTGAGAAATGACCGGAACCATTTATATTGTCAAACCTGTTCAGAGTGGCTGTAGACATGTCCAGTTTAGGGAATTCCAGAAGGAGCCAGTGGCCAGGCCGTCTTGACAGTATACCCACAGCTCTGGGGTTCTAGGAACAGCCATAAGCTGGAGCTGGCTGTTCTTTGCTGTACTGTGACGAGTAGGGCAGAGGTCCAGCTCTGGAACCCCTGAACCCGCTCCCCACCCGCACCAGGTGTCTTCTTCAGTCCTGGCTTAGAGGACTGAGGTGGGAAACAGGAAGTTCAAGGTTGGCGCTGTACCAAGCCTCCAGCTGTGCCCATAGCATTTGGAGCAGACTGGCTTGTGGTTGGACTCCACGGTGGAACTCCACCTCTGAACAGGTGTGTTAGTTCCCCTGCCTGGTCTCCAGTTCTGACTTGTCTCTATTCCCCACATTAGGCCAAGTGTAAGAACATGGAGCATGTGCTGCGAGAGAAAGCCAAGGCTTTCTGGTCCCTGAGGCGGACCTATGAGGCCATCGCCAAACACAATGAGGTGAGTGAGTACTGGAGCAGGTGGGGAGTCTGGGAGGATTGAGAGGCGAGGGAAGATGAGTCCCTGCCTTTGGCTGACTCAGAATTGGCCTCCACTGAGCTTCATGCCATGTCCTTGGATGCCAGTGGGGCTACTCGGACACTGACAAAGGGCATGGTCGGGCCGACAGTCACAGGAGTGCATCAAGAAGCCACCTTCATCATCTGCACCGTGAATGTCACCCGTCACCAGCTCATGATCAAACCATTGGTGACCTAGCTCATTAGAGATCGTACGATACCTTCCAGTCCTTCCAGAATGCACTGTGCCTGTCAAACTCCCCACCCCACAGCTGTGACTCACCTGGCCTTCCCACCAGCCTCGACTGTCCTGAATCAGTGTCCAGGCACTGGAGCATTTGGTAAACCGTGTCATCATGCTGTTCTTAAACTGCCCCCTGGTGGCCCTGATTCTGGTGACCTCAAGACTTTCTTGCCCTGTACTGCCCATCAACCCGTCTCCTGCTCCTTGGCCTTGGAGTACTCACTACTCTCACACTTGTGGCCATCTCTGTTCCTCAGCTGGTCCTAGTTTCCTCAGGCCCCACACACTGAAGTCCCAGCTCGTATATCTCTTCTGGGAGGTGCTTCTTGACCAGTTTCCAAGGTAGCCACACCTTGTTACCTCACCACGTGTCTCCTGGGCACTTAATAACCGGCAGTTTACCTTTCTATTTTACTTTTTACCTGCTCCCATGTAAGGAATGCAAGTCCGTTCATTATTCCCAGTATCTGGAAGTTCTAGGCATAAGCTTTGGGATGGTGTGAGTGCCACATCAGGGCACAATGAGGCCTTGACCTTGAGCACACAGTACTGGAGGGTCAAGTGAGTCCAGCTGAGCAGCGATGATCAGAAGTAGCACATCAGGTGACAGGCTAGAGCTAGATAAACCATCGGAAGCAGGTTGTGATAGGGACAGCAGGAGCAGGTTGTGAAGTAATGGGGCTGAGCAACAGAACAAACCCAACCCCGTGTGTCCAGGCAAGTCCCTTAGCCCTACCAAGTAAAAGAAGTCAGTCTCCATGTAGTTCCTGGTTAAGCATTCAGCATTCAACATAGAAGCACCAGTGGAGAGAAGCCTCTCAAGATGTCTCACAAACCAACAAGCTGACTTGAGGCTCCTGTGTCCTCAGGAAATCATCTTTCCATCACACGTGTATTAGTCAGGGTTCTCCAGAGAAACAATGTGCCCTCCATTTCTGGATTCTAGTTCATTCCAGCTGTAGTCAAGTTGACAACCAAGAATAACCATCACAATATGTCAGGGCCGAGTGTGTACTGAACTGAAAGTCCAGTCCAAAAGGGGGACTTGCTGCACCTGCTGGAAGACATGTTCCCAGGTGTCTGGGTATTGGTCTTTTTGAGGCAGGGTCATGCTATGTAGCCCTGGCTGGCCTGGAATTCTCTATGTAGACCAGGCTGGCCTTGAACTCATAGAGGCCACCTGTCCCTGCTTCCTGAGTGCTGTGATTAAAAGCTCTTTTCCAGTTGTTTAATGTTCCTGGTAAATGAGGGTGGATTATGTTGATCATATATGTTGCACATAATTTTCCTAGTGTGCCATATCTTCAGTAAATTGGATTTTTGTTATTTTTAATTTTTTAGCAAGTTATTTTGTCGTTATTGTCCCAGAACCATAATGTGTATTGAACTTTGAATCCTGCAGTAGAGGACAGCCTGCTGTGACTAGAGCATGTGCTTTATTTTCCTGATAATCACCTTAGAGTTACATGTATGAATTCCATCTAGTTAGTGATCTTACTACCTCTTCTACTTCGGCCATTGCGTGGGAGTTAAGGGGTGTATTGTGGCTCTGATAAACAGTGAAAGTATTATACCTTCAAGACATAAGAGATTTTTTTTTGTTGCTGTGACAAACACCATGACCACAAAGAACTTTGGGAGGAAAGGGTTTGTTTCAGTCTGCAGGCCACAGTCTATCATTGAGGGACGTTAGAGCAAGGACCCGAGGCAAGCCTGCTCACCATTCTGTAGAGCATTACCTGTAACTAAAGAAGTCACATCACAGCCTAGAAGTACAGCAGGAACCATGGAGGATGCTGTTCACTTGCTGGCGGACAGACCAGCTTGTAGCTAGCTCTCTTCCAGGTCAGGACCACCTACTTAGGAGCGTACCTCTCAGTGGGCTGGCTCCCTACATTATTAACAACCCAGAGTCCTATTTGATCTAGGCAGTTCCTCAGATGAGATGTTTAATCCCAACACTGAGGAGGCAGAGGCAATGGATGCCTAATTATTCAAGGATAGCCTGGTCTACATAGTAAGCCTCAAAAACAAAAAGTTATGTTTTACACCCTCAATCATATTCTTTCTGTGAGCCTTTGGAGCATCATATGTTAAGTAGTGGTTTCCTCATTCCACACACAAGTATTTCTTTGCTTTTCCTCTGAGGATCTGTGGTTTGTCCTCAGTGCTTTCATGGTTATGACTTAGAGTGTGAGTGTCTTTAAAGGGGTTCCTCAGATCACACCTGGAGCTTTGAGTTGCTTTGCTGAAGGTAGTCACCCACTGAGGGGCAGCCCAGACCCTGACACCTTGCGGCCTTCTTCCTGCTCTGGTGCAGGTGCAGACCACTTGGCTGGAAGGCCGAATCCGGGATGAGTTTGACAAGCTGCGCGATTTCCTGAGAGTGGAGGAGCAGGCCACCTTGGATGCTATGAAGGAAGAGAGCAGGAAGAAGCACCTACAGGCTGAGGAGAAGATGAAGCATCTGGCTGAGCAGACCGAGGCACTGGCTCGGGAGATCGAGCGTCTGCAGATGGAGATGAAGGAAGACGACATGACCTTCCTCATGGTAAGAGGCTCAGTGTCTGACCTGAGGGGGGACAGCCTCGGGCCAGCAGCTCAGACCACCAGCCCCATTCAACAGGCTTCCTGTGATGCTGCCAGGACCTCGTTGGCACGGCTTGTGCCAGAGCAGTGGCTTACAGCTCTGAATAGCCTCCTGCCCCCGCCACTGCTCTTCACTAACTCTTGCTTCTCTTTGGTTGGTTGGTGGTTTCTCTCTCTCCACCCCTAAGTGAAATAGTTTTTCAAGGTTGCTATTCATTTCCTGAAACTCCATATGAATTTTAGGGTCAGTTCTAAGTTTGGCCCTGGGCTTCATGTGCAGTGAACAGGGTCTCCCTCTGCTGCATCCTCACCCTGGCACCTGGGACTTCCAAGGAGAGGCATTGAATCTGAGATGAGATCCACACAGGGTGTGTGACATCTGAATGATGTCAGGTCTGCTCATCCATGAGTGTGGGCACCTGGAAACTCTTGTTTAGAAATTCCCTGCATTCTCTTAGTCTGTATCTCCGCTTTTTTCTTTCTTTCAGAAACACAAGAGCAGAAAACGCCGGTAAGTTGTCAAGCCTGGTGGAGGGGAGAGGGTGAGCAGACAGAAGTCCAGGGCTATACCCTGTCCTGCAGCTGACAGGCCAGACAGCTATGCTATCCAGGTGGGTGGAATCCAGAGGGAGTGGCAGAGGCCAGCCAAGGGGAGCTCTTTAAAGGCTTTCCAGTTCTGGTTGGCATGGAGACAGAGTTGTTTTGGAACATAGAGGGTCGATACTCTGCACAGGGATTTACAGAACCAGGCACATGATTCATGTTCATTAGTTATCATCAGACTTGGTTTTTGGCTGGCTTCCATCCTCTGAGAGCCTTGGCATACATTGTTATGGGTGGATGCTCATTGGACCCTCCAGGATGAATAAGGAAAAGTTGTGTCCTGTCTGAAGATGGGAGTGAGTGCTTTGGGCTGTGATGAGTTTCCAGTCTCTGCAGGTGCTCAGGCAAGGCCAGTCAACCCTGTGGCTTTTTTGGATTCAGGTACCATTAAGGCCCTTCTAGCTTGGACCTCTCATGAGCTGATGGCTTAAGTGTGGTTTCTTTATTTTGGGTTTTTTTGTTTTTTGTTTTTGTTTTTTTTTTTTGAGGGATGGGGAGGGGTTTGAGACAGGGTTTCTCTGTAGCTTTGCGCCTTTCCTGGAACTCACTCTTTAGCCCAGGCAGGCCTCGAACTCACAGAGATCCACCTGCCTCTGCCTCTGCCTCCCGAGTGCTGGGATTAAAGACGTGCGCCACCACTGCCCAGCTTATGTGTGGTTTCTGACCATGAGGATGGCAGCTAGGTTGGAGACCCTCCCATTGTGTCTCCCAGTTGTTCTGCTGAATCCTAAAGGTCTGTGGCAGCCCAGTGGCCCCTTGCTCAGTCCAGGTTTGCCTTGGGACCGATGGCCACGAAGCTTAGGGATGAGGCAAGGAAAGCAGTTCTGTTGCCTGTTTGTAGTAGACTCAGCCAGGCATGCCTGCCTGGCCCCAGCCCCAGCCCATGCCCAGCCTTCCTTTTCCAGGCTGTTTTGCACCGTGGAGCCAGCTCCTCTCCAGCCTGGCTTGCTTATGGATGCGTGCAAGTATCTCGAGTCCCTGCAGTACCGTGTCTGGAAGAAGATGCTTGGGTCCGTTGAATCTGGTAAGGACATGCAGCAAGGTGCTTCAGGCAAATGGAAACCATCCCATGCTTCAGAGACCGGCCAAGCTTCTCAGCAGTTCTCCCTGCAGCCCCTTCCAGGCTGCCTTAGGCCTCTGGTCCTCCCTGCTCTGCCACACTTGGGAGAGGCTAACACTCCTTTCTATATTCATAACTCTTAACATTTGTGACAGAAAACCCAACTCTAGGTCACCTCCCCCAAGGTCACTCTGACTCTCTCCTGCCAGCGTGCCCTGGTTTCCTTCCTAGAGATGGTAGTGGCCCAGGGGAACATTAGTTGACCCTCTTAGGTGTCCTGGGAGCGTGTGAACCTTCCTACTTCCTAGTCACTTGCCTGTGTTAGTCTCCCTTGGCTGCCGTGACAGAGGACCACAAATTGGCCTGACCAAAGTCTGTTCCCATAGTTTTTAAGGCTAAAAGCTCATTGCCAGGAAATGGGCAAAACCATGCCCCTCAGGTCTGTGGGAAGGCCTTTAGAGTCTGGTATTTGCTGGCATTGCTTGGGTGTCCTCGGCTTGTGACTGACAAAATGACTCCTGCCTTGGTTGGTCATGTGACATTTCTTTCTCTAGTACCTGTATCTCTATAATCCATTCCCAATGGATTATAATTAATGGTGGGCTTGGGACTTAAACATATCTTTTTTGAGGGGTGGGGAGGTGGGAGTGAAGTTTGACTTTTGCTACCCCAGCGGCCCAGGGCATATCCCTGCATGCACTGGGGCAGGTGGAACCTCAGCCAGTTTGCTGATTCTCTCTCTCTCTCTCTCTCTCTGTCTCTAGTGCCCTTCAGCTTGGATCCCAACACGGCTGCTGGCTGGCTCAAAGTGGCTGATGACCTCACGAGTGTCATCAACCATGGCTACCGTGTGCAGGTGGAGAATCCAGAGCGCTTCTCCTCGGCACCCTGCTTGCTGGGCTCTCAGGTTTTCTCGAAGGGCTCCCACTCTTGGGAGGTGGATGTGGGTGGTCTGCCGAGCTGGCGAGTGGGTGTGGTCAGGGTGCAGGCGCAGGTACAGGCTCAGGCTCAGGCTGACGGAGGTGGGGAAGGCCACTCACACAGCTGCTACCACGACACACGTTCAGGCTTCTGGTACCTGTGCCGCACGCAGGGTGTGGATGGAGACCACTGCATGACTTCAGACACAGCCACACCCCCTCTGGTCCAGGCCATGCCACGCCGGCTGCGTGTGGAGCTGGAGTGTGAGGAGGGTGAGCTGACCTTCTATGACTCTGAGCGCCACTGCCACCTGTACACCTTCCACGCCCACTTCGGTGAGGTGAGGCCCTACTTCTACCTGGGGGCCTCTCGGGGCGATGGTCCCCCGGAGCCTCTGCGCATCTGCCACCTGCGTGTCTCCATCAAGGAAGAGCTGGACATCTGAGCTGCCGAAGTCTGCTGGACACTGGGCTGGGGGCCTGTTTTGTCCCAGCATCTTCTGGTAGCCGCCCACTGTTGACACTCATGCAGCGTCCTGTATCCTGTCTCGTCTCTTCCTATGCCTCTGTCTATATTTTTGGTCCCCTATCTGCCCCAGAGTTAAGAACCATCAGGAGATGCTTGGTGATCCTAGGCACTATTTAGAGTCATGGCACCTTTGAGGTGTGGGTTTTCTGATTTCTTTTGTCCTAGAATTGCTGGTGAAAATGTTTTTTTTGTAGAATGGGCATTTTAAATGTAGGTGTGACTATTTTTAGAGATGACGAGGCCAGCCTATCAGAGATGCCTCCCCCCCCACCTCCACCCTCATGGAGCTGAGGACCGAACCCAGGGCCTTGTGCTTGCTAGGCAAGTGCTCTACCACTGAGCTAAATTCCCAATCCCCAGAGATGCCTCTTGTTGAGTCAGTGTGTCATTTATATTTCCCGGGAAGAGAGCCTTGTCGGGCCACACAGGGAACCCCTAGGATTGGTCAAGCGGGTAAAACCTTCACCCAGGCTTTCCTATCTCAGTAGGACAAGCGCAGCATTAGCCAGCTTAACTGGGCAGCATGACTTTTGGTGGTTGGTGTGAGGCCCAGGAGTCCCCATCTGTCCAACACTGACTGGGGATGATTAGGACAGGACAGTCCTGGCCTGCTCTGGCAGCTGTACAGGGTGTAGGGTACTCCAGAGTACATCTCAGAGGTAGTGGATGTCACAGGAAAGGCAACTGTAAGGCTTTCGGCAGTGGCTAAGGATTGACCAGTTTCAAGCCAGTGGCCTGGAGGCTGAAGCAACAGAGTGCAGGGAGAAGACAGCTGAGTGGGCGGGCCAGGAGCCCCAGCTCTCCTGCTCCCTCGGAGGCAGAGCTTCTAGTTGGCGTGGAATTGGCCCTGATTGGTCAATTCATGCTTTGAAAGTTCCCCCTGAAACCATTTTTTTTGTTTTGTTTTAAAATGAACTGTTTTGCCTCTCTCTGGGCCTCGGTTTCCATATCTGTGAATTAGTGATAGTCTTGGGAATCGTGGAAGAAGTTCTGAGAGGGGCTTTAGAGCGCTGTGTGAGTTAGGAACTGGGAGGCCCCAGCTTGCAGCCTGACAACCCTGGGGGCGGGAGAGTCCTGGCCCTCTGCACCCTGGCCTCATTGCCTTCAGTCCACTTGTTCTTGCTCTGCTCTCTGCCAGACGTCACCCCCACTTCCTTTGTGTGTACCTCCACATTTTCTTTCTCAGTCATGCCTGTAGATGGAGTCTCCTTGCCAGCCACCAAGTCCCAAGTGGTGGTGTATGAAGAAATACCTTCCCAGTGCACTGTCATAATCAGGGACACATTACTGACCTAGGACCTGGCACCCCAAATTCAGCCTGTACCCCTTGTTACATAAGCCTGCTGTTTTTAAACCACGCCTCTCGCCCACTAATTGGCTAAAATGGGTCATATTCGTTGCTTAGCTAACAAGTGGGGCCTCAGAAGAAACACCAGTGCAGGCCAGGCTGGGAGCAGGGCCAGTGTTGGCAAACCACCTTGTGGCAGATGCTTGGGCACTTTGGGATCCAAGTAGATGTGAAAGGTACGCCTTTGGTGTGGGGCGTCCAGTTTATATGTGAGACGTTTTCTCTGAAATTACTGTTACAGTGAGCTTTTTACTTTCACCTGAATTCTTGCTAAATAGGGTCATTTCAGTGATCTAGACTTCCTTTAGAAAAACTTCATCCACTGCTGGCAGGCTTTCTTTGAGTGCTTTTGTAAACAATTCCAATTGTAACTTGTGCCTGCCTTGATGCTTTTCATTGTAAGATTTCCTGGTGTGCAGTGAATGGACTGTTCAGTTTGTTAGTTGGTAAACATTTGGCTTGTTGCAGCTTTTTTAGCTATGAAGAGTACGGCTGCTATGAAATCTGTGCAAGTTTTGTGTGGATGTCTTTTTTTTTTTTTTTCTGGATTCTGTCGTATACCTCGGAGTCTGTTTTCCAGGTCATATGATAATTATATTAAACCCTTTGAGGACTTGCCAAACTGTTTGTAATAGAGCCGTGCCAATTTCTACTCCCCCTGGCAGCAGGCGAGGGCTGGGTTGTAACACATTCTTGCCAGCACTGTCCGCCCTCTAACTTAGCTGTCCTGGAGGAGGAAGTGGGTCGCATTTGGCCTCTCGTGGCCGTCCCTGACGGCAGGAACTGGAACATCTTTTCTCATGTTTGCTGTGTTTCTACTTCAGAGACTTCAAAGCCTTTGCCGTTGGAGTTGTCTGTCATTTGATTAGGAAGTTTTACGAGTTTGTTGTGCATTCTAAATAAAGTTCCTCTGTCATGTAAATTACTTATAAAAACTTGTTCAGTGAGTTGTCTTTTTACTGTCTTTAATTTTTTAAGGGGCTGGAGTGATGGCTCAGTGATTAAGAGCGCTTGCTGCTCTTTCAGAGGACCTGAATTCAATTCCCAGTGCCCATATTGAGTGACTCACAACCACTTGTAATTCCAGCTTTGGTAGATCTCACACCTGGTACTTGCATGCATGTGTGCACATATCCCCATACAGATACATAAATAATCTTAACATTTTCAATATATTTATATGCATGTGTGTATGTGTGCAAGTGCCTGTAGAGGCCAGAAGAGGGCATCAGGTCCTCTGGAGCTAGTTACAGGTGGTTGTGAGCTGCCTGATGTGGGTGCTGGGAAGTGAACTTTGTTCCTTTGGAAGAGCAGTGAGTGCTCTTAACTGCTAGCCATCTCTGCAGCCCCCTTGGACTGTCTTAGTGATGTTCCTTGGAATCCAGACGCTTAAAGTTGCAGTGATGTTCAGCACATTTGCTTTTTCCTTTCTTGCATATCCTCAAGATCCTGGGCATTGCCCTGGAGCACACACAACACAAGACTTCTGTTTTGGCTCAGGAATGGGGCAGTTGTGCTGCTGACAGGCCCTTCCTTGTCCAAGAGTCTGCTTTCTTTCTAGCTCTCCCCCACCCCCTTGTCCTCTTTCATACCTTCATTACTGCTGAAGGTGGCGCCTGTTCAGTCTCCCATTTTGAACTCATCCGGTGCAGTTTCTAGAGGAACCTACCTTCCATGTCCTCTTGGTCACCCGAAGTGGCTCCATACCCAAACGTGAGTGAATTTCTCCAGCGCTGTGTCCAGATGGCCTATTGCCTGGCCCTGCCTTCGTAACCAAGGTTTTCTGACCCCTACACACAAGATTTTGGCTAGGTGAAACTTGGTACCCTTCAGACATGCCACCTGGTACAGGGCCATTTTCATGACAGTGACCAGATGAGACTGGATCTCTTTGGGTATCACCTACCTGCCCACACTCATCTATAGCAATGGAGAGTGTCCCAGCTCCTCAGTACAGTGTCACCTGGAGGATCTTGGGGACACAGTCTTGTTAGTGGGGCTTCTGCATTCCAGGGGACAGGATAGCTCCTTCCTAGGTCATCCTTGAGTGTATAGTGGCTGTTTTCACCTTGTTCCCTCTTGTTTCTGGAGGGTGGATTTCAACAAAATGGTCTTTGGTTCAATATCAGAACAATAGAAGTATCCGTGACTCTTGACTAGTGAAGAAACAAGGCCAGGATTTGTTTATTTGAGACAGTGTTACACAGGTCTCATGTTTAACCCAGGCTGCCCTGGAACATGCTGTGTGGATGAGGCTGACCTCTGCATCTGCCTCCTAAGTGCTGAATTAGTGTGCAACCATACCTAGCCCAAGATTTTTTTTTTTTGTAAAAGATTAATTTGTATTATTTATGTTTATGTATGTGCTGCAGGGACCAGAAGAAGGTGTTAGATTTCTTGAAGCTGGAGTTCAAAGTATTTGTGAGCTTCCTGACAACAGTGCTGGATCTGAACTCCATCTTCATAGAGCAAGTGCTCTTAGTCCCCGAACAATCTCCAACTCGGAAGGAGTTTTCTGAACACCATAGGAACATAACAAGCTCTCCCAGCATGTTCCTACCCATTAGTCTCCATCGTCTCCATGACCTGGAGTTCCCTTACCTACCACTAGGACTTGCCCATTTTGTTAGTTTCCATGATGAATGTAGGAGCTACATGACCACCTATCCAGTCCTAGATCCAGGGATGTCCCTGGGTCCACCAGATGGCTATTGTGTGGTTATACAGTTGGGCACCACTTGTTGGGTGTGAGGAGACGAGCAATTAATTCATCCCAGATAGGGCACAGATCACAGGGGCGATTACGCCTGCTGGACCTACTGCTTCATTGGGGTTCCTTCTGGATGCATGAGCAGCTAGCTCCAAGGCTCACAACTTTAAACTCTGCCCTGGTGTGGGGAACCGGCTCAAAGGCTGCATTGTTAGAACTTCTGCACAGCTTGATGGCAGCTCCTCCAAAGAACGTCCTCCCCAGCCATTGTTCAATGCCCTTGCCACCTTGGGGAGAGGGACTTTGGATTCTCGAGTCTTGAAAGGTTCTTTTAGTTTAAAAAAAAACAAAACAAAACAAAACTTGTAAAAGTTATATTTATATTTAGCCAGGTGGTGGTGGTGGCGCATGCCTTTAATCCCAGCACTCGGGAGGCAGAGGCAGGTGGATCTCTGAGTCTGAGGCCACCCTGGTCTACAGAGTGTGTTCCAGGACAGGCTCCAAAGCTACACAGAGAAACCCTGTCTCGAAAAACCAAAAAAAAAAAAAAAAAAAGCCGGGTGGTGGTGGCCCATGCCTTTAATCCTAGCACACGGGAGGCAGAGGCAGATCTCTGTGAGTTTGAGGCCAGCCTGGGCTACAGAGTGAGTTCCAAGAAAGGCGCAAAGCTACACAGAGGAAACCTGTCTCGAAAAATCAAAAAAAAAAAAAATTATATTTATTTACTTTGGTTGGGTGGATGCGGCGTGCTACAGCACCCATATGGAGGTCAGAGGACAACTTGAGGGGGTTCTATCAGTGTGTGGGTCCACGGGAGCAAACTCAGGTTTGGCAGCATGTGCCTTTACCCACTGAGCTGTCTCAGCAACCCCTCCTGTGAGAGCTGTGTGAGAAGCCCTGCACCTTCTAGAAGGAACCATTTCAACTTGTTATGGAATGGCCATTACATAACCACATAAGAGTATTTCTGTCAAAGATGGGTCATATGTGAAGGTTCTGTAAGATTATAAATAGACTAAACGTGTGTGTGTGTGTGTGTGTGTGTGTGTGTGTGTGTGTGTGTGTCTCCAGATGTCTGTCTTGGGTGCCATTCCTGAGGACCCATCTACTTTTTTGAGACTTCTGGAACTCACCAAGTTGGCAATTAGTGAGCTCCTTAGGTCCACCTGTTTCTGCCTACCCAGCTCAGATTCCAAACACATGGTACTGTGTGCAGCTTTTTGTGTGAGTTCTGGGAATCCAGCCTGGGTCCCCGCTCTTACCCAGCAAGAGCTCTATTGATGGAGCGCCTCCCCAGCCCAGGACTGAGAAGTTCTCACTGTGGTTTTCTCCCCATGCCTTTTCAGTGCTTCGCCACATGGACGCTGTGTTAACAGTTGCTCGCAGGATTAACACAGTGACAAGCATGTGGACAGGGAGTAACCGTTGCAGCATCTCGGGGTGTAGTAGATGGCATCTGATTATGTGTACAGTGCACGAGAACATCTCTTAAGGATACATCTCCGGTTGTGACTCCGTTGCCAAGCAACGTGTGGCTTGTCTAGTTAGGGCCATTCACTGTAGGTTGGAAATTATGTCCTAGAAAGCTCCATAAAGCAGGCATCAAGCCTGTTGTGGTGTACACCTTTAAACCCAGCACTCAGGAGGCAGAGGCAGGCAGGTCTGTGAGTTCAAGGCCAGGCTTGACAGCATAGTGAATCCCTGTCTGTCTTTTTTTAAAAAAACAAACAAACAAAAAAACAAAACACTGCCTTTGTTTGGGGAAGGAGAACAGCACACAAAGCCTGGGTCCATGTGCCAGCCTGGTCATGGATAAGCTACCAGGTCTTTGCAGCATTTCCCACGAGAGTCTAAGGATAACAGTATCTGCCCTAGGCTGTTACAGGACTCATTGAGGTGGTTTAGAGTAAAAATACCAAGTGTTCTATCTTAGGTCTTGAATAGGTTTCTTATATGTCAGTTAATTCTTCAGAAAGTGGCAGATGCTGTATTTTGAAATCGTGATTTCTCAATAATGAATCCCAGAGACAAGGGAGAAGTTGAGAAATGTACATTGTTGGAAGCACATTAAAAAAACATCTCCCCCCCCCCCCCCCCCCCCCCCCCCCCCCGCAACCACCTTTGAATTTAACAATGGTACATTCAGAGTCTGGAGGTATAGGCCTGTAGTCCCAGTTACTTGAGAGGCTGAGGCAGGAGGATCATAATTTCAGGGCCAGCTCAGGCATCTTAGTGAGACTGTCCAAATAAAACAGTAGAAAGCCTGTGGATGCAGTGTAGTGGCGGAGTCATTGCCTAGTGAGGAAGGAGCCGTACGGGTAAATCCTACTGCCTCAAGAAGGTTCTCATTTCAGGAACTGGGGCAGCTGTTGAGTTGTGAAAGAATAGGGTCCAAAGTTAAATATACAGGTGTGCAGCATATGAAAACACAGCACCGGGCGATGGTGGCTCAGGCCTGTACTCCCAGCACTTGGGAGACAGAGGCAAGAGAATCTCTGAGTTTGAAGCCAGCCTGGTCTAGAGTGAGTACCAGGACGCTGGAGAAACCTTGTCTCAAAACAAAACAAAAAAGCAAAAAAACCCAAAAAAACAACTCCCCCACCCCCACCCCCAAAATAAGAAAACACAAGCTTCTCGTGTGGCTGGAACTCCAAAGGCACAAAGTGTGCTAGGACAGTCTCTCACTGTGATTCTCCTAGGCAATCCGTAGTATCAGTTTCCTCCTTAGTCTTCCCAGAAATTTTGTGTCTAGCACATACTCTATTGATGAGTGTGTTCTGTATGCACATAAAACACACCGAAACTTCAGAGCAGATTGTCCTGCTGCGTATCTCTAAGCAACCAGACCAGGAGCAGGAAACTCAAAATGAAGAATGCTGTATAAGTGGAAATATTTCTTCTCTGTAGGAAAGGCTTGTCCTGTCTGGTTTCATGCGAAGTTCAACTGGTAGATTCCATGCTTTTTGCTTAAATAACATACCTTAGAGTTTTAAAACAAAAAGACAAGGCTAAAGCCCTTTAAACTTGAGACCTTAAGAAACATGTTTCAATTGCAGTCCTGACAAAGGAGTCTAGCAGTCCAGAGAATAGGGTATGGAATTGGGTAGGACAACCTGGGTTCAGGTTCTGTCAGACCTTGGGAGAGTGACTTCTCTTTGCCTCAATTTCATCAAGTGAAAAAGAGGGACCATCCCTCCACCCCTAGTGCTTATGGTAATTATGAGGTGGGATGGTGTGTGTGTGTGTGTGTGCACGCACGCGTGCATGTGTGTACTGCATACACAAGTGCTGCTCCATGCAGGCCAGAAGGCAACCTCTAGTGCCATCCCTTAGGGGTGGTCCATCCTGCTTCAGGGGATAAAGTCTCACTGGGACCTGGGGCTTCCTGATTAGTTGAGACTGGCTGGTCAGTGAGCCCCAGAAATCGGCCTGTCTCTCTCTTCTGGGCACTGGGATTAGGAGCTCACCATCAAGCCTCGTTTTTTATTATTATTATTATTATTATTATTATTATTATTATTATTATTTTTGAGACAGGGTTTCTCTGTGTAGCTTTGCACCTTTCCTGGATCTCCCTCTGTAGACCAGGCTGGCCTCAAACTCACAGAGATCTACTTGGCTCTGCCTCCCAAGTGCTGGGATCAAAGGTGTGCGCCACCACTGCCCAGCTTCAAGCCTCGATTTTTATGTGTGTGCTGGAGATTGAATTCAGGTCCTCATGCTATGTGGCAAGCATTTGATCAACCAAGCAATTTTCACAGCCCCTGGTTATGAGATTTAAGGCGAGTATAGGTGTATAACACTAAAGAGTTTGGTGCACATGTAGCAGTCGAATTTACCATTACTTCACTTGGCTGCAGACATAATGTCAGGTCAACTTGTAATATTTTTTTACCAGGTAATTTCCAGTGCTAATGCCTTGTGGTCCATAGTTGTCACTAGCCAGAATTGATGTCTTTGCTGTGGGAGGGACTGCTGATTCAAGAACCTGGGTGTGGTACTTACTCCCTGGAGGCCTTGATTTTCTGTTCTGAGCCCAGAGGGAAAAAGGCTGCATACGGTGTTTCAGGCATAGCAAAAGAACAGAGATCTGGGAGCAGAGCTTGAGAGTCTGCACAACGTTCGTGTGATCGCACGGGATCAAATTGTGCTGTCATTTCTGCAATGGTTCATGAGTGCACGGGCTGAACAGTAACACCAGATGCTGCCTCCTGCCCACTGGCCCACTGAGGGAGACGTCTTTACGGTAGTGGGGCTGTTTGGATCGGACAAAGACCATGGCTAGTGATGAGAGGTGCTGGGATCAGTCTCCCAGGTTTCAAAAGAAAGCCTCCCCTGCTGTGGTCTGCCACTCCCTGCCCCCCAACACAGAAGGGCTAAGAAGATGGTTCCGTACTGACAGAGACTGATGGCCCTCGGGCACAGGGAAGCCTCCCTGCCATTTGTCCTTGTTTGTGTGGTTGTCACTTGGGTGGGTCTCTTCTGCCAGAGAACAGGCCGAGGAATTCGGGAGATGTGGTTTCCATGGAAACTGGGCTGGCTGGTATTTGCATAATTCAGTTTGGAGAACAGACAGTCTAGGAACAATGGGGACCCAGAGGAACATGAAGGTACATAGGAAAGAGTCAGGACTGGGGAGCCAGCCTCCACCTCACCCCCTTTGCAGGGGTGTTTTTGAATCTGTACCCTCCCAGCCCTCACAGCCTGTGGCAGTATGGAGCCCCCAAAAGAAGACAGGTGGATCACGAACAACGTCCCCACAAGAAACCAAGGCATGGCACATATGAGGGCTGAGTCAATACTGACTGCCTCCCCAGAGCCCAGTCATTGGCACAGGCTACCCTTCCCTAAAAACTAATAAGCTAGGACAATTAAAACAATATAAGCTGTTTGATGTTCTAGCCCCTACCTCTCAAAATGCCTGTTAGCTACAGCTAAGTGAAGCCTCAGATAAGGGAGACCTTGGGTGACTCCTTAGAAGGCCCCGAAGCACCCTGAGGTAGCTTTGGTGTCCTCAATAAGCAGGAGCAGAGGGGGTAAAGGGCAGAAGGCTACAATTGGAAACCAGTGACATCAGGCAAGATGATGTCAGCTTGACCCCTGCAGAAGAGACCTCCGGAAGACAAGGAGAAACGAAGAAATGTGCAAGGGCAACTTCAGTAACGTGGCCAGAGGGAGGGAGAGGAACCAAATACAGGAGGAAATGGGGAGCAGAAAATGAAAATGAAAATCCTCAACAACAGCGACAACAAAATAAAAAGAATTTGGAACTAAAAAATGACAGATATTTTTCAGGTTTCAACCGTGGGACAAATGGCTGAGGTGCCTATTTAACACAACAAAGTGGACCTGGCGGCCAGGTTCTCCCTACAATTCCTCAGTCCCTACCTGTGACAGGACCCTCCTGGCTTGTATACCTCACCCCCTACCCTAAACTCCAGCTCAGGTGCTGGGCTGCTCTTCCATATATAATCCAAGCATTTTGTGCCTTTGGACCTCCTGGCAGTTACATCTGATTTCCCTCTCTGCCCTCTCCCTTTCCTGCCCCCTCTCCTCACAGGGCTCAGGGCCATGTCCACTCTGGACTCTCCCAGATGTCCCTACCTCTGGGTGCGCTCTCCCGATATGTACAATAAACCTTCTCCACCATACCTAGAAGCGGCATCTTTCCTCTCCTTTCATTTTTATTTCTTTTTTTTTTTTCTCTCATTCATTATTGAAGTTGCTTATCACATTCCAACAGACCAGGGCATGCGTTTTGAATTGTAGGTCACAAAACAAATTCTGCCATCTAGAAGAGCATTGCAAAAATAACAAAATTATTTACGAAGGAGTGACTGGAATGAAGATGAATGCAAACTGGTCTGGTTTAGCAGAGGGCAGATAGCAGGAAAAGGAGTATGAATGGCAAGGTTCTGAATCACCTGGAATTGTTAAAATTACTCCGTTTATTTACTCAATGTGTGTGTGTGTGTGTGTGTGTGTGTGTGTGTGTGTGTGTGTGTGTGTGTGTGTAGAATTTCAGAGTCACCCGAAGACAGCAGATTACCTCCAGACTGGGAAATGCCTTCCATCTGTGGATGTCAGTGCTTTTCCCGGAGCCAGTGTCTTAGCTGTTCCCATCTTACATTTGCAGTACTCTGATGACACGCATGGCCTGGGATTCTTTGTCATTCTCCTTTAAAGATGGACGGCTGTTTCCTTGTTGGCCTCCAGTTCTCACTAGGATGTAGCTCTGGTTACAGTGAGGCTTCTGTGGTCCACTGTCTTTAGTGCAATGCTGCCCATTGTTAAAGTTTACTGTCAGCATTTCCAGGGACCTTCCTTGATGACTTCAGTGTCCTGAAGGCTCATAGGATGACATCACCACCACCAGCTTTTCCTGAAAATGTCAACATCCCTTCTATCAGCAATGTTTATCAGAAAAATATAATCTAGCTAAGATTATATGAAGACAGCAACTAAAAAAATCACAGTATCTTTATTTAAGCTTTCTTTAAAAAAATGTTTGTGTGTGTGTGTGTGTGTGTGTGTGTGTGTGTTACTGAAGATTAAGCCTAGTGTAATGGTTTGAATACAAAATGCCCCCCCCCCCCACCAGACTTGTGTGTTTAACTTTTGGTTCCCAGTTGGTGGTGCTGTTTGGGAAACCTGTGGAAACTTTAGGAGGTGGGACCTTGCTGGAGGAAGATTTTGAGGGTTTATAGCCTTATCCAGCTCCAGTTTTCTCTCTCTGCTTCCTGTGTGTGAGGGGAATATGATGAGCCAGCTTCCGGCTCCAGCTCCGTGCCATGCCTTCCAGCCCTTAGGGACTGTCCCCCTGGAACTATAAGCCAAAAGAAATTCTCTTCTATACGTTGCTCTAGGTTGTGTTTCATCACAGCAACAGAACAGAACAGGTCTCATGCACACTGCAGAGGGCTGTATCCCAAACTATACCCTGCCTGAGTCCTTGTCTTTTTAAATTTTGTTTTGAGTCAGAGTCTCCATAAATTTCCCAGGCTGGCCTTGAACTTCAGATCCCTCAGCCAATCTCCTAAGGAGCTAGCCTCACAGGTGAGCCCCACCATGCCTTGATGAATTAAATTCTAAAGCAACTAGGAACCCTTCCTGGAATGTTTAAAACAACGTATCAGAACAAGTAGACATAATGCCGAATGCTTAGAGGTTTTGAAACCAAAAAAGGTGATTTTTAATTTACCTGGAAATTACATGAAAAGGTCCACAAAATATTTTAGGTAAATGATCACTTCATTATGATTCAAAGGAAACATTTAGTTATGTAGAAAAGATCCATTCTTGTGCATTACAGATTTAAAACAAGGAAGATTTGAAAATAATGAAATATCCAAGAGTAGGGGGAATAGATAAGTTATTACTTGTGCTGGAATATTATGGGGCCACTTAAAAAAAAAACTAAGAATATTTCAAGGCAGGAGAAACAAGGCAAGATTATTTGGCTGAAGAAAATATACAGTAGTAATCAATGTGCTGCCAAAAATAGTTATAGTGGATTTTTGTTTGTTTGTTTTTTTGTTTTTGATTCAGACACACACTTTTTGATTCAGTTAATTATCTACTTTTTTTAAACATACCCAGCGATGAGGTTCACTGTGGCATCACCCGACATGCATATCCTGGATCTGTTGGAAGACTTGTTTACTCATGGCTTTTGCTTCCTCTCCTTTTCTCCTACTGAACTTGGCCATTGTGTTCTAAGTTGAAAAATCATTACACTTTGGGCCAGAAAAAAGGTAACCAGAACTGAAAATAAGAGTGTGAGATTAGGAGATGGCGAGTGGCCTTGAGACAATTGGGCTTTAGGGCTGTGAGGGGACAGGCTGGACACCAACAAGAGGGGCGGATCCTCCGCCAAGCCCCAGAGCCACCCGAGGGAAAACAAAAGCAGCAGCCGGGGGCCGAGCCAACTGAAGAAAAGCCCCTCCTTGATCTGAGGTCCTAGAACCCGAGGCCGGGAGAGGGGCGGGGCTAGGGGCGTGGCCGCCGCTGGTCACCGTCAACTCTCCCGGCACAGTGGACAACAACCAGATCTGCAGGGCGGGTGTCCATCCCCGCAGAGCGGAGCCCGGCCACGTTACGTTTACAGCTACCCAAGGCCTCACCCAGGGATCCGGGCTTAGTGAGCAGGGCCGCCGTTATTGGCCACAGCTACCGGCATGATGTCATTATCACCCAATCTGAAGTCAGTGCTCCTCCCAGACTGGAGAATTAATTAGGAGTTAATTAACTCTTCTCGCAAAGAAGTCCAACAGAGTGCCAAGCTTTTGTAGGTTTTCTTTTTTTTCTTTCTTTGTGTGTGTGTGTGTGTGTGTGTGTGTGTGTGTGTGTGTGTGTGTATCCTTACTGAAAGAATAATCAAGGGTAATATTATTAAACGTTTTGTTCTACTTCGTGGTTTTTGTTGCTGTTTGTTTTTGAGACAAGGCCTTGCTATGTAATTCACGCTGGCCTAGAACTCACAATCTTTGCGACTCACCTTTCTAACAGCCAGGATTACTAGAGTACACCTCCACACCCAGCCTACAACGAAACGTACTAAGCCTGTCTTGTCCTGTATTTAAACTCAAAGTGTCAGATGCTTTACAGAATTTTGCGCACATACTTCTGGCAGCCTCTTGACTTCATTTACTGTGAGAAATCCCCTTTGCATCTATTTTTTAGATGCCTAGGAGTGAGTGGATGCAAAACAGACATCCATAGGTTCACATCCCATTTTCTAGCATATGACGTATGCCGTCCATGTTACTTCCTGCAAAGAATTGAATTGTGTACGTGATGATTTATTTTTTAAATGCCAGGCTGAGTGTTATAAAGTAGGCTGAAATGAACACAGCTGCACATACATGGCACTGTAGCATGCCTGCCCAGTTACTCCTTTAGGATAAATCCCTAGAGGACAAGCTTGTCAAAGATAAAAATACATGTTGTGGTGAGCTGGGAACTCAGCACATGCCTAGCATAGGTCCTGAGTTAGATCCCAGGAATTAAAAAAAAAAAAAAAAAAAAAGGAAAGGAAAGAAAAGAAAAGGCACGTTAACAGATTGCTTTGCAAAATAGTATAATTTATGAGCACCCCTGATTCTTCATTCTAACCAAACGAGATTATCTCTGATAATCTCATGTATGATAATAGCCCATGAGTAAGTTTTAGCTCTTTATTTCCTTTATTACCTTTTGCCTCTTAATAATTTTTTGTTATAATAATGTCTTTGTTTTTTGCCCACTTATAAATCAGTCGGGGTAAGTTGTTTAGTAATCTGTTTGCAAGGTTTAATTTCAGCCTGACCGCGTTTTCTTGAATATTTTCCCGAGTATCTAAGGGGCTGGCTTGATTTCTGTTAGGCTGTCTTCATCCTTGGGACTTTTCTTTCAGTGTCCTGTGTTGTGACAGGGCAGCTGGACAGTGTCTCCTAGTTTTCTTTGTGTCAGACAGTGTATGTAGCATGTCCCTGGGACATTGAAAGGATCACAGCCATCCTTGCTGTTAACCCTGTGACCACTTTTAAAATATCTTACGTGACTATTAGTCAATCCAATTAGTTTCATACTACAATTTTAAGTTTTAATTATTTTTTGTTAAAGTAATTAAGGTTTTAGTTAATAATTTATGAAGATTTTCTTTTTTTTTTTTTTTTTTTTTTTAAAGATTTATTTATTTATTGTATATACAGTGTTCTGCCTGCATGTGTCTTTGCAGGCCAGAAGAGGGCACCAGATCTAATTGCAGGTGGTTGTGAGCCACCATGTGGTTACTGGGAATTGAACTCAGGACCTCTGGAGAGCAGTCAGTGCTCTTAACCTCTGAGCCATCTCTCCAGCCCATGAAGATTTTCTTATCAAAACATTTTAAATTAGCAATACTCACTGGGGCACAAAGAGAAAACTCACAGGGAGGATGGTGGGAAGTTCCCCTGGCTCCTGTGTCTTTCGCTACTTATTCTAACAATAACAACCATTACTCCTGGTTTATTGCGGGTTTTTTCCGGAGATCCTGTACTGAAAAAATTTATGTCAAGTTGACACAAGCTAGAGTCATTTTGGAAGAGGGAATTCCAATTTAGAAAATGCTCCCTCAAAACTGGCCTGTGAGCAAACCTGTGATGGTTTTCTTCACTGATGATTGAAGTGGGCGGGCCCAGCTCACTCCGGGGGTGGGGGGGGGATGCCACCCCTGGACTGGTGTCCTGGGTGCTAGAAGAAATCAGGCTGAACAAGCCATGACAGCGAGCCAGTAAGCAGCACCCCTCCATGGCCTCTGCATCAGGTCCCACCTCCAGGTTTCTGTCTTGAGTTCCTGTCCTGACTTCCTTTAAAGCAAACTGTGATGTGGAAGTAAACAAACCCTTCCCTCTTCAAGTTTATGGTCATGGTGATTCATCACAACAATATAAACCCTAAGTAAAGCAGATATTCTGAAAATAAGCACATCATTTTTTTGCCATCCACAAAATACCAAAGATTATAAATATTTTCGCTTTGCTTTAAATAAAAAAGCGTCTCTTAGAGATAATGTCTTACTTAATACATATATGACTAATTCATTCTTTTTAGAAGCCGTTTGCTATCCCAGTGTATGGGATTTATCCTTTCCTTGGTTATATAGTCACTTTGTTTTTGAGGAAAATTATTTCTAATAGTTGCTATTATTACAAATAAAGCCACAATATCTGTCCTGTGTGAATCAATCAAATCTGTGAGTTGTTTCTGTTGAGTAGGTTTAGCCTATCTGTAATAACTGTCACAGCAGATAAGCCTGGTGACATCATGCTGTGTCAGACTTATGTTACAGTTTCTGTTTGTATTGCTTCTTTTGATCTTTCACATTTTGCTGTGCGTCTGTGTCTGTTTTATTCCTGGCTGGTGTTTCTTCTAAGAAAGGGGCTATTTTTGGTCCATGTTTTTTTTTTTTTTCTTCTTTATGACTATAATCTCTAGTTAAGCAGTTTTTGTTTTCATTGAAGTCAAAGAATTCGGTCTTATATAATTTCTGCTTGTTGTAATTATTCATGTTTCTTTGTGGCATTGCCTATAACCTAGTTTATTGTTTTCCTTGTTTGGAAGTGGGCGGAGTCCAGGGAAAGGAGGGGAGTACAAGACCTTCCAAATAGTAGCACAAACGCTCTACCACTGAGCTACACTGCCAGCTCTTTTTTTCACGTAATTTTGAGATGATATCTAAGTTGCCCAGGCTGACCTTGAACTTGTGATTTATAGACATATGCCACTTTGACTAGCAGAAAAGTTTTAAAGATTCATGTTTATGTGTATGAGTGTTTTGCCTGCACGCATGTATGTGCACCACATGTATGTCTGGTGCCTGTAGAGGCCAGATGTATCAGATCCCCCGGAACTGTAGTGACAGACAGCTGTGAGCTGTGATGTGGGTGATAGGAACTGAACCCAGGTCCTCAGAAAGAGCAATGAGTGCTCTGAGCCTCTGAGCTGTCTGTCTGTCTTAAGGAGGAAAGTGAGGACAGTTCTTTCCATCACTCTCCTATGTCTTTGTCTCAAGCCCCGCCCCTGCCCACCATCTTTACTGGGTACAGTGTTTTCTTTGTACTTTTTTCCCCCTCTAGAAATTTGAGCAGTGTGTATGTTCTTTGTGGCTTTAGGATTATTGTCTTTACTCTTTTTGGGAAACATAAACAATGCTCTCCAGATCCATGCAACTTGCATTGTAGCGCAATTCCTGTGAGGGTCATCATAAGAAAATATAATGATGAGCTAATTCCATTTGTAGCTCCAAGTTCCAAATGGAAACAGTAAATAGTGAAGAAAATTCTGCACTTTTTAAAAACAGCAACCAGGACTGGATAGTGGTGGCCCACGCCTTTACTCCCAGCACTCGGGAGGCAGAGGCAGGTGGATCTCTGAGTTAGAGGCCAGCCTGGTCTACAGAGCAAGTTCCAGGACAGCCAGGAAAACCTTACACGGAGAAACCTTGCCTTGGAAAACAACAACAACAAAAAGCCAAAAAACAAAACCACAAACAACAACAACAAAAAGCCCCAAACCACAAATAACAACAACAAAACAGAACAAAATCAGCAACTAGGTTGAGTTTATTTTCAGGATTTACTTCAGAAAAAAAAAAAAAAAAAACTTTTAAAATCCAAAAAGTAGTTACTAAGTCTGGAGTAACAGCTAAGTAAAGTACTTACCTTGAATGCACAAGGACCCCAGTTTAATCTCCAGAATTCATGTAAAAAGTTGTGGTATATTCTTATATCCCTGTGCTGGGGAGGTGGATAAAGATGGACCCCGGGGGCTCCCTGACCAACCTGTGTAGCCTGCTTAGCAAGTTCTGAATAAAAAAGAGAGACCCTGTCTCAAAGAAACAAGGTGGATGAAGTTTAACGAATGATACTCAAGCTTGTCCTCCAGCCTCCAAACACATGAGCACCCACACACATGTGCACCTGCTTCCCCCCCCCCCCAAGATTTGTGCAAAAGCCAGAAAGTGGGCAGAGATTTGGAGGGACCCAGAGCTTTAGTCACAGCTAGTAGTTTTGTTTCTACACCGGGATGTCATTTCTCTGTGTGCCACTGTCCTATCAGGGACAAGCTGGGGCTGGTGGCACCTCAGCAACTTTCTCCTTGTCGGGCCCCTGCTTTCTGCTTGTGGGCAGGTCACTGAACACCAGAATTTGAACGACTTTGATCTTCTGATTTTATAAAGCCAGTTCTGGGCCACACCACTGTGACAGTTGTGTAAAATGGGTACGACAGTGACACTCCCTCCTTCAGACTCTGTTCTACACTCAAGCACCACCACCGTTGCTGCTTTAACCCTCCTGACTCCCCCGTGCGTCCCATTTTAAAAGCTGCCACCTTTACATGTTGTTTGTCAGAGTCGCCCTCATGTGCTTTGGGAAACGGATGAGATGGCTGTTTACTGCGTTAGAGAGGGTGTCTCGGGGGAGATGGCATTGTGCACTGGGAATTCAAAGAGGAGCCGGAGCTGGCTAGAGAGGCTGAGGAAGTCAACCTGGGCATGAGGGATGGTGGTGTGCTTGAACGCGGGCAGCAGGAAATACTGCGGCATCTTGGGAGAGCCTACAGGATTACTCTGCAGACCAGATGTAGGTTCAGTATATAGTGTGGGCAGAACATCTGGTAGAGACCGAGTGGAGGAGGCCTGTCCTTGTCAGTGTGTTGAGAGCCCAAGGTGGACAGAAAGCTGAGCAAGGGTGGACTCCCTCTCTCTCTTTCCTTGAGCTGGGACGTCCATCTTCTCCTGTCTGTGGACACTGGAGCCTTTCTTCCTCAGGCCTAGGATTTACAGCAACAGCTCCCTAGATTCTACATACTGACTCAGTGCAACTCCCCCTCCCCCTTTCCTGGTTCTCAGGACTTCCTACAGACTGATCCTCTGGCTTGCAGACTGTGGATTCTGGGGCTCCTCAGCTGTCAGAACCTCGTGATCTAATTTTTTTTTATTCTTCTCTCATACAATACATCCCAGCCGCAGTTTCCCCTCCCTCCGCTCCTCCCAAGTCTGTCCCCTCTCCCCCAGATCCACTCCTTCTCAGTTTCCCTTCTGAAAAGAGCAGGCCTCCCAGGGATATCAGCTGAACATGGCATAACAAGATGAAATAAGACTAGGCACATCCCCTCATATCAAGACTGGGTGAGGCAACCCACTAGGAGGAAAAGGGTCCCAAGAGCAGGCAAAAGAGTCAGAGACATGCCCCCCTACACACACTCCCACTGTTAGGAGTCCCAAAAGAATACCAAGCTACACAACCATAACATATGGAGGACCTAGCTCAGACCCATACAGGCTCCTTGGTTGCCACTTCAGTCTCTGTGAGCCCCTATGAGCTGAACCCTGGTCAGTTGATTCTGTTGGCCATGTTCTAGTGTCCTCAATCCTTCTGGCTCCTACAATCCTTCCTCCTCACTCTTTTGAGGGATTCCCCAAGCTCCACCTAATGTTTGGCTGTGAGTCTCTGCATCTGCTCCCATCAGTTTCTGGATAAAGCTTCTAATAGCAATTGGTCTAGGCACTGATCTGTTCTTTTGGCTGACATGGCCTGTCATGATCTAATTTTTATAGTGAGTTTTAGTTCTATCCGTATCTACAACCACATCCTTGTCTGTAACATACTATCCTGTTTCTCTGAAGAGCCCAGATCACACAGTGTGTCTGATTGTATGTGGCAGTAGTCAGGGACAGAGGGGAGAGGAGTGCCTATGGATGGCCCTGGGGTTTGAATTTTTCCCTGTAGTTGCTGGGGGTCCATTGAAGGCTTTAAAGGACAGTCAAGTGTGTTTGGGAACATATTTCCCTCTTTCTCTTCCCCCAGGCCCTAACCTAGTGAAGTCATCCTCTGTGTGAAGGCAGGCTGTGGTAAAAGCATACTCCACAGACCTGAAGCTGCTGTGGCCCCTGGAGTACCTGCCTACAGTGTCCCTTTGGGGCTGAGAGCACCTTTGGAGTCCCAGGATGAAATCATACCCAATTCAACTGCATTCTCTTGCCCCAGGGACAATGTCCCCTGTCTCTCCTCAGACAAAGGGCATGCCCACAGGCTGGGGAAGCAGGCAGTGAGCTAAGAGTGTGTGCTCTACTTCCCAGGTCAGCCCTGGGAGGAAACATCATTATGGCATCAGGTCCTTCTGGTTCAAGCTTCTCTACCTAGACATTATCAAACATGATAGTGAAGTTATAAACCAAAAACAGTGGAGTACAGTTGTCTTCTGCATCCATGGGTCCCACATCCACAGATTCAAGCTTCTGTGGATCCAAAATATATTTTTCAGACTTCCAGGACCATTCCAAAGAATGAAAACTTCAACTTCCCAAGAGCCAACCACTATAGTGAATAAAACAATTGCAATGAATCGATATGGAAGCACAGGGTAGTTATCAGAGGTAATCTAAAAATAGTTAAAACTACACAGGCAGATGGGTTCAAACTCTGTGCACGCACTGTACTGCTCTACCGAAGGGACTTGGGCATTGTGGGTTTTGGTGTCTCTGGGGGTTCTCAAACCAATCCGCTCTGGAAACTGAGGGGTGACTGTAGATGGAACCAGAGAAGGAAGGCAGCTGGTCTCTTTTCCTGATTCTTGCTCATCATGCAGTTTTCATAATGCCCCCTAGAGAGACCTTGAAGGTCCTGTTCCTTTTGACACTGTTGGCTAGCCCTCCCTCCCTCCCTCTGCAGACTCCCTCCCTCCCTCCCTCCCTCCCTCCCTCCCTCCCTCCCTCCCTCCGCACACTCCCTCCTGTCTCCTCTGGACTGTGTGGGAATGGACATTTAACCACAACAGACTGGGATCAACAGTCTGTAGGGGAAACCGTTGGTGCTTAGGACTTGAAGCACAGCACCATAAGGTAATTTGCTGGAGTAGATCCCGCCCAGTTCCTGAGAGTTCTCATGGTGACTCTTTGTTTTTTTCTTTTTGGGATAATTCCTGCATGCTGTACCAACCTGCTGGGCACCCAAACGCCCCAGCCTAGTTTATACTCTACTGTGATACCCTGTCCAAGGAAAAAAGGGTTGGTGACAGGGGCTGGAAGCTCCCTTCCTTCTTCCTGGCCCCTTAAGAGCTCCTGTGATGGTCCTTGAGATGTTCCAGCTCAGCTCTGTCTTCTTCCAGCTGGAGCCACACATCCTGGCTCTTCTCTCTTGCCATCCCAGAGCACTCTTAGAACACCACACACTGAGTTCTATAACTGCATTCTTGGGTCCAGGGCGGCTATTCAGGGCTGGTATATTCTGTTAATTTGTTTTTCGTATTTTTTTCTAATACTTTTTTTTTTTTTTGAGACAGTACTGGCTGTCTTAGAACATGCTATGTAGACCAGGCTAGCCTTAAATTCATAAAGATCCTGTACCTCCTGAGTGCTGAGATTAAAGGCATGTACCACCATGTCCATCGTAGTACTTTTAAAATTCCTTGGTTTGTAAGCTTTTGCTGGGCACTGAGATACAGGCAGGTGATGTAAAGTTTCTATTAGAGGCATTGTGGCCTCTTGCTTCTGAGGACCTTACAGTCCTTAGACAGGATAGGGAAAATACATTGTGACAGTTGACATTCTGCTCTGGACTTGACAGTAGAAGTTCAGGGTGGGTGGGGGAGACAAAAGGAAGGATGAACAGGGGGAAAGGAAGAGGGGTTCACACATCCCCATCTTGGTTGTGTAGCCTTGAAGGCTGGCATTGATGGTGGGGCTATGTAAACTATCTGCTCCTGAGTCCAGGACAGTTAAAGATCTGGACCCAGAAAGCATTGGTCCACAGCCCACCCCCGCCACAGAGCAAGGTGACCCAGGCCAATCAGTTAACATCCTTGGTTTCCTCATCCCTAGAAGAACAATAGTCATTCTACCCAATGGGCTTGTTGTGAAAATGAAGGATAACAGTCTACAACAAGATACAGTAAAGAACTGAATTCACAGAGGGATCAGGACACAATTGTCTCAGGCTGAGATTCAAAGGCAATGCGACCAAGCCCTCTACTTTGACAAAGTGAGGAGTGGGTCCCTGAAGCATGGGACTTAAAGAGGTTGTATCAGTTACTTTTGCATTTCTGTACCCAAAATATGTGACGGAAACAATGAAATGATGGAAAGATACACGTTGGCTCATGGTTTCAGGGGGTTTTGATCCATCGTGGAGGGAAAGACATGCCAGTATTCATGGAAATGGAGATTTGCAGCAGAGGCCTCTCACATCATCTTGGACCAGGAAGCAGAGAGTATCAAAGGAACCAGAGACTGGATATCACCTTCAAAGGCCCATATATATATATATATATATATATATATATATATATATATATATATATATATATGGATTTATTGGAATGACTTACAAGCTGGAGTCCAGCTAATCCAATGATGGCTGGCTGTAGCTGGATTTTTCTTGGACTGCCAGCCTCCAAATGACAGAGAAGCTTATTAATTATGAGTGGTCAGCCTTAGCTTAGGCTTGTTTCTAGTTAGCTTTAAAAAAAAACTTAAATCAACCCATTTCTATTCATCTATGTGCTGCCCCGAGGCTCATTTACCTCATCTACGTACTGTCCATCCTGCTTTCCTGCTTCCTCCATGTCTGGCTGGCTGCCCATTCCCCCCATAGTAAGCCCCCCCCACTTCCTCTGTCTAGCTATTGGCCATTCAGCTTTTTATTAGACCAATCTGGTGCCTTAGGCAGGCAAGGTAAAACAGCAACACATTTTTACATAGTTAAACAAATGCAGCATAAACAGATGCAACACATCTTTACACAGTTAAACCAAGATTCTATTCCACAACAACTGGCTGTGAACAGAAAGTCCAAGAAACCAGTAGTTGCTCCGTCCATGAGGCTGGATGTCTCGGCTGGTCTTCAGTATACGATGGAATCCTGAAGAGGTAGGCTCTAATGCCAGTGAAGGAATGGACTTGCTAGCAAAGTGAGGGAAAGCAGGCAAAGAGGAAAGGCTTCCTCTTCCATGTCCCTCTATAGGCTGCCAGCAGAAGGTGTGGCCAAGATTAAAGGTGTATCTTCCCACCTCAAGGTCTGGGTCAAAAGTGTGTGTCTTCCTACCTCAAAAGTCCAGGCTAGGAGTGGATTCACCCTCTTCATACCATGCAAAAATAATCTCTCACAGCTGTGCCCTCCATTCCTGGATTGTAGTTCATTCCAGAGGTAGTCAAGTTGACAACCAAGGACAGCCATCACAGCTAGGCACCAATCTTTAAAGGTTCCATGACTTGCTATGATCTCACCTCCAGCTGGTGAGTCTGTGAGGGGATGTTCAGACATGAATAGCAGGGGCTGAGATCCTTGTCTTGCATTTCTCAGCTGACCCCCCTCTCTTCTATGAGAGCTTGGAAATCAAAGGCAATGGGATCAGAAGGAAGATTTCTCTGAGGTATGATTTAGACATTCTATGAATCCTACCTTCCCTCCCAATACCTCAAACCCCTGCTACTTGCCTCCCAGAGCATGCATAAGCATGGTAACCAAGAATAGGTCTCTCTCTGACACCATGACTAACAAGCCACCTAGAGTAGCTTCTGTGTAATTTCTGGAGCTAGGAGGTCACTGTAGACTGGCCGGACCAATGTAGTGCTTGATTGACAATTCTGTTTCAGAAGAGAAGGAATCTTCTAAGAATCAAAAAGGGCCTGGGAGATACATCCTGGAGTTGTCTTATACACTGCCCAAAGGGTGGGCGTTCCTAACAGGAGAGGACTTGCATCATGAAGGAGCTGGTATAGACACCCATAATGCACAGGTGCTGCCAGAGGACTCTGATCAACAAGACTAAATGCTTTCACCCCTCAACTCCCACAGAGAAACTGCAGGGATAAAGGGTCAGGAAATGGAGGAGAGGGTGGAAAAAGCTGAAGACCTCCAGGTCAGCTTTAGATACCCAAATGCACCTGGACTGAAAAGGGTGAAAATAGTGACTTCCAGCCCAGATGGACACTTGGGTGGACACACTGATTATTGAACTGTAGATACTGAGATCACCTACTATTTGAATGCCAGCAAGACTGTGAGGTGTGCCAGAGCTTTTGTTCAGGGACAAGGTGATCTTGCCAACACATTATCTTGTCAATACTAAGTTCTTACATAGCTGCTCTAGGCTGGAGTTTCCTCTCTCTAACCACCTGGTGAATCCATGCTCCTTCCTCCACTCAGAAGACAGTCAATGGTCTCTTTTATCATTCTCTGCTGGGGATGTCTTTCCGTATGCTGTGAATGTGTGTTGCCCTGATTTCATTGATAAATAAAATGCTGATTGGCCAGTAGCCAGGCAGGAAGTATAGAATAGGCAGGATAAGCAAAGAGGAGAATTCTGGGAACAGGAAGGCTGAGCTAGGAGTTGTCAGCCAGACACAGAGGAAGCAAGATGTGAAGGCAAACTGAGAAAAGGTACCAAGCCATGTGGCTAAACATAAATAAGAATTATGGGTTAATTTAAGTGTAAGAACTGGTCAATAGTTATCCTGAGCTAATGGCTGAGCAGTTTTAATTAATATAAGCCTCTGTGTGTTTACTTGGGTTCAAGCGACTGCAGGACTGGCAGATGAGAGGGATTTGTCCTGACCATGGGCCAGGTGGGACACAGAAAAACTGCAGTTACATCCTCCCCTTTGTTGAGGTATACTTGTGTTGTATACATAAATAAATTTGTGTCAGCTTAAAGCACTCAGTGTGGTGAATGGATACCTATATATCATCAGGGGGCAAGTATAACCATTGATTAGCAAATCCCTCCCTTCAGGTACCATATTCATTTTGTTGATGTGAACTCTTAAGATCAACTCTCACCTTAAACACCACAGGTATCCCTGTCTGTAACCACCTCACTGATCTTTCCGTTCTCAGCACTTTCTTTCCATGGGCCCACAATGCCTCACCCTTGCCTCGCAACCCCCTGAGCCACACAGTGTATTTGTTCCCTTGTGACCCAGGTGCTACTGCTTACCTTTGGTCTGGAAAAGAGAGTACACATCTCATTTCAGGATGATACGATAGTCCCTGCCAACACTTTTGTTGCTTTGGGGCAATACTCTCCTTTTAATATTAGACATAGATGTATGTAGTGATATGGACATGTAAATATAGACATACTACATTGTAGCCTAGTGCTTGGTTATTTCAAAATCATAGAGCAGGCTGGAGAGATGGCCCAGAGGTTAAGAGCACTGGCTGTTCTTCCAGAGGTCCTGAGTTAAATTCCCAGCAACCACATGGTGGCTCACAACCATCTGTAGTGAGATCTGGTGCCCTCTTCTGGTGTGCAGGCATACATGTAAGCAAAACACTGTATACATAATAAATAAATAAATCTTTAAAAATTCTTTAAAAAAATCATAGAGTTTATCAATCAATAATGAAGGCTACTCATGAGTTTGGAAAGTTTTGACGATTATGTCAACACACATACTCCCTCCCACAATCAAGACTTGTCCCACTTTCCATCTTCCCTAATGTCCCTCCTTCCCTTTCTGCCCCTTCTGCCCCTCTCAGGCCACTATTCAGCTCTTGCCCAAGTCTGGTGGCCCCTGATGACCTTCTCATCACTACGGATGGAACTTCATCTCCAAGACCAGTGGTTCTCAACCTTCCTAACACTATGATCCTTTAATACAGGTGATGCACAACCATAAAATGATTTTTGTTGCTACTTCATAACTGTAATCTTGCTACTGTTATGAATCTGTTCTCCAATGGTGTCAAAGATGACGTGACCACAGATTGAGAACCACTGTCCTAGACACTCACAGAAATGGAATTATACTCTACAATTCCATTTTTTAAAGGAAAATAACCTGGACACACTGATGCATGGCCTTTCTGATCATAGTCCCATTGGATCATAATCACGTGTCTCTTCTCTCGTCACATCTCTAACATACCTGTCTTTGGTTTTCTGTTAATGCCTGCTTTATTTTGCTAGCATATGAAAATGCCATCAGCTTTCTACATGTTGACATTTCTGGTTTCCTTTGGCTTTTGGATACAAATAGTTTTTTCATAAGCAAATGCATCTTTAAGATGATCATCATTGCTCTAAAATGGTTCTGCAACCCCCGTACAAAGTTCAAAGATCCCTTAGGGACAGACCCTAAACTGCTCGGGAAGATGGATAAAGACTGAAGTGGCTCTTCAGCAACCACTATGAGAGGTTGTATATATTTTTTTCCTGCACGCTTACTTACAGTCTACTTTCACAGTCTTCGGGTCCTTATCTGTAAACCTTTAGTCTAGCAGGGGTGTTCAACCTTTTGACATTGCATTGTGATGTTGTCATCTGTGAATGTCTTGGGCCACATTCATAGCTATCTTGGGATGCACATAGTTCATGGGCCCTGGGTTGTGCACACCTGCCAGGGAGGGGTTCAAGTCAGCCTCTCACCTGCTGGTCTCCCTGAGATTCTGAGCAAGCCAAGGAAGAAATGTATCAAGATTACCCCAGACATTACTCCAGCTCATGAGTTTCAGAACATTCCCCTCAAAGAGAAGCATACAACACATAGAAATGGATGGCTGGGGGGGGGGGTCACTTCTTACCTCCAACCACATGTAAGTTGCCAGCTCTGGCATTTCTCAGGATGCCATCCTCTGGTGACTCTGCAGTGAGCCAGAGGCAACTCTTCCTTTAGGCAGCAGACACACTGAAGCCACTACTCTCCTGTGCACCTCTTTTCTTCTGTTTGGTCCAGCTAGCCTCAAGTGATGTGCCACTGCAGTGGCCTTTTGTTCAATGACATTTTGGTAATGAGCACTGTATTGTTTTATCCTAAGTTGCTAACCCTGATGGAATACACATGTGGGAATTCAGTAGTTCTTTATTACCCATCACACACACACACACACACACACACACATACATACACACACACACACACACACACACACACACACACACACACACATCCTCTCAGACTCACACATCCTGTGACCAAGATCCTGAGCACCATACATATACTTGTTCTAAACTGGGCTGGGCAGATTCTCACACCTGGAAATTTTGGAATGGGAATAGAGAAGGGCTAGTCTGTGACTCTGTCATCAAGAAACATGGGATGGGTGTTCTGAAAGGCAGAGAGAGAGAGAGAGAGAGAGAGAGAGAGAGAGAGAGAGAGAGAGAGAGAGAGAGAGAGAGAGAGAGAGAGAGAGCGCCATAGAGATAAAAGGAAATAGCCTTTTAAATACAGTTACAGAATGGGGGTAAATGCAGAATGGGGAGGGCTCACACAGCAAGAGACTAAGAAGGGACGGGGGAGGAGAAGCTTCTGGTTCACCTACAGCAAAATGAATTCTGAATAAGAAGCAGCCCGCCCTCAGGAAATCAAGCTGTGCGTGACCTCACAGCTGGCCAGTCAGGGGTGTGGGGACAAGAGGATTCCACCAAGCTGGGAACGGGAGATGGCTGCCAGTGACATGCAGCTGGGGGGAGCTGGTGCAATGGGCGTCAGCTGAGTTTTCGAACTTAGGCTACTCTGCTTCTGAGTCCGGGAAGTCAGGTTTTGCTGGAGCCTCCCTGGGGCTCCAGCAAGGTGCACAAGAGAGATACCCAGTCTGAGGCTGACAGGCTAATGTGGATGAGGAAATCAGGTCGGTTATGCAAGCCTGCTCCTGATGCCTCTCCTGCTGGAGATATAGGATGAGGGGACCACTCAGAGTCTCCTCTGGAAGTTAATCACAGGACCGGCTGAGCTGCAGCAGTGACGCCCTGCAGCAACCTACATCGAGAACTAAATTTGGCACACCACTTATGAAACAGTGAGGTTCTGGCAACTGGAACAAGGACATAGGGGCAGGGCCAGGGGATCTGGGGAACCCTGTGCCTTCCCAGTTGCTCCCCAGTTCACCTTTGGTGCTGCATGAGGGTGGAATACCTCCTGCCACCCAGCCAAGAAACACAGTTCAAGGCTCAGCTTGGGATGCTCCATATCACTAACAAGATTGGCGTGGAATTTCTCCACTGCTGCCCCGGGGCAAAACGCATTATGCAGACATGGATCCAGCCCTCCGGCTTCTGTCAAAACACTTGAGACCTGAAAACACAGCTTAAACAACTGTGGAGAGCTACCTTTCCGCTAAGGTGGTCTCCCTAAGTTAAACTGATGGACTGTCAATTAAGATTTTTCTAGCCATTGTGCTATGAGAAAAAGGTTAGCCCAGAGAACAGGGTTGGTTTTTTCGTTTGTTTGTTTTGTTTTGTTTTGTTTTTGACTCACATCAATGCCTAGAAGGTAGGCTGAGGCCTCTGGCAAAATGCAGGCCCAAGCCCAGAGGTTGCCAGCTCCTCTCAGAAGGCTCTTCTGAACCCAGCCCAGTTACTCCCCAATGTCCTCCCAGGATGGCCGGGAGGACCCTGGACAAAGAGATATCCTTGCATTAACCCTGAATCATGTAACTGGCTAACCAGGGAAATAGTTCCAGGTACAGCGGGATTCATCACCATGTGCTTGGCTCTCTCCAGCGTTGAGCCTGACGTGGTTGGCACTTCCAGTGGGAACAACCTGTGCAATGCTGCCTTGAGGTTCCCGAGTCGTCCCTGTAGCCATGCCCAGACCTCTCCCTGCTGTTCTGCGGCAGATAGGCCCCAAGCAGTGGGCCAGGCTGGAGGAGAAGGGGTCTTTACTCGTGATCACCTCTCCTGGTGGCGTGAATGAGAAATGTCCAACTCCCACAGCCTTGGGTGTTTGAACACTTGGGCCCCAGTTGGTGGCCCTGTCTCGGGAGGTTTAGGAGTTGTCTTGTTGGAAGAAGCATGCCCCTGGGGGCAGACTTTGAGAGTCTTAAGTTTGCCTTCTCAGCTCTTACGCTGGGAGTTCAAGACGTGTGCCCTCAGCTCCTTGCTCCCACTGCCATGCCCACTGCTTGCTGCTCTGACTCCCCATCAAGATGGACTCTCACCCTTCTGGAATTATAAATCTAGATGAACTCATTCTCCTGTAAGTTGCTTTGGTTGTGGTCTTTTGTCACAGCCACAGAAAAGCAGCCGACAGTCCTCTTCAGGGGGAGCTGATGAAGGAATTGGGCAGGTGTGTCTGTACAGGTGGCCAGACTGCCATGGGGGAGATGTGGACTCCTGGGCTGGGCAGGGCTGGTTGATTTCTTTTTCCTGAGTTTAAATGGGATCCGAGAGCTAGCGAGTGGCTTTCGCTCTGTGGTCCAACACGGAAGACATCAGTGCCACAACAGCCAAGAATGGACGCTCTCTCTTAGGCAGCAGAGAGGATGAGGTGCAGCTAGAAGACAGAGTGGCAGCAGCTTAGGGGATGAAGAAGAGAGAGGAGGGGGGGCTGAACCATTATTTCTCTCCTCTCTCTCCCTCCCTCCCATTCCCCCTCCCTCCTTCCCTCTACCTTTCCCTCCCTCCTTCCTTCCTTGAGATAGGTTCTCATATAGCCCAGGCTGGCTCCAAACAACCTATGTAGCTAAGGATGACCTTGAACTTCTGATTCTCCTGCCTCCACCTCCCAAGTGCTGGCTTGCATTACAGGCATACCACCAACATGCCCGATGTATGCAGCGCTCAGAGCGTCTCCCAGGACCTCATGCCTGTTCAACCCACTGAGCCACATCCCAGCTCCTGCCTGATTTCTGGAATGGATCCCTCTGCTGGTTCTATGAAACGGTCCTGACTCATTTCCTTCCTTTCCTCTTCTTTCTTTTCTCTTTCTTTAGTAACTTTTAATTCTGAAATACAGATTCGGAAGAATTTGCAGAGAAAGTACAGAAAGACCCACATTCCCTGCACTCATTTTCAACGATTCCACCGTAGGTTTCCCTAGCAGTGTCAACACCAAGAAACTGACATTGGTCTAAGTTCTTCCCGTTTTACCGTCTGCGATGGCTGTCATAACGATTCCCACAATAAAGATGCAAGGCTGCTGGATTCCATGAAGATTTATTTTTCCGAGATGCCATTCCCAATCCCTGATAACTGCCAATCTCTCCCCAACTTCTGCAATCTTGTCATCTTGTGACTGTCTTATAAGTGGAATCATAGAGTTTGTGACCTTTGGAGATGGCTTTTTTTCTCTCACTCAGAATCATTCCCTAAAGATCCATTCAAGTTGTCCCGACAGTCTATTCATGTTTATTGCTGAGTAGTGTTCCATGGGATGACTACCACACAGTTTGTTTAGTCATTCACCTCATGGAGGACATCTTATTTCCACTTGAGGCTATTACAAAGAAAGCCACCAAGCATATTTTCATATTTTGCAAGATACAAAAATATTTCAAGTCATGCTTGTACAAGAATATGACTTTCCATCCTCTAGATATAATGTCTAAGAGTGCAGTTGCTCGGACCTCTGGCTAATGTATGTTTAGTTAAGAAACATTCTGAAGCAGTTGTACCATTTTACTTTTCCACCAGCAGAGTATAAGAGATCTAGTCTCTCTGCATTCTTACTTGAATTTGGTATTTTTAAAGCCTTTATTTATTTATTTATTTATTTATTTATTTATTTATTATTTACTTATTTATTATTATTTTGTAGTTGTTTTGGTTTGATTTTTTTTGTTTGTTTTGAGACAGAGTCTCTTTATTTAGCCCAGGTCAGCCTCAAACTCAAGATCTTCCTGTCTCTGCCTTCTGCATGCTGGGATTGCAGGCACGTACCACAGTGTCCATCAACCTTAGCTGTTTTAATAAGTTTATAATGAAGTGTTAGAGAGACTGCACAATAGTGAAGAACACTTATTATTCTTACAGAGGATCCTAGTTCTCACAACTATCTGTAACTCCAGCTCCAGGTGATCCAACAACTTCTTCCAGCCTCCATGGGCACCTGCACTCACTTGTGTGCATGTACACCTGTGGACACACCACACACACACACACACACACACACACACACACACACACACGAAGATAAAATAAATCTATTTGGGAAAATCTAGGAGCTGTGGTCTTGATGGAGGAAGTGTGTCATGGAGGGAGGGAGGGAGGGAGGTTTCAGAACCTCAAGTCATTCTCAGTTCACTTTCTGCTTCCTGTTTGTGATCAAGATGTGAGCTCTCAACTGCTCCTGCTGCCACAGTTCTCTGCCATGATGGACTCTTTCTTATCCCTCTGGAACTGTAAGCCCTAATCAACCCTTTCTTCTGTACGTTGCCTTGGTCATGGTACTTTTTTAGCAACAGAAAAGTAACTGGTGGTCTGTATATTTTCACTAAAAAAGTATATATATATATCCATAGTTTCTGTCCATTTTCTAGTTGGATTGTGTGTTTAATAATAAAATATTTTACTGTTAAGTTTTAACAAAAATGTGTATGTGTGTTTTTCACAGGTTTGAAGTGAGTTTCTGTTTCTTGTAAGCCTAACATTCATGGGTCATCTGCCCTGTATGTAAGGACAGTACTAAGATCTGACATTCTCTGAGGCCTTTCTTTGTGCCAGGTGCTGTTCTCCATGACACACAAGTCTTTGCTTCCTTGAAAAGAGCAGTCTTTTATAAACACAGTCTGCTTTTGTTATAAACGTGAACTGTTCTTAGTTTATGAATCCAACAGTCTGCATAAATCAGTGGCTCCCGCCATCCAGAAAGGCTTAAAGGCGAAGGAGCTGAGTTTATTTGTGTCTCTGCTGGCTGAAAGAGAATTTAAAGTGTCACAGGGCTGAGTCAGAGCAGATACTCTTCCAGTGAGACAAGCATTCACATTTAACAATGACATCATATGTACATGCTGTTATTCACACCGAGAAACTCACCGACAACATTCAGTTCAACCAAGTCTGCATAATGAAACCCTCAGACCTTAGCCTCGTCGTAAGCAAAGGAGGACAAGCACCACCCACTTACAATGTAGAGTTCTAGCTACTGCACTGGTGCGAGCCAAGTGGACACAAGGTTTTCAGATTTATTAAACTCCCATGTCAGGCTAGGATCCTATTTCCTGAGGGTTGATCCTATTGCCTGAGGTCCAGCTGCTGCAGCTGGAGCACCGGTTGCTAGCTCTCTGGCTTACACGGAGGCTCCAGAGGTTGACTGTCCTATGGGTCTTCAGCAGAACTACCCCAGATGCATGCATGCAGAGGTGACTGGGCGCTCTTCTTCTACAACAAGGGCTGTGAGTCAGTTCACTGAGAGGCACCTGTCATGGGA